>NC_092060.1:1232000-1540000 GCF_039877785.1 Chaetodon trifascialis
GCATAAGGCATTAGGACATCTTGTAGCCTGTTAAAAACTGTTCTCACGTATTTAATAAAAATTCTCTGTCTGAAGAAATAGTTTAGCTCCATTCCTGAGAGAAAACTTTTAATGTGACAGTAGCTCAATCCTTGGGACTGCGGTGCAAGGCACCGAACAAGGCACCAAACCTCAAACTGCACGGAGTGACAGACTATGTGACAGCCCCATAACTTTGTCATCTCTGCACAACTAATGGATATCTATTGGCCTTTTGTGTGTATTTTCATGTCTTTTTGTGTAACGAAAAAAAAAAACAATAGAGTGAAAAATGTTAATTTCCCCAAGACAGATTAATAAAGTATTACTGTATATCATATATACTTTAGAATAAAATACAATTTTACATACTTACATACATACACATACACATATACACACACATACACATATGTATATACATATTAGTGCTGCCAATCAATTAAAATATTTAATTGCGATTAATCTCATGAATGTCATAGTTACCTTGCGATTAATCGCAAATTAATCGCACATTTTTATCTATTCTAAATGTCCCATTAATTATGATTTACTCTCATCTAATACTGTTATCAACATGGAAAAGTGGATAGGCTTGCTTTGTGCAAATGTTTTTTTATTGAAAACAACAAGTTGTGTGTAGTGTTGGCTATATTTCACACTAACATTCTCACTTTGAGCAGTCATTCACATTTGAAGCAAAATCTCACACAATTTAACACTGTCACTGACAAAAAAAATAAATATACACTTGGTTATAAAAAAGTCTCTTCAACAACCATTTCTAAGGGATCAAAACAGGGTGATACAAGATAAAGTTGCAAAGTGCACATTATTGTAAACTATGACTCAGCCTGTAGTGCAGTTAAATCATGGCTTCCTTTCTGAAGTTTCCTTTGAAAATATATAATAAATTATTATAATGCTATTATATTTATTCACCAGAGGCTTATCAACCCAGCCTCTTATTTCTCTCCAGAAAGAATGAACATTAATTGGCTGTGGCTGCAGTAAGCTTGTTTTTAGTTGCGGTATCCATATGCCTCTATCGAAAGCCATCCATTGTCGCCTGGTTTTGACAAGGAGGCGGCGAAGAATTCGCATTAGCTGTGTGTTTGGCCATCAACTGGTATTTCAGACTGGATGTGCTACAGTGATAATTCAGTTCACACCGACAATACACACAGATAACTTTGGTCTTGTCAGTTCACCCATCTGGCAACTTTCAATTCCAATTCGGCGTTTCGCGCTTGACATCCACACAAACCAGTAGCTTACTTTTTTTTATAGCTAGCAAGCAGGTAAACACGTGCGTGGGGCGTGCCTATTGTTTTTTTTTTTTTGTTTTTTTTTTTCCAGTTTACAATCGGATCCTGTAGTTTTTGTAACGTTACTAGCAGTGGCCACAACTTATAAAAAACTACAAGTTTAGTAGGTCGCAAAGAGCGTTAATGTCGCAATAAAAAAATTGATGCCGTTAAAAGTGATATGCGTTAACACGTTAATAACGCGATATTTTTTCACAGCACTAATACATATGTGTACACACACATACACATGTGTATACAGTTATTGAAAGACTTCATTGAGACTTATACAGTGTTGTACAGAGAAAATGCAGTACAATTGCTGAAAGCTCTTGCAGCTTGCATGCTGCTGTGAAATACGCCATCATAGTCAGCTGCTACAAACTGCAGTCCTCATTCAAAACTCAGTTTCTCTAATTTTAACAAATATCAACAAACTCATGTGTCCTAGACATGCTTAACATGAGTAATGACACTATAGACCACACATGCAAATGTTTTTTTGCTAGTCATGGAAAAACAATAAGTGATGTCAAATCATACATTAAGGCAGTGTTTGTCCAAAATATGATTTGTGCCAAACTTGATAAAGATTGGATGAAATATGCAGAATCACAAGTATATCTGGCAAAAAATTCAAAATGGTGAAATATTTTTAGGATGCAAATGGGTGTGGTCTATATCAATCACTACCGCATCATTCATTGAATTCATAATCCTCACATTTTTTTCTACAGCTTACAGTTGCTGAGATATTAACCAAAATGCTATGCAAGCTGATTTTTTACCACACAGTGGCATTATTTCTAGGTGAAGTGCTGAAGTATGGAGAAGCATCTAGTTTCAAAGTTTTGTCTTTATAGTTTTCCCCACAGAAAACTAATATAAAATCAACCATCACAGATTTCAGCAAGAAAAGTCTAAGCAGCTATCTCTTAGCTTTATTAACATTTTGCTTTCGAATCATTTCTTGCTGCAAGTGCATCAAAAACATGGAAAAAATAATAAATAAATAATAATTATAATAATAAGCATTCTGAAACCCATGTAGTAATATCCTTTATATAATAGTGTTTCACAAAGTGGAATCTCGCCACATCCTCACTTGTGAATGACTTTTGAGGATGCCCATTTCACACCCGACCATGATGCTGTCACATGTTGCCAATGAACCTATTTACCTGTGGTATGTTCCAAGCGGGTGTTTTTGGAGCTTTCCACAACTTTCCCAGACTTGTGTTGCTCCTGTCCCAACTTGTTGGGACTGAAAATGTGCTGCTGCATCAAATTTAGAATAAGTATATTTACAAAAATCTTTGAAGAGGTAAAACATTAAATATGTTGTGTTTGTACTGTTTTCAATTGAGTGTATTTCAAAAATGATTATCAAAGCACATTCTTTTTATTCATGTTTTGCACAGCATCCCAACTTTTTTTGTAATCTGGATTGTACTGTAAATTTGGCAGAATTGCACTGTATGTTGTGGGATGTAAATTTAAAATGTTACAAAATATACAATGAAAAACATTATAATTTTACAAGCAACCAGACTGTAAAATTTACAGTATTTTACACAGTGAATATAATGATAGATACACTGTTGAGTAAAAAAACATAAAACCAGAAAGACTGAGAATGTGGGGGTCTGCATTGTGTCTGTGTTTCCCCCTCCTCTTGTTTCCTGTCTGTCTCTCCCCTGTGGTTTGGCCTCTCGTTTACACGCAAACAGAGCCGGTTATGTGTTGGCGTGTAAACAGGTTTAAACGGCGTTTTAGGTTCTGAAACGTCACAACACGCGACTGAAAATACTTAATGACATGTGAGCGACCTGTGTTTACACTCGCGGCCATAGGTTTGACATAATTATGATGGCACTCGACAGCGGATTTATCCGGGTTCATGTAAATGACAACATTTTTGAAAACGATGTTGTGTGCACGATGTTATTTTTGAAAAAGGAGGGGCCAAAATATCCGTTTTCCAAAATACCCTGCCATGTGTAAATGTAGGCTGAGTCTGTGTCACTGCAAGGTATGGCCGGTTGAGTGCAGCCTTCTCCCCTCCCGAGCACAGCTACACTCAATCAAGCAATCAAGATTTATTTTATTTTATTTTATTTTATTTTATTTTATTTTATTTTATTTTATTTTATTTTATTTTATTTTATTTTATTTTGTCTGTGTGTGTGCCCAGGTGCCTAATCCTGACCTGTCCTTGTCCATGCCCAGTCTGTCCATTTTATCATAAGGAATTGGATTTGACACTTCTCTGGCCTCAATCTGCTTTGGATTCTCTGTTTCTTCTGGATTCATTTGTTTGCACTTGCACTGACGACTGACTTTCACTTTCCTCCTGTCTTCTCTGTTTGAGTGTGGCATTTTGTGGTCCTTTAAACTCTGAAAATGTAACAGAGAAGGGTTTTGCTGTTTGGCTTGGACTGGTGAGTTGATTTATTAGTCTGTGTCACACAGACAGCAATCACAAATGACAAAGCTTATGAAGCATTATTTTGTACTGACAACATGTTAGAGCAGGATTAATCATACAATCTGTAGTACAGCGCTCTACATGTGAAAACTGATGTTTTTGTAGTTTACTAGAATACTTCTACTCCACTACATTTCAAAAGGAAATGTTATACTTTATAGTGCACTACACTTATTTATCAGCTATAGTTTATTGAAGTTAACTGAATGAATAACATTTTGAACACCTGTATTGAGTATGTAATATATAAGATAAAATATTGGAATGAAGGACCTGCAGTGACGTTCTTTCTTTTACACTGGATGCAGCAGTCTGTAACTGATGAAGCTGCTTAAGGCCCCCACTCTCTCATTCAGTCGGTGGGATGGGTTGTCCATGATCAGTGTCAACCTGACTAACATCCTCCTCTCACCCACCTCCTTGATGGTGTCCAGAGGGCAGTCCAGGACAGAACCAGCTCTCCTGACCAGTTTGTTTAGTCATTTCCTGTCCTTCTCTGAGCTTCCACGACCCCAGAAGACCACTGCATAGAAAACTGCAGATGCCACCACAGAGTCCTAAAAGCTTTTTAACAGATTCTAATACACTCCAAAATATGATGCATTGTGACATTGTAAGTTAATCACTTAACAGTATATAAGATGTTATTTATAGTTTGCTTTAATTAGTTAGAACCTTGAGCAGTTACAACATTAGAATTTAATCCCACAATCTGATCAATTGATTGATCAATGATTTTCAAGCCATTTGGATTTTAGTACAACATGGAATCACAAAAAAAACTCTTACCTTGTAAACCTTGCCTTACATTATCAATCAAGCCTTTCAACAGTGCCTCCACCTAAATTGACTAAACTGGCTCACTAGTTGATTGGGTTTTACACTGTCTTCCATATAGCTCTACTTAATGCTGATGTACATGTAAATACTGTATGTAAATATAACACCAACCAAAGAAAACAGAGTGCATAGACAGGACAGAACTATGAGATGTGCAAAGATTTGTTTGATTTAATTCTGCAGGAAACAAAAATTGATAGATCACATTGTACATCCACTTTAATATTACTAATCACAGTCCACGAAGTTGGAAAAAACAAACAAACAAAAAAAACCTTGTGAGTTTTTCAAAATTAGGAAAGTCAAGTCAGATGGGTCAGTCAGTCTTATTCGGGTGGTGGGATGCAAGGAGAGAGCAGATAGCAGTTTAAAGATTGGAGCATTATCACAGTTTCTTTTCTTTTTCTTTGTTTGTATTTGTGATGTTTGCCTTTTCATTTATTTCAATCATATTTTGGGAATTAGCCTTCTGAAAATCATTGCAATCAAGAATATTTAACTAGTAATTAATAGATTGATTGAACTGTTGTAGTGTTGACAGATAACATTTCCACTACTGATAATTAATGATATTAAGTAGCATTGTCTGTATAATAAGGTGTTGAGGTGTATTCTTAGTATACATACAAACTGTTATGATTAGTTTTGTCAACAGAGTACACTGGTGACACCACAAAGGCTGTTCAAGTCCACCCAAATGTGTTTCAAAAATTACCAATATGATTAGCTAGCAGGGCTACTGGCACCACTCCCTCTCTTGTTTTTTCTAGTTGTGACACTGAGATGCAGTTCAGAACAGCTTGTTCAAATGGTGTATTTTTGTCACATTAGTTGGAGAAACATTTCGGAGTATGAGCTTAATGTTAAACATGTCAAACTGCAAAGTCCAGCACATGTCTAGACTATTAATGTTTCCATGATATCCCTGTGGCAATGGGACTGTCAGTTATGTGCATTTTAGTAATTTCAGTTTTTATTGATGCCATGAGAGAAGGTAAATCTTTACATCATTCCAGGAAGAACATTACTAAAAAATATCGAATTTAAAAATAGATTAACATGTATATAAAAAAAAATAAGGAGCGCCAAGTGAGATACAGTGTTAGCAATGAAATGAAATGAAAATAAAAAAACTTCTGACATTGAGAAGAGTTCGTAGGTATGATTGAAATCTTAACAGACACTCAAGTCAGTCAATTTTTATATAGGTTCAATAAACGTTCCATGAGGATATGCGATCTTCCATGCTACTTTGCTACTGACTGACTGCGCACATGAGCACAGACTCATGGGATGCAGCTTTAGCTATTATTCAATGCCTCAAAATAATTCTGGATGCTTGAAAAATAAGAGTAATAGCAGATGCATATTTTGATATATTTTCTATTTAAGATATAATCCCAAGTAAAAACGAATGAAGACACAAAAGGATTAATGAATCCAACCCCTATCCAGTGTGGAAAAGTTCAAACTTCGATCCTGTCTTACATTTACTGAAGCAGTTACCTTGAAAACTAATTCAACACTTTGACATATAATATTTACTATAGCTAGAGGACTCTTTTCATGCTGACTTACTAAACACTGACCGCTGCAACAATTATTTTCAAAGGCTTCTCCTTGATATACTAAGTTGGATTGTACCTCATTTGTATGTCACTTTGAACAATAGTGTCTGACAAATGAATAAATGTATACATCAGTGCATTCTACATGTGTTGCAGTTTGTAGCATCCAACAGAAAGTGAACATTAGTTCTCTACTTGACAGCTTTTTACTGATAAAACAATATGAAGCTGGTTAGACAACTTTATAGAACTGTGTCAAAGTGAGTGTCATTGGAGGTGTCTACAAGTAAAAGCATGTCCCATAGCACACACGTCACACACACCTGACGCAAATAGTCTGTTGAAATCCTGAGAGGATTTGTGAAAAAGGAGTGTCTAAGCAACGCTCACGCACACATGCCAGCATGCCAAGAGAAATACACCTTGCTGGGTGTGGCTCTCCTGAACTTTTTCTGACTCACTACACTGCCATGAGCACACACACACACACACACACACACACACACACACACACACACACACACACACACACACACACACACACACAATGTACACTTATGTTCTGTAAAGGATTCTGTGAACACTTTAATACAGCATAATGACATACACTGTATACTGTGTATTGCACCTGGGAGGATTGCCTTTGTAAAGGAGCAGGGCAGTGGCTTGCTGTCACAAAGGACATGTGTCACGCAGCTCAAGTAGCTTTGCAGTTTCTCTCAAGACCCTTATATGTTGTCCCTCAGTCTCTCTAGGCAGCTGAGTCAGCACCTAAACCTCACAGTTTCAGTTGAAATGCTGTATGATGGAGTACAGACACAACACACTGAAAAAAAAAAAATGTAAAAAAATGTAGGTATCACTCTATATCTCACTCAAATTGAAATAAAACTGAAATATATCCAATAAAGTCAAGACGTATATTTGAAAATTCTGCATTGTATTTATACTGCACTTTTTTTTTTTTTTTTTTTTTACAAAATATGGGAATATTGTAGATCCTTGTACTTTTTGTGACCAGCAGAAAGTTGGAATTCTTTCTCTTTTTTTTTGTCATTGCAATTTGGTACAGACTTTTTGCATGCTGATTAAATGGCAGAACTTGTGTTCAGAACCAGCTCTCATTCAAGGGAAAAGTCATAATCAGTCATGTTTGAGCAATGAGCAACTGTCCTGGGGATGTCACATAAACAAAATACCTGCAAAAATGGGAGAAGGGCTATCTGTTACAATAATATGCTCCCCATGTCTTACATGTTGCACCCTGTGGTGAAATACAGTGTTGCCTCATGTTATTACATTATAACAGCTCAATAATCTGGTCAAATGTTGCCTAAAAGGAGCTGGAGCCCGCACATTGTTTGTATTGGAAAATATTATTTTCTGAAAATACACACAATTATCAAACAAGGCAGGTGAGGAGGGGTCACATAACACTACCCCTTCCAAAGACCAATGCTATGAACCAAGCAGAAGTGTGTAGAGCCACATCTAACCTGTCTATCAGCTCCTCCAGCTCCGCCTCCTCTCACACCTGCAAACCATCAACTCATTCACTGACAATCAGCAGTTGTATTTAAACCCGGCTGAGCCTCCCAGTATTCGTTGGATTGTCTGCTTCCCAGAGTGGTACTCTGTCCGTTCTTCTGCCTGAATTGGTCTTTTTGCCTTGCCTGGCATGCCACTTACCTGTGCGTTGTTTGTCTTTCTCCAGGAATCTTACTGGCCTGTAAGCCCTTTGCCCAGCCCAGCCTGTCTGTGAGAGGAGTTGGAGCTCGAACTGTTCAGAGTGTTTTCTACTCCCGCTTTCTGTTATTCCCGTTTTGGAGGATACCTTTAGTTATTATCATTCAGAGTGTTTTTACTCTCGCCTTTTGTTGATCCCGTTTTGGTGGACACCTTTTGTTATTAAAACTTTTGTGTTCCAACCCAACCTGCTCTCCTGTGATCTCTGTAACCGTCACTCTGAGTTTCACCTGTTCTGGTCCGCTGTGCTCACGCACACAACATTCTTGCACTCTCTAATAACAATCCCACAATACAATGCACTTTATAGATGGGAAAATTACAGTCACATGGCTTAATTGAACTGACACAATGGCAGAGATAGTCATCAAGCTCACCGCCAAAAAGACTTAGCAGTCAGACAACATCTAATATATGAAGAAACCAATAACCAACTCTAATAATAATAATAATAATAATAATAATAATAATAATAATAATAATAATAATAATAATAATAATAATAATAATATAAACGAATTTAGAAACAAAGTCAAACTTTGGAACGAAAAAGATGGCATGATGTCTTTTTCAGAACTAAAGTGAATATCAGTGTACTCCTCACAATTGACTTGACTATTGAGTCTTTACAGGGAGCAGTGGGAGTAACCAACTGTAACTCTTACAGTGTTACAGTTAGTTAATGACAGCTGAACACTGCTTACTGGAAATATGCTTAAAAGCACTGATTTTTTTTTTAAAAGACACAGAATATAAATAGTAATAGTTTGCTATTTATGTCCTATGTTTTTATGAGTATCCCAGCCATGTCAGTCAGGAGCGTCTGGACATCAGCCATACTGACAAACTGTTTGCCAGTCATCTGAAGGCTGCTGCTGTGAGGAACATCGTATCCACACTGTGGTCAAAGTCCTGACCCGCTGCTCCCTGTAACTATATCTGTTATGTCAGCTAACACACACACACACACACACACACACACACACACACACACACACACACACACACACACACACACACACATTCCCACGTGCACATGTGCACATGTGCACACACGCACGCATTAGGGGCCTGTAGAATTGATCATCTGATTGATCTCTGTACAGACTATTGATGTCAACAGGATGCAGAAAGCATGTTCTCTGAGCTGTTACCTGCTAGGATGATCAGGTATGAGCTGTTTGAGAAGACACATGGGATGCACTCAGTCTGAGGACAGTTTTTATTGTTCTTGTTTGTTTTCTTTTTTAATTATATCTCCAGCAGCCTTTGTTGCATTTTATGTGTCTACATACAATGTAGTGAGTGAAAGAGGATTAACTGTCAGAACAACACAAAGAAGCCTCCTGTTGCTTCTCACACAGCAAAAGACCAACATCAGACTGGCTGATCCAAGTTTGACAGTTTGAATATGTTGTTTCATAAAACATTTGCAAACATTGTTTTGATGTTTTGAAGCCTGCATTGTTTACATGAGCTTGGACACATCCTCTCCTCTGCACTAGTATATTACTTTGTTTTCACATCACTACCATTATCATGTTTTGCAGTCAGCAGAAAAAACACACTGTACTCTTGGTCTGCACATGTGTCCAATGTGTGTACAATATTCCTGCTGTATGATCAAAATAGCAGTGGAAAACCCAGTGACGTTTTTGACCATTACGTATAATACAGCAATGTTATGATGAGCAGGTTCCTCTATTGTTATACCTTTTGGTGTACTGAGGTAACTTTACCCTCTAGTTTGGTCCAATAACAACACATTTAGTTTGGTTTGGGTCAGCTTTAAGGGCTGAGATTAGCACAATATTGTGTGTACAGTCAACATTTTTGTTCTTTTAGTGATGAAAAGATGATGTTTCTTTTTGAAGTGTGAGTTTCACTTACAGATTAAATTTTTTAGTATTAAAACTTTATTTACCCAGGTAAGTCTAATTGAGATCACAAAATCTCTTTTTCAAGGAAAAGCCAGGGCTGGCCAATATAGTAGTATTATGGTGTTATGGTGTATAATTTACTCTCAGTGAGAGTGAGAATGGTGTTGTTCAATCCATGAATCGTTCAGACCCTTTTGCCAGTTTATATAATATTAAATACAAAAAAGAACTCTGTCTCTCTTGGTTGAGTTAACTAACTCAGTAAATCCACTGTGTTACTTTACACCTGCCTACACCACGTGTAGGTGTAGGCAGCTGTATAATGACTCTCATTATACAGTGTCTTTCCTGACTAAGAAATGAAAAAAATCACACTACCAACAGCAACAGCCAGTGATAAATCATGTTCAACGCTAGGCTGAAAAGCTATGTACTGAAGTGACTTGAGTGCTGATCCCAATTTTCCCAAAATGCATGACTATTTTCTCTTTTTGGAGATGTGGCTTCCCAGGGTCTACTGGTTTTGGTTAAGAACTTATATCAAGGTTAATGATAATTTGCATTCTTTAACTTGTTTGTTAAATGTGATTTATGAGTTTGACATTATTTGAAAAGCTGAATTCATGTTGTTTCACCATTTACCATAAGCTTTTTTTTTTTTTTAATGATTTAGAACCATGGCAATCATCATAATCTTCATTATGTTAAAGAAAATAAATAGACATTGAATTAATTAAGAACTCCTGTAGGAGCCAGATTTGTCATTTTCTTTTATTCATGAGTGTTGTACACATTTATGCCAGTAGGTGGCAGCATCTGTTTGAGCCAATTGTTTTGAGTCTAGGTGGGTGGGTTAATCAGCGCAGGTGCGAATGCTGAGGAAGCCATATGGTTTTTTGAGAGGTTGGCAATTCACCCAACCTCTCATAAATCAAATTGCATCTGAGGACATACTTACCATCATGCACAGGCAAAACGAAATAACAGCTGCTTTGGTACAATAACAAATCACAAAATCTCTGCCACCAAGAGACATTCCGATATTTGAAGGGAATCCTCTGCAGTACAGAGCATTCATGAAGGCATTCGAGCAAGGAGTGGAGAATAAAGCAGGGGCAGCAGATTGTCTTTTCTATCTGGAGCAATTTACCAGAGGACAGCCACAACAACTGGTACGTAGCTGCCAGTCCATAAAGGGTGAAGATGTTAAAGCACTCCAAGCGTATTCCTTGTTTTTGCGTGGCTGTTGTAATGTAATGGGGGAATTGGAGTATATGCAAGAGTTGGATACGCCTGCAAATATGAGAGCCATTCTTGCAAAGCTGCCATACAGGTTGAGGGAGCAATGGAGATCCATCGCTTATGGAATCATGGAACAAACACAACAGAGAGCTCACTTTATTGATTTGGTTGCATTTGTGGAGCGTCATGTTAAAATTCTTTCTGATCCTCTGTTCGGTGACATCCAAGATCCAGTATCTGGTGCGGCCGGCACAAAGACTCTCTCCTGGTGTAAATCTTATCCTGGAAACAGAGTGAAAGGAAACATTGTTGCCACCACTGTAACATCTATGACCTCGTCAAAAGGAGGGGAGGAGCCACCAGCAGAGCTTGGAAGGTCAGCCAAAGCTGGATGTCTTTGCTGTTCATACACTCACATGTTGGAGGAGTGTAAACAGTTTAATGAGAAAAGGCACAAGGAGAAAATTAAATTGCTGAGGGAAAAAGGAGTTTGCTTTGCATGCTTATGTGATGGTCACTTGAGTCGTGAATGCGAGAGGCGCTTAACATGCAAAGTCTGTGGTCAAACTCATCCCACTGTGCTGCACATCAAAAGGCAACCACCAGCTCCAGAGCAAAAGAAGCAACCTGCTTCACAACAGTGAAAGGGACCACTCAGTGAACAACCAGCTTCTGTCCAAACATGTGGTCATACAGGGGCCGGTAAGGATGGCTGTGCTCTTTCAATTCTTCCTGTAAGCGTGAAGTCTGCAAAGGGAAATGACATTATACAAACTTATGCATTTCTGGACCCTGGTAGCCCAGCCACGTTCTGCTCCGAAGATCTTATGCAGAGGCTGAATGTTACAGGCAAAAGAATTAGCTTTTTGTTGAGCACAATGGGCCAGGAGACTGTTGTTCCAGATTATTCCATCACTGGTTTGGAGGTGGCTGCATTGGATGGCAATGACTTTTATAGTCTCCCAGAGGCCCTGAGCCAAAGGAAAATGCCAGTCACCACTAATAACATAGTAACAACTGAGGAACTGGCTAAATGGTCTTACCTGTCAGACGTTCACATCCCACACATAAAGGCAAACGTTGATTTGTTGATAGGAACCAACGCTCCCAAATTGCCGGAACCATGGGAGGTCATCAACAGCCATGGAAATGGTCCGTACGCTGTTAGAACTGCGTTGGGATGGATCATTAATGGTCCACTGGGTGGAAGCAGTGGTGCCTTGGAGACAGAGTTTCCCTCTGCCACAGTGAACAGGATCTCTGTGAGGAAGTTGGAGGAAATGCTCAGCAGTCAATACATGCATGACTTCAATGAAAAGACTTATGATAAAGAGGAAATGTAAAGAGAAGACGAGAGGTTTCTGGAAATCGTAAGTCATTCTGCAAAGCTTCAGGATGGACATTACAGTCTAAAAATGCCTTACAGGAAAGCGCATCCCACACTCCCAAACAATCTGTCTATGGCCAAGCAGAGGTTATTAGGATTCAAGAGGAGATTTCAAAGAGATGAACAGTTCCATCAGGAATATGCAAACTTCTTCAGTGATGTAATCTCTAATGGCTATGCAGAGAAGGTACCTCAGCACCAGTTGGATGGTGCTGAAGGAAAGGTCTGGTATATCCCGCACCACAGAGTTTATCATCCAAGGAAGAACACTCTACGTGTGGTGTTTGACTGTGCAGCAACTATAGAGGTACCTTCTCTGGCTATGCAGAGAAGGTACCTCAGCACCAGTTGGATGGTGCTGAAGGAAAGGTCTGGTATATCCTGCACCACAGAGTTTATCATCCAAGGAAGAACACTCTACGTGTGGTGTTTGACTGTGCAGCAACATTTAAAGGATCATCATTAAACAGTCAGCTGCTGCAGGGGCCAAACCTTACCAGTAGTCTTCTGGGAGTGCTCATCAGGTTCAGGCAGGAGCCGGTAGCGGTTATGGGAGACATACAGAAGATGTTTTACCAGGCCAAAGTGGCAGAGACGGACAAAGACTTTCTTCGTTTCCTGTGGTGGCCTGAGGGTGACATAAATCAAGAGATGGCAGAGTACAGGATGACTGTTCATTTGTTCGGAGCTGTTTCATCCCGGAGTTGCGCTTGCTACGCACTCAGGAAAACAGCTGAGGACGGACAGGCCTTCTTCCCTACTGATGTAACCAGCACAGTGAAGCAAAGCTTTTATGTGGACGATTGTTTAAAGAGCACATCATCTGAAGAGGAAGCTGTTCAGCTGATTAAAGATCTCAGCTCTTTGCCTGCGGGGAGGCTTTTACCTGACAAAGTGGGTCAGCAATAGCCGTGTGGTGCTGCAGACTGTCGCAGAGGAGCATCGAGCCAAGGACTTAAAGGAACTGGATCTAGACAGAGACAGTCTTCCCTTGGAAAGAGCCCTTGGTTTGCAGTGGTGCATCGAGAGTGACACCTTCCAATTTAAGATGGTGGCAAAAGAAAAACCTTACACTCGACGTGGCATGCTTTCTCTGCTCAGTTCAGTGTATGATCCTTTGGGGTTCATTGCACCAATCACTCTACCGGGCAAAGTGTTGCTGCAGGAGCTATGCAGGAGAAAGTTTGGGTGGGATGATAACTTACCAAGGGACATACAGGAACACTGGACAAAGTGGCTGAAGGCGCTTGTCAAGCTTGCAGAGTTTAAGATCGAGAGGTGCATTAAGCCAAAGGATTTTTGGACCTTTACATGCTCGTGTGCATCACTTTTCCGACGCAAGTGAATGTGGGTATGGTGTCGTCAGTTATGTGAGGATGGAGAACTGTTAGCATGATGTTCATGTCGCCTTCCTGCTTGGAAAAGCAAGAGTGACACCATTAAAACAGGTCACTATCCCACGTCTGGAGCTCACAGCGGCGGTTCTTGCTGTTCGAGTGGACAGGATGTTGAGAGCAGAGCTGCAGTTACAGTTGGAAGATTCAGTCTTCTGGACAGACAGCACGATTTCATACCTTCGTGGGAAACAGAGTTTCAACCATCAGGGATGCTACCAATGTGTCACAGTGGAGATGTGTCAGTTCTAAGATGAATCCAGCTGATTATGCACCCAGAGTTATGAAGGTGGACGCACTGCTGACTAGCAGCAGTTGGGTGGAAGGGCCCAGCTTCCTATGGAAGTCAGAGGAGCATTGGCCAGAGTGTGTTGTGGAGATGGCCATCTCATTGGATGACCCAGAAGTAAAAAGAGACTTCATTGTGAGTGCAGCAATTGTGAAAGACTCACCCAGTGCTACTGACCAAATGCTCACTTTTTTTTCAAAAAGAGGCTGAAGGTCTCAGTCGCATGGTTCCTCAAGGTGAAAAGAGCTCTGTTGAAGTTACGCCAAGTGAGAAAGGAGCTGGCGCCTGACCCAAACAATCAATCCACACATGTGCAGTTGGAGATGAAGAAGGTCAGAAAGACACTTGGGGGGCAGAGTGTTTCTTCAGATGACCTATTGGAGGCAGAGGTTTCCATCATTAAGTATGCTCAACAGCAGCGGTTTAAGGAGGAAATTGACACACTCTTGTCTGGAAAGTCATCAGTCAGAAAGAGAAGCTCTTTGTACAAACTGGATCCACGCCTGGAAGATGGCCTGTTGAGAGTTGGAGGGCGGCTGAGTAAAGCAGCGCTGCCAGAGGAGAGTAAGCATCCACTCATCCTTTCTAAAGATCAACATGTTGCAACTCTCATCTTAAGACACATCCACCATCAGCTGGGCCACAGTGGAAGAAACCACACATTGTCCACACTGAGGAAAAATTATTGGATCACAGGGGCCAATTCAGCAATAAGGAAAATGATATCTGACTGTTGTACTTGCAGACGCTTCACTATATGACCAGGTGAACAAAAGATGGCGGACTTGCCACTGGAGAGGACTCTGCCTGATCTCCCTCCATTTACAAGCGTGGGAGTTGACTACTTTGGACCAATTGAGGTGAAAAGAGGGAGAAGCATGTGTAAACGCTATGGAGTGATTTTTACCTGTTTGTCAAGCAGAGCAGTTCACCTGGAGATGGCGACCTTGTTAGACACTGATGCATGCATTAATGCTTTGAGGCGATTTATGAGCAGAAGAGGTCAAGTTACTCACATGCTGTCTGACAATGGTACTGATTTCGTTGGATCCGAGAGAGAATTGCGTGAGGCTCTTGCAAAGTTGAATCACAGCAAGATACAGGGAGTACTGCTTCAACAGGGAATCAAGTGGAGTTTCAATACACCTGCAGCATCCCATCATGGTGGTGTTTAGGAGTGTGTTATTCGGATGATAAGAAAAGTGCTCAATTCGGTTCTGCGTCTACAAACACTGGATGATGATGGACTGCATACAGTTCTTTGTGAAGTTGAGGCCATACTAAATGATCGGCCCATCACCAAGTTATCAGAGGATCCGAATGATCTTGAACCTCTTACACCCAATCACATTCTCCTCCTAAGAGGCAAACCTGCTGTACCACCTGGACTGTTTGTGAAGCAAGATCTGTATGTCAAGCGACAGTGGAGACAGGTCCAATACCTCTCAGATTTGTTCTGGAAGCGATGGGTGCAAGAGTATCTTCTGTTGCTTCAGGAGAGGCAGAAATGGAACCAAGGGAAAAGAAGTCTGTTGCTGGGGACGTCGTCTTAGTGGTGGACTCAACAGCTCCTTGGGGCTCTTGGCTGTTCGGTAAAGTGCTGGAAACCTTTCCTGACAAGAATGGGTTTGTGCGATCTGTCCATCTTAAGACAAAATCTAGTATTATGGAAAGGCCTGTAACTAAACTTTGCCTGCTGATGACAGCCTGTGATGTTTAATTGGTGTTTATGCACCAATAGGATATATTACGTGTACATCTGCCACTCAAGAACATTTGGCTCCTTTTGTTTATTTGTTTGTTTGAATTGTTATGTTTGCACACCATTAACAATTAGGGGCCGGTGTGTAGGAGCCAGATTTGTCATTTTCTTTTATTCATGAGTGTTGTACACATTCATGCCAGTAGGTGTCAGTATCTGTTTGAGCCAATTGTTTTGAATCTATATAGGTGGTGGGTTAATCAGCGCAGGTGCGAACACTGAGGAAGCCATACGGTTTTTTGACTGTGCCATGGCGTGTAACGCCGCAGGTTGGACTATGGTGTATTTTGTGATAGTGAGTATTCATTGAGTCGGCTGTGTGTAACAAAATAAATCCGCAACATAAGAAAAGTAATGAGTGGACATTTGCTGTGTTATGCACCTCCTGGCACGCGTACAAGCCCTTTAAACCATCAGCGTGTGCGGATAGTGACAAAGGGCCACTATAACTCCTGTTTCCTGGTGGTTTGTGTGGCTTCAGTTCAAACCCTTATCCATAACACACACACGTACCTGAGGCTGTTGCTCAAGAGGTATGGCGGCTATCCACTTATCAGAAGGTTGGAGGTTTGATCCCCGCAGTCTACGTGTCAAAATACACTTGGGCAAGATACTGAATCCCAAATTGCTCCCAATTCTTTGCCATCGGTGTGAGTGTGCATATGATTGGTTATTGCTCGTGATAAGCAGGAGGCACCTTGCCACAGGTGGTTGAATGGGTGAATGCTGACAAGTGTTGTAAAAGCACTTAGATGACAAGTTTTATTAATACAGTTCGTTAAGCATTTAAGATATCTCAAATATTCAAATTTTCAGACATCATGTGATTTTATTGCACACTCAGTGGAATGTAAAACTGGTTGGTTTATTAATTGGTATTAATGGTATTCTGGGGCTGCACGGTGGCGCAGCAGGTAGTGCGCGTGCCTCACAGCAAGAAGGTTGCCGGTTCGATCCCCGGGTCAGGCGGGGTCTTTCTGTGTGAAGTTTGCATGTTCTTCCCGTGCATGCGTGGGTTCTCTCCGGGTACTCCGGCTTCCTCCCACAGACCAAAAACATGCTCATTAGGTTAATTGATGACTCTAAATTGTCCGTAGGTGTGAATGTGAGTGTGATAGTTTGTTTGTCATTACATGTGGCCCTGCAATCGGCTGGCGACCGGTTCAGGGTGTACCTCGCCTCTCGCCCATTGTAGCTGGGATAGGCTCCAGCCCCCCGCAACCCCGAAAGGGATAGGCGGTATAGATAATGGATGGATGGAATGGTATTCTGTTTTTGCAAATGAACTCTTCATTTTAATCTGTACTATTATTGCTATCTTCTGGAAATTCTGTAGCATAATGTTCTTGTGCTATCCAATAATCTACAGCACTTTGTGAGTGAAAGCTGTACCCCTGGTAGCAGTCACGTGTTGGGGGATAAAAGTCCATCCAGCAGATCTCCAGCTTCACCACAGGCTTTCATCTAATATACACAAAGAACAGACAAATGTATTAAATTGTTTGCTGTCCATGGCCATTGCCCCGATAATAAAGCAATTGAAACTGAAATGTGCACATCCTTGCCCAAATTGAAATTAGAAGCACTGATGCCTCTATGTAAAAATATTTATTTGCCAAACATTTTGAGGCAGGTTTTACTCTGACAACAGTAAAACCAGCAACTTTATATTCGTCTTCTGACATTCCATCTGATAAGTAGTCATGAAACTGAAGATCTCTACAATGTTGTGTACCACTCGCTCCACAGAACATTGCAAACTGGTCAGGATAGAAGAAGAAGCAGGAGGCCCCGTTGCACAACTGAGCAAGAGGACAAGTACATCATAGTCTCTAGTTTGATAAACAGATCCTTCATCTTCATTAAAAGGTAGACACACAAGTCTCAGCATCAACAGTGAAAAGGCTACTGTCATTCTAGACAGAGTGGCAAAGAGAAAACATATCTGAGATTGACCAATAAAAAGAAAGACTAAGTTGGGCAAAAAAAAAAAAAAAAAATGCTCATTGGACAAAGAAAGAATTGAAAAAAAAGTGTTACAGAACGACAAATCACAAAAAAGAAAAACAAACTGGGGGGTGTTTTGGTGGTTAAAGAGGGAGATTTGTACAGTAAAAAAAAGGGATCTTGAATAAAGAACACTGTCATCCCATTTAGCAACGCTGTACCAAACCCTGTGGCTGGCGCTTGCTTTGAGCCAGTTTCCAATGACCCCAAGCACAGCTCCAAACTATGCAAGAACTATTTAAGGAATAAACAGTCAGCTGGCATTCTGTCTATAATGCACTTGCTAGATCTCAACCCTATTGCCTCGGTGTGTTGGTGCGCGCTGTTTTGTTTTATTTTGTGTATTAATTCTGTTTTTTGCGACGGTACCCAGAGCTCTTTCACCAGAGATGAGCTCATGAACATCAGGGCTACAACACCAGTGGATTTATTTCCTAATTTTCTGCACCCAACAGTGGAAATTTTGGACATTCTGATCAAAGGTGCGCTCACCTTTGCTCACGCAGTGAAACGACGGAGGAGATGAAGACGGGCCGGCGCGCTGGTGCGTCTCCGCCAGCGCGGACTACGCACAGCGTTACCAGGAATATTTCTCTCTAACGTGCGTTCACTGCCCAACAAAATGGAGGAATTACAACTGCTGTCGGGTAAAAACAGGTACTTTTTCTCGTCTGCGGTTTTGTGCTTCATCGAAACGTGGACGCGTGGATTAATTCCGGACTCTGCGCTACAGCTGGCTGGCTTCCAACTCTTCCGAGTAGGCAGAGACACAGAACTTTCCGGCAAAAATAAAGGTGGAGGAATCTGTTTCTACATAAACAGCGGTTGGTGCAACGACGTGACAGTGATCTAGCAGCACTGTTCTCCTGACCTGGAATCTTTCTTCATAAACTGTAAGCCTTTTTATTCACCCCGTGAGTTCACCTCATTCATTCTAGTCGGCGTTTACATCCCGCCGCAGGCCAACGTGCAGGACGCACAGCGCGTGCTCGCAGACCAGATACTGCGTGTGGACCGGACCAACCTGGACTCTTTAGTTATTGTCCTTGACTTTAACAAAGGTAACCTCACCCACGAACTCCCTAAATACAGACAGTTTATTAAATGCCCGACCAGAGAGGAGAATACTGGATCACTGCTACACTACTATCAGGGATGCTTATCACGCCGTCACCCGCGCCGCACTCACTGCAGTCAAGCCAGCCTCCACTTCAAAAACCATTGTCAATCTAGCACCTACTTGTTTTGTGGTGCGCATATATACATTGCATTAAGGACTGATTTCAAAATAAAAGGAACCTTCTTGTGGACTTGATCGCACAGGTTGAATTTTTAATTAATTCATCTATGAAGTATTTAAATAAAACCACAGGAGGGAATTCAATCTGTGCAATTAATATAAGGATATTTCCAGTATTTACACCTAAAGTCAGATTGATATTAAAAGGAAACGCCCTGTTTCCACAGACCAATTAGGATTCAGAATGATAGTACACCACCTCAGAGTGACACTCACAAAATGTCAGGGAGGTCTGATGTAGAATTTCAAAATAAAAGCCCTGAGAAACGTCCAACATTTGAAGTATTTACACCTAAATTCAGATTGATATTAAAAGGAAACGCCCTGTTTCCACAGACCAATTAGGATTCAGAATGATAGTACACCACCTCAGAGTGACACTCACAAAATTTCAGGGAAGTCTGATGTAGAATTTTAAAATAAAAGCCCTGAGAAACGTCCAACATTTTCAGTATTTACACCTACATTCAGATTGATATTAAAAGGAAATGCCCTGTTTCCACAGACCAATTGTGATTCAAAATGATAGTACACCACCTCAGAGTGTCACTCACTAAATTTCAGGGAAGTCTGATGTAGAATTTCGAAATAAAAGCCCTGAGAAACATCCAGTATTTTCAGTATTTACAACTAAATTCAGATTGATATTAAAAGGAAACGCCCTGTTTCCACAGACCAATTAGGATTCAGAATGACAGTACACCACCTCAGAGTGACACTCACTAAATTTCAGCGAAGTCTGATGTATTTCTTAAAGGACTTGATGAGGCAATTACTGCATGTTCTCAGTTCAGTAAAAGAAAAACAGAATAATTGTATTTTTGGCTAGCTCATTTTGATTTTTTTTTTTTAATAAATATTATTTATTAGGACTTGATATGTTGTACTTTTGTAATTTGCTTTGTTATGACAATATGAATATTTTCAAGTGTGAAAGAATTGGGATCATTATTATAAAAACTGTTATTAAGAAAACTTGATTTCGAGAGATGTGTAGTACTCATGACCATGACATTTTCAACCCACTATCTGTGTCCCTTTTGGTAAAAGAAAGTATTGTTAGAGTATGATAAACAATGGTTTGGTATGAAATTACTGTCTTAATGACCATGCAATTGGGAAATTTGTCAGGGTTTTAATTTAAAAATTCAACATCAGACTTCTACACCTACACCTCTGATTTCTAGAAGCAGTAACTGTAACTGGAAGATGAGCTGCACCTCAATCTTTGCTCGACTCACACGAAGCAGACTGTTGGTATAAGCCTTGCATAATAGTCACACACAAGTAAATACAGTAAAGGGCAAGTCCTGGACAAATAAAAGACAGCAACATTTAAAAAAGTTTGCACACTGTAGCTCCCTTAAGTAAATTTAATAATACATCCACCAATTACAAGTACAAACCACGGCATTACAAGCCAAGTAGATGAAATGTTTAGACTGAATACTTTGAAGCTTTAACCAGGGCTCCACAGAATCACAGGTGTTTGTGAAATTCAACCTAGAGTCAGAAAATTTCATTAAATGAACATATTTTCTAAAACACACACACAAAGTAAGAACACTCCTGTCCTCCTGTAGGAATTATGAATGCTGTCAGTTGGGAAAAGGAAGTGTGATGTTATTATAGAGGTACACAGAGAGAAGAGGTTGGGGTGAATGGTCAACAAAACATCAGACGTTAACACAAGACTGCTGTTTGTTTGCTGTTACCTGCTGACAGTCAACATTGATTGCTTTTATTTTCTATTTCTTGCATGGACATATTAAATCACTGAATTTGGAGGCCCTCCTGGACCCTGCACTGCATCTCACAGAACTACAAGCCTTTTGCAGGGAAGAATAGGGGGTGTTACTATGTAGTGGTGTTACATGCAAGGTGCCCAAATGTTTGTTTTGGGCCTTTTTCCTTCTTTTGTCATTGAAATATTAAAGAGAAGTGTCATTTTTAACATCTGTCATTTCCATGTGACAAATTTAAAAAAAAGAATCCTCTAAAAGGATTTTAAATATGTATCTGATGGCATGATGTAATGCTAGAAGACTGCTACATATCCCAGGTGTAGAAATCAGCATCCTCACAGTTGTTGATCAGTGTAATACAGATATACATGAGAGCAGGATTGTTGTGCGGAGCTGCTTTGCACATAGCGTGGTATTAAAAATAAAATGCAAAAATAATAAAATATAGACCAGTTCAAATGTTATTTGTCCTAACATCCCTTGAATTATTTGGACACGTACTTTAGAGGAAAAACGTACTTGGACAAACAATACAGTAGTTAGATTTAGACCGTGCTTTATTGTTCACATTTTCAAACAGTGTGCTTCATTTTACAAGACAGAATGATCTGAAGAAGATATGAAGAATTAGCCACGAGTTTGGCAAATGCAATGGTATCCAATGCAAGTTTAGCAGCAGTTGCTGGAGTGTGAATGTCCCCCAAATAAACAAAGAGCAGGATTAAGCTTTAAGCTTTAAGCTCATTACTCTAAATTCTAATATGAAGGCATTTTGGCTCACAGATTGACACATCCACAAACAGGTCCTGAGCAGATATTTTTCAAATGTAACTTGTAACCCCACAAAATAACATATACAGCTAATAACATGGCCACTGCCTGTGTAATGCATACGGTTGCCACTGTAAGTAGTAAACTCTTTTACCATACATGCTAACATGCAGTTTACGTTAGAGCAGATGAAGACAAAGTTTAATCAATGTTTGCTCTTGCGTTTTAGGTTTTTGAAAGACTACAAAAAAAGATGTCATCCCTCCATACTCTTGAAATACAGAGCATCGCTCTGCATGCCGACTGCATCAATAGGTGGAGAGACCCAAAGCTTGACAGGGCTTGTTACAGTTACTTGGTTATGATTAGACAGTTGCTGCTTGGTGGAGGGGCTTAGTGAAGGGTCGGGTATTAAATTCAGTAACAACCAAGTGGCAACCTTCGCGACCAGCCACTTGAAGTTCAATCCAAAAGCGAGTCCGTCTTCATAACCCCCAGATTAAAATGTCCTTCTTACAGTTTGATAGAAAAAGCGACTTTGGTCTATAGCTATTTTCCCTGTTCATGACATCTGCACAGGTGCAAATTTTTACTCACTCGTTCAAATTATATGAAGGTTTAAAATTATGTATAATTATGGACGTGGCCACTTTAAACAGCTAGCCCCTGGGTTTTGAAAAACAGGCTTCAATTGGCCCACCTCAGCTCCACCCATACTCCACCTCTTTGCCCGTCTTTGGATTAGCTGGAATTTTGGCAGAGTAAGGCACACCAAGATGGTGACTGCTGGAGCCACTGTCACTGAGCTTCTCAGTGTCTTTTCAGAAATCTATGGGGACAACATGGAGACTATGGCCATGTTTTATACAGTCTATGGTCTATGGTAACTGTGTTCTTATTTTCATTTCCACAGTGAATGAAGAAGAGTTTTAGATGAACTGGGTTCTACTATGGACCTGTCAAATGACTCACAGACCTCAATCATGTATTGATTGTATTGATTATTCTGGAGTGTTAACCAGGAGAGAATGGCAGGGAATCAACTACCTGTATACATGAAAAACTGGAAAACTGTAAGTATGGTTTACACAAGTTTACACTGGTACTTTTTTCTTAATACTATTTATTACTATCATAACTTTTTGAGCTCAAGCATTTTGCAGTTAATCATTCAAACTGAATCCCATCTTCCGATAGCCGGTTTATGCCTGGTCTATTTATTAGTTCAGTTTGGCACATCCACAGAAGCATGACTAACAGAATAGGGTATTACTACAGGTATTGTGACTTTGCAATTGGACAGCTTTTCTGACTGTATTTTTCTGTACTGTAGATCTAGTACACTCAGCAACATAAAAGTCATGCCTTCAGGAGCATGCGACGGCAACCATTAGCACACATTCTTTGGATGTGAACAGGTTACTGAGAATGGTCTCAACATGCACTCACATCAGCCCTCAATTTCAACAAAAATGTTTATTGGTACTCCTGACCTGAAGCAGGATGTGGTCTAACAGTTCCAGCATGGCTAAGGAATATTGAGCAGTCATGACAGACTGCACAGGGTATGAGTGATACTGCAGTGTATTGTCTGTTGTGTTTCTGTGGGAGCCATAGTAATTATCAGTCCTTTGATGGACAATAATAGACACATCTACTGTTTTTTTTTTTGTTTTTTTTTTGTTTAAATTTAAAGTTGAACTTAATGAGGCACATCATTTGTTTTAAATGTTACTGTCTTTACATTGGTTGTGGTTTCATTAATTTCTGAACATGAAAGGTGCTTATGTTGGAAACTGATGTTGTGTTGTTCCAAGGTATTCTGAAATTACATGGATACCAGTAGCAGGCATGTAATGTCAGCCCACACTCATTAGAATTCTCAAGCAATTGTTTCTGTTGAAGTTGACCTAGGAGTTGCTGGTGACATCAGTCATGGTTGTTTATAATGTACCTTTATGCTTTGCAGAATTCAGTGACAATAAAAAGGGCTTGGTTTATCTGTCAGTGTGCTACATAATATTGGACAAAACAAGTGATGTCACATCACTACAAGGTCTTCACAGTGCCTTAGTGCTTCCATCGGCTGACTGTACAAATTCACAGGTCCACGCTGAACAGAGGTGAACTCTGACCTGAAAATCCCAGGAGACACATGCTTCAACTGCAATGGATGAAAGATAATGAGAATATTTGAGGAACAGATTGTGCAATAAGAATGACTGTGGGTGACAGGTAATGCAAGCTTGAGTATCATGATGACTGCAGCTGCTGGGCTTTGAAGGCAGCAGTGCCAGTGATGAGCAGTGATTAGACCAGAAGACAGAACAGCTTATCAAAACGTTCATTGTGGAGATTGGCCCTTTGTAGATGACTATGGGGAAATGTCATGTAGTTGGGGTCCTAAAATGGAAATAATGCACAGTTAATAGCTACCATAAGAACACACCTTTGGGAAGGATAATGTCAGAAGACACACTGTGTCAGAGCCATAGGTGGACACTGTGATGACAAAGAATAACTCATCAAGACATCCCAGCTTTATCCATTTACGGGCATCTTGTGCTGCAATGGAGTGACCTTAATCAAAACAATGGTCCCTGACATAGAGCAACAATCTCACAGGAATGATTCAAAGAGCAATCAGGTGAGGTAAAAGAATAAGGCTATTATTTTATGTTTCTCATTGTCAACAAATCCCATGAAAAAAACAACAAAACAAAACATGGTTTCCTTTTGTCTGTAGCAGATAGCCCTGAGCCCAAAATGTACAACTATTTCATTTTCAGTAGAAGACTCTGTCATTTCCTAAAATAGCTGGACACTGTATTTTTTCCACAAAAGAAATAGTACATTTGTTGGGGACAATTTTCAGTAGCAGATCAATCCACATTTGATAGTCTACTGTGTAATTCTGTCAAAATAGACTACAGAGTATGCATTCATGGTGATGAAGAGCATGTTATCCAATACAACAGTGTGATATTTTAATAAATATTGGACAACAATGGAGCTCTATGTCATAGAGGAATGAACAATATCAGGATTATGACACACAGACACAATCCTTTTTAGTCTTCACATGGGATTAGTGAAGACAAATATAGAATATCATCAGTTTATCCCATAATGATCTGGCTTCTGCAACCCCTTGATATCAGTGTCAATACTTTTGCATTGAATTTGAGTAAAAATGTAAAAAATTAGTTTTGCTGTCACATAATACTTAGGATGAACATGATCTACCCAAGTTGTTACTGTTTAATTTTTTAAATAATGCCTTAAGAGTTTTATCAGTATTGATCAACTGACAGACACTGGAGCAACATTATCAAAAAATGCAGACATGAGTTCAAGCAGCTTTTTCACCCCCTGGACTTACCACCATATATCTGCACTGAATACTGTGAAGCACACTTGTCAGAGCCTGAGCCACAGCACTGCTGACACATTTCAATTCACCCAAACTATTACTTGCATCCCTTCATCCAACTACCTTACTGTGGCTACTGACTCTTTCGCTTTGCCTCCCAAAACTCACCCATATATGACTCAGCACTGACCACATATAAATGCTTGTATTCTTAGATGAAGTCTTGTAAACTGGGATACAGAAATGGGTTGAGCTTCAGTGGCCTGCAAGTTCAGAGGTATTAATATGCAGTATGTGCTCCAGAAAAGGCTCAAAGCTGCACAGAACTATGATTATTTTGAATTTTGATGTTTATTGTTCTTCAGGAAGAATAACTACCTACTCTTGTACAACACATTTGACAGGAAAAGTTTAAAATATCTGTAAAATAGAATTAAAGTCTAATTTGTGGGTTCATGTACTCTAAGTGCAGTTTAGTACTGCATGTGCAGCAACTCTCAGTCTGTCAGTATGATGGTGGGACAATACACAGCACATCCTTAATACCGGAAGAGGACAAAGATAATTGAAAAACTGACATGTACTTACGGGTTTCATAAAGATGTTCATGGTGTGGAGATTTATTATTAACAATGCCACTTGTATAACCTGAAAAAATCTTTCAGCTGGGGCTTCATTTATAGAAAATTATAGATGCATACATACAAACACAGTCTTAAGATAATTTTTGACAGTGTGCTTATGTTTGATTCATAAAAGATGTTAAGCAAAGAAAAAGAAGAAGAAGAAGAAGAAGAAGAAGAAGAAGGTTCTGACGACAACAAAGCAAACAAACAATTTGGGAGTGTGTTGCCACAGCAGTGAATGAGGAAGGGCAGAAAGAAAAATGGGCTGATATTAAAAAGAAATGGTCTGAGGCCCCTGGGCATGTTCAGACATAAATTATACATGACTGGTGATTCCCATTTTCATCAGACAGTTTTCATTGTGCATGTGGTTGATAATGACTTGTGCTTGGAGGTCTGAGTTATGTCATGTTTTTATTGGTATTTTTGGAGAAGACCATAGGTTTTACAACAGATTTAATAATAATTCAGAGCTCTAAAGAGAGAGGGAGAGAGCCAGAGTATCATTCTACCATTGACTGTTGCCATGAGCTGTGTATATTGTCAAAAGGCAGACTCCTAATTACCATAGGAAAACAAAAAGAAAAGATCCAACATTTTTGATTTTTTAGTAAATAACATCCAGGGTTGCATTATTCAATTATTTCAGAAACAAAGAGGGAGAACAGTTTTCAGGTTTACATATTTTAACATTTGCTTGGTAAAAGGGGGAGTGAAATAATGGAGTGAAGAAGGGAAGAGATGCTTTGAGTTTCCGCTGGGAGAGAAAAACAGAGGGTCAGCTGACTATCTTAACTTTAGTTTCCAAAGAAACCTTACAAAAAGTCAACACTGAAAGTAGGACAGAAAAAGGGATGGGTGGGGGAGGGATGTATGTGTATCTGGGGTGGGGGCAGGGGGCTACAGCCTCCACATCCAAAAAAAAAAAAAAAAACCCTGCTTTTTCATTCTTTTCTTTCGGAGTGCAGAGTTTTATTATATACACATATGAATATATAGATAACACAGCACAGTGTGTAAATCTATACAAATCCATTACATAGATAGTTATTATGGAAGGAGAGACACAGACTTTCTGTTTGTCGCTTGTCCAGGAAGAGAGACTTGTTGGTCCTGGTCACCAACGCTTCCACAGTTCTGCTCTGGGTAGGGACCACTCAGAAACCTACAGGCACAGAAACACAGCATAATTACCACAGTGTTCAGAAGCCCACAGACAGTGGTGTCAGAGATACAGAAACACTGGCCAAACAGCCACAACAGCAGCTTTGTGTCTGAAAACAGAAGGTGAGCACTGTTTAAGAGGAAACAGGAAGGGCAGAGCGGTACATTAAAGAACAGCCACAGTCTCCTTTGGAGGTGCATGAGAAAATCATGACACAGGAAATACTCAAAAGTTTGTTCAGTTTCCCAGTCTGAAATTTGTTTCTCATACCAGCAACAGTCACCCTCCATAGCAGTCTCAGGTGATCTGAACATACTTTCAGGGGGTAATAGTCCACTATCCAATAGTATAAAGCATCTTTCAATATATTCTTGAATTACCTTAAAGTTTTTTCAAGATAAAGTCAAGTTGCAGAACTTTCACTCAAGCTACGTGCTTAAACACAGAAAGAAAAAATATCCCTGAAAATGTAAAGTTCAATTCAATTCTATTTGTATAGCGCCAAATCACAACAGAAGTTGTCTCAGGACACTTTCCATATAGAGCTGGTACAGGCCGAGCTCTTTTATCTACAGACAACCAACAATTCCCCCATGAGCAAGCACTTGGCGACAGTGGCGAGGAAAAACTTCCTTTTAACAGGCAGAAAACCTCGGGCAGAACCAGGCTCTGGGTGGGCGGCCATCTGCCTCGACCGGTTGGGTGAGAGAGGGAGAGCAAGAGAGGGAGAGTGAGACAGAGAGAGAGAGAGAGAGACAGACAGAAATACAGTCAGAAAGAGAGAGAGAGACATGCAGTCACAGTAACAGTGACAGTGGATGAAAGGATGAGAGTCGGATTTCTGAAAGAACTGTTCTTGTTTTTAACATTATGTCATCTGCAAAGTGAATGAAGAACAGTAACGTGTGCTGTCCCACATCTTTGAGCTTTGATAAAATTCCTGTTCAAATTCAAACTTTTGGGATGATGCCAGTGAGTTTGGTGGCCATCAATAATCAACAAACTCATCTCTAATGAATTACGCAAAATACTGTTTGGGGAACATTTATACACATATACAAGATAGGATTGGGCGGTAATCCGGTAAGGTATCCCGCGGTATCTAAAAATAGCAGCGGTATCAGTTTCATTACCGTCATTAAAAAAAATGCTGCGCATATAGGTCTATGGGGGTCTAACATAATTGTAGCATCGTCATAAGAAAAATGAAGTCCACTCCATTCAATGTATCTGGTTGAATTTTTACTCGAGGAAAAGGTGACTGTGCAAAAGTACGTGTTAAGAATGAACTCGAGCAGTCGTAAAGATGTTTTAACACAGGTATGTCCAGGCGCTCATTTAGGCGCATCTGAGCAGAGTATCGTTATCTCGTACAAGCACACGGAGAAACTCCTCTGTTGAAAACAGTTTTTCAGCCTTTTTCTGCTTGCTATTGTTCTTAGCTCTCATAAAAGGACGAAATGCAAATAAAACAGTAAAATAACACGTCAGGCTGCTCAGCAGAGTCCTCTGTGAGCGCTGAGCGCTCTCCTCCTTCATGGGACGGAGCGGAAACTAACTGCGTGGTTACGCTGGTCAATAGCTCAGCGACCCGCCCACATTCACCATAGAAACACCAATGACGATCCAGAAGGAAGTAAGCCCAGAGATAGGTTATTGCATGAAGAGCGCTCCCTCCACTCTAGATACCACCTCCTCTTTATGTAAACAAGCAGGACCTTCGTGATTGATCTCAAACTAACACAGGGTCATAGGAGGAGACATTAGCAGCGTTTTTTCGGGCTGGAATATAACTTTTGACCACAAAACAGCAAAGATAAAACATACTTTATGATTTAGCGAAGTTTTTTTTTGTTACTCTTTGCCTGTTAGCTCGCCGAGTTTTCGTCGCACAGTGAGGAGGCAGACATCTTTGTGATCATCAGACTCTGTTTTCAGATGATACTGGGCTTTTGAGATTTGAGTGAAGTGGTGAAATCAGCAGATGCCATACCTTTGACATGAGCTATTTTCGTGTTTTCGTTACATGCGCACATAATTTCGTGGGGTATGAATTATGTTTCGTTTGGGTGGCAATGCTTGGTAGAGGATTTTAACTGAGTATCTCTCCGTCTTTCTGGTATGCTACAAGTTAGGACTGGTGCTTCTTCTTATTGACCATCTGATCTGCGCACATGTCACGCTGCCCTGCAAAGTAATTTTTAATTAGTCACGGTAATACCGTATACCCCGGGAAAATGTGGGGAAAATTTGACGGTAAAATTTGGATACCGCCCAACTCTAATACAAGACTAATTGTCCAGTAGACATACAGAAGGCAGTGTGCACATGGCATGGACTCTAATCGCAGTAGCTCAGTACTGTTTGTGAGACCTGTATCTGGACACAACAGGCAGAATGTGTACACACGGAGTGTGTTAATGTTATTATACATGTCATATGTGACATTGTACACAATTTCATAAATCTTGCCAATAGAACAATTTAATTAATGTGCACAATCCTAAAAAGAAATTTGGTGAATATGATCGTTGTGGAATTTTCAGAAAGTCCTTCGGATCAATGACATCAATGTTAATGTTGCCCTAACAATGATCAATGTTAGGGCTGGCTCAGGCTTGTCCTGGACCAGCCCCTAGTTATGCTGCTATAGGATTAGACTGTCGGGGGACATCCAAAGATACACCGAGCTCCTCTGTCCTTCTGTCCCTCTCCATCCGCACACTTTCATGTCCTACCACGGCGTGTTACTAACTTAGCTCCTTCCCCGGAGTCTCTGTGCTTTGTCGTCTTGCAGGTTCCCATGGACAGTGGCTGAATCTGGATTGTGGATTGCAGCTGCGTCTCCTGCCTTGGCCCTGCCTGACATCCACTGCAACTGCCACTACTGTTATTACATTCACTGTCACCATTACTGTGATTGCATGTCTGTGTCTCTCTCTCTCTGACTGCATTTATGTCTGTCTGTCTGTCTGTCTGTCTGTCTGTCTGACTGACTGACTGACTGACTGACTGACTGACTGACTCTCCCTCTCTTGCTCTTCCTCTCTCACCCAACCGGTCGAGGCAGATGGCCCCCCACTCAGAGTCTGGTTCTGCCTGAGGTTTCTGCCTGTTAAAAGGAAGTTTTTCCTCGCCACTGTCGCCAAGTGCTTGCTCATGGGGGAATTGTTGGTTTCTTTGTAGATAAAAGAGCTTGGTCTGTACCAGCTCTATATGGAAAGTGTCCTGAGACAACTTCTGTTGTGATTTGGCGCTATACAAATAAAACTGAATTGAATTGACACTGGTGGCCTTCAAGTGAATTGCAGTCAGCAACCTGATGTTCACGCTTGATAATATGCAGGTAGAGGACTACACACAAACTCAGAACTGGAGTGACACCAAGCAATATCTATTTTCCTCATTATAGTGCCGACTCAGTGATATGAAGATACAGAAGGTAACATTACAAGCAACACACACCAATTCCTCTGTTGTTTGCTGCATGAACCAACACTAAAATCATCATCTTTTCCCACCACCGAGGGAAGTGGAAATGTTCACATAACAGCTGCAAAATTCTCAGGCTATATGTATGGATTAATCATTTTACTTTAGACTGCATTAAGGGCCAATGAAAAGCAGGATTTGCTTCAAAGCTGAAGCTCAAGGATGAATCGATACTGACTTCAAACATGCTGGTTAGCTTGTTGAATTTGTCGTTTTTATGTTCTGAGGCTAATAGCATCTACTGTAGACCAACACACTGTTGGCTAACTTAAACTAAGGGACAGTCAAGAGAATTATAACCAGAGCAGTATCCTAGATGTGGCAAGCTCAGCTTTTTTTGTTGTCACAGGAAAGCCGCTTCTGCTATATACGCATCAGTATGTGTATCTCTTGCTGTCGTATATCCTTGCTAAACATGCCCCGTGATACAACTATTAAATATTGTACTCATATACTATGGGTTTTGTGTTGAATAAATGCTGTTGCATTGCCTAAAACTGCTCTTAATTGATTTTATTTGTGCACATGACTTAGCCCAAATAGCAAATACAAGGAATCCAGAATATAGCTCTGACATCAACAAAGTGGTTAAATTGTCTCCAACACTGCCTTTGGGTTGCGGATCAAGTGGGAGGGGATTCTAACATCTCAACATAATAAAAAACAAATACAAACCCTATGTCACGTACTCATCTCAGCCCTGATATGCATTAACTGTCAAAGATGATCACAAACACATCTGACCCAGAGCCAGCTGCTGACCTGTGGATGGACCCAGCTTATCTGAGACTGAGCAAGGGACTGGGAGGTGTATCTTCATCACCTACCATGCAGGAAGTTAAAGTGGAGACAGTGAGGGAGACACCAAAGAGGACAATGAGGGATACTGCATTTATGGGGTAAGTGCCATACATCATCTCCTGGTACTCACCAAAGTACCTGACTGAAGGAAGTTATGTGCAGCCCTGTTTGTATATCAGTTTGTCCCCCATTAATTGTACAGGCCTGAGGCCTAACTTTTCAGTTTGTCAGAGGGTACTGAACTGAACTTTTAAATGTGGATTCACACTACTGAGGGCTGTCAAGTTCTCTACAACCATTATACACATTATTGCCAGCTCATCCTTCAGCTTGACATAACTAGACATGAAAAACCATGCACACACTTTCGAACACATTTGTGTACGGTCAAGGTTTTTCTAGGTTTCACTTCATGCTTTAGTTTCATGCTGTCTTTTTAAACCAAAAATTACAATTCCAGAAAGTACGTAAATGTTAATGAGTGTGTTTGGGTCAAGGAAGAAATGGGTCATGTCGAAACACTTTCTAATAAGCCTTTGCCATCAAGAGTCAGACAAGGCGTCTTCTGCCATTAAGTTGAGGGTTTGAGCACATGCGGAAGATGTCACTGTGAACTGTGCTCCTGGCTACCCCCCTAATTACGTGACTTTAAAATCTTTTTTGAAAATGTAAAGAGGTGAAATTGTTAGGAAACAGCTTTAATGAAGGTGGCATGCGCTCGGGGACAGTCACTCAGGAGGCGAAAATCCAAAAGAAAAAGGACGGACGCGACAAGCACACAACAAAAACAAAGGCAAACATGGAGGAGGACGCCAAAAAAAGTCTTGAAAGCCTGTTACTGAGCATAAAAAAAGACATTGCTGCGCAAATTAAGGACTTCAGATCAGAATTTCAACGTTCTGCTGAGACAAAAGACGACATATTAAAATTAAAAACCGAAGTAAGAGAGATACAAGCTGCATTGAACAGCACACGAGAGGACATCACCGCTGCCGAACAAAGAATAAATAACCTGGAAGAGAGGGAGACGACTAATACTAAAGCGCTGACATATTTACTGCAGCAAGAAAAGCATATGGCTGAAAAACTGGAGTATTTGGAGAACAAATTGAGACAGAATAATATAAGGATCCGCCAGGTGAAGGAGGAGGTGGAGGGGACTGATATGGTGAATTTCCTGAAGGTGCTCCTATCAGAGAAGTTGGAGATCCCAGCAGCGCAACTAAACATTGTTGCAGCACATTGATCATATCAGAGAAAATCCACACAAAGTGAAACAGCACCATGATCAATCATCGTTAAATTCTTAACATGGGATGTTCGCCAAAAAGTCCTCCGTGCTGCATGGGCCAAGAAGATAATTACGCACGAGGGTAGTCGGATTAACTTCGACCAAGACTATTCATCTAAAATACAAAAAGAGAGGAGCCAATATGCTGCGCTAAGAAGAGAGCTCCGCGAGAAAGGGCTGCGATCACACTTCATTTACCCAGCAAAGTTAAAAGTTTTCGGCGAAGGAGGTCCTCAGGTGTTCAACTCAGCTAGGGAGGCCGACGCAGCGCTCCGCACCCAAAACATCATCAGCAGGGCTCAACGTCTGTCCGAGATTGAGGACCCAACATCTAGCACCCGGGCCGGACACCCATCAGTACCGTTCGAACAGCAGAGGCGAGAGAGAAGATAACATATGACAGCAGCAGACTTACTGAAGGAGCTGAGGGGTTAGCCCAGAGCTTAGCCCCAAAGGTACAGTGACACCCCAGGAGCGCATAGCTGCTTGCACACACACGCACATAATCATACACACACGCACACATACATACACATGGGCTACCTCACATGCAGAGATTTGGTTTGATAAAGGATGACATGACAAAGGACTGGACTTGGAAAATAAGGCGAAAACTTTTGAGACTGAGCACATACACCCCCCCCCCTTGTTTTTTTTTTTTTTTTCTTCTTTCCTCTTCTTTTTTTTCTCCACCTCAGGCATGGCATTTACCTGAGGGAAGACAAGAGACACTCGCAAAATGTTGTAAAAAGGGATTAAGATTCTCTGTTTTTGTTTCTTTAAATTAAAATGAAAATGCCCCTGAATAAGGATAGTGAGCAAAATATGGTTTGTTAGTATAAGTCAACAAGGGGTTACAAAATGATTTAAATTAGCCTACTTATGAATATGATAAAAAATGGACATGTCAAATTAAGGTAAAGACTTTGAGGCTGAGCGCATTCTGAGTTACTTCATTTTACATACACATATTATTATCATTAATATAAAATGTTTTTTTTGTAAAAAAAAAAAAAAAGAGGATAGCGGCCTTATACAGATTATGTTTATTTATTTTTGTATTATTATTATTTTTTATTTATTTATCTTCATTGTTGTGGCTGTTTTTTTTGTTTTTGTTTTTGTTTTTTTTAATAATGAAATTGCCCTAAATAAGGGTGGAGAGTCTGAGCAAACCAAACTGTTAGCTCACTTCAAATGGTTTAAAATAAGTTTTTTTTTTGTTTTTTGTTTTCTTTATTTGTTTGTTTTGTTTTTTTTGTTCGTTTTTTTTTTCTTTAAAACAATTTCTAAAGGAGGTGCATATAATTGAAAATATACAAAGAGAGAATAGGTCAAAAGTTAAAGTCCAAAGGTAATTAACATTTTCATATCCTTTAACATGTTTTAATTAAAACAAAGGAATAATTTGGTAAAGAACGCCTCAAGTAGGTAAGGGGCGGGGTAGGGGGTGGGAACTCACAGTGACATACAATGCAGTTTGTTTTTGAGAAATTGTTGTTTTCCTTTAATCGGGGCAGGTTTGGATAGAAGCCCCTGATTCCTACTTACGTTTAGGGAATCATTCATCCGGCAGTCTTATAGTGATTGCCACCTGTGGAAGTCACTGATTTATCTGTATGTCTTTTTTTAGTTTTTCACTTACTTATACAACTGTCAGACATAATGGTAAATACTGGAAAAACAGTGTGACCAAAGATCATTTAAACAATATGGATTATACATTAAATGGTACTGTACTTTATATAATAACCCCTTTCAATAAATGAAAGCAATAAAGATAGTCTCGTAAAATGTGAATGGTATTAATAACCCAATTAAGCATAAAAAGCTACTACACCAACTTAAAAAAGAAACAGGTGACGTAATCTTCCTACAAGAAACGCACCTAGTAAAATTAGAACATGAAAAATTGAAGAAACTAACAAAGGCTCAGGTATATTATTCATCATATAAGTCCTCAAAAAGAGGAGTAGCTATCTTAATAATGCCTCAAATAGCCTTTACGCTGGAAAAGTTGATAACAGATAAGGAAGGTAGATACGTAATGGTTATTGGAAAGGTTGAGGAGGCTATGGTCTCATTTATGAATGTCTATAATCCTCCTGAAGTAGGCCCAGACCTTATCAAAAAGGTAGTTGAAATGATAGTGTCAGAAAGTAAAGGTATTGTAGTTATGGCAGGTGATCTGAACTTAATCATGGACCCAAATATGGACACACAAAGTAATAGACATCATAGCTCAGACCAAGCTGCAAAAATAATGAGAGGAGCAGTCAAGGAAATAGGGCTGACAGACGTGTGGAGAGCCTTCCACCCAAAAGAAAGAGATTACACTTTCTTTTCAAAGAACTTTACTGTAAATATTCACGTTTAGATTATTTCTTCATGTTCAAGAATCAAATATCTAGGATTATAGAATGTAAAATAAACCCAATCACCCTGTCTGACCATGCTCTAATAACTATGAAATTAAAACTTGACTTGTTGGCCTACTCTTTGGAGACTAAATAACTCCCTGTTGCAAATGGAAGACTTCAAGATTAAAATAAGATCAACTATTAAAAACTATCTAGAAACCAACGATATAGAAGAAGTAGAACCAGTTACACTATGGGAGGGAGCAAAGGCAGTACTGAGAGGGGAAATTATATCCTTCGCCTCACATAAGAAGAGAGAGAGGGAAAAAGGAGTTAGGGAATTAGAACAGTTAATAAGTAAAATGGAATTAGAACACAAGACAAAAGGAAACTCAGCTAGTCTGCAGTCTTTAAACGAATTAAGGAAGAAACTTGATCGATTACTCACTGAAAAGATGTAGAAATCATTGATATTTACTAAGCAACAGTATTTTGATAGCAGAGCAAAAGCAATGAAACACTTGGCTTATAAATTGAAAAAAACAGCAGATAAAATGAAACATAGTTTCTATTAAAGATCAAACCAGGACTATAAGTGTAAAAGGTAAACAAGAAATAGCAGAAGAATTTGCAAAATATAATGAACAATTGTACAGCCCTGATAACAGCCTCCAATCCCAAGAGAAAATTAAAAAATATCTATCTGGAATAAAACTACCACAAATAACGGACAAACAAAATGTAACCCTGACTTCACCCATTAAGTCAGAAGAGATCAGGGCAGCAATAAATAAATTGAAAAAGGGCAAATGCCCAGGAAGTGATGGCTATACAGCCGAATTTTATAAGGAATTTGATAAAGAACTACTGCCAATCCTAGAAAGAACATTTAATTGGGCATTAGATCAGGGTCAGTGGGCAAATACTTGGTGCAACTCCATAATTACAGTTATACATAAAGAAGGTAAAGATCCTACTGACTGTGGGTCTTATAGACCAATAACTTTATTGAATGTGGATCAGAAGTTGATTAGTGCCATCCTAGCAGATAGACTGACCAAGATCGTCCCACATATTATAGATCCAGATCAAACAGGCTTTATTCCAAATAGACATTTATCTGACAATGTAAGGTGAACCTTGAATATAATAGATTACTCAGAGAAAATGAATATTCAAACAATGATTCTTACATTGGATGCGGAAAAAGCATTTGACAGGGTGTCATGGCCTTTTATATTTGAAGTCTGTATTAAGTTTGGTTTCCACAACATTTTTAATCAAATGGCTCCAAGCAATGTATAAAACATCAAGAGCACAGGTTAGAGCCAATGGGACCCTGTCAAACTCCTTTGAGCTAAAACAGGGAATGAGACAAGGAGACCCACAATCCCCTTTAATTTTTGCTATCTGTATGGAACCCATGGCAGCATATATCAGAGTGACTAATGAAATAGAAGGTGTGAAAATAGCAGAGGACTGTCACAAGCTGGCTTTATACACAGATGATGTGGTTTTATATATCACAAATTTAAGAAAATCACTACCATCACTTATGCAAGTCATTAACAACTATAGTGCAGCCTCAGGTTATAGGTTAAATATGCAGAAGTGTGAAGCAATGGTATTAGGTCCACCTGTTTGTAAAGAATTGAAAAACAGATATTTATGGAAATAGGATATGGATAGAGTTAAATACTTGGGAACTGTGATACCAAAGAACATGAAGCTGTTATGCCAATTGAATTTCAACTGCCTGGAAGAACAAATCAGGCAGGATTTGAATCGGTGGAGAACTCTCCTTTTATCAATGGGTAGAAGAATAGACACAATTAGAATGAATATACTTCCTCGCTTTTTGTTTTTGTTTCAGACACTACCCCTGTATATAAGTACAAGTGTTTTTAAAAACTGGGACAAAATGTTAAGCAAATTTGTGTGGGATGATAAAAAACCAAGAGTTAAAATGAAGACTCTGAAAATGGCTAAAGAGAAGGGGGGACTTGCTCTCCCCAATCTAAGGCATTATTACTATGCATCTCAGTTACAATCAACACGTACTTGGTTAAATGATAATTCTGAAGCAAGGTGGAGGTCAATAGAGAAATACATATGTGGTGTCTCAATAAAAACAATTCCCTTTTGTACAGAGACACAAACAAAGGATACAAGCAATTGACGGTACAATCATTAAGAATACTTTTCAGATTTGGGGTCGAATTAAGAGTAACTGTGAAATAAAAAATGATTTAATGGTGCTGAGAGAGATAAAAGAAGATCTAGAATTTTTTCCTATTAAACATGACACAGCCTTTAATATATGGGCACAAAAGGGACTGACTATTTTTGGACAGTGTCTGGATGAAAACGGAATAATGTCATTTGAATTGTTAAGACAACACTATGATTTACCACACTCCCATTTCCCCCGATACCTCCAAATGAGAAGCTATATACAAAACAGCAAAGTAGGAAGGAAGACCAGTGGAGATCTTCATCCACTCGTGCAATTCTTGGTAAAGAACTATAATAATGTTGGAATCCCACACCAAGTTTCAGTTATTTATGATATTTTAGAAAATATCATATCATATCAAGCTAAATACAATAATAAAATATTATCTAATTGCTGGAGGGAGTGTGGTGAGCCACACACCAACTTTAGTCATATCTTTTGGTTTTGCCCATCATTACAATTGTTTTGGAATAATATACAGAAGGAAATTAATACTGTCTTTAACTGTGTTATTCATTTGAATATAGACTTCGTGCTCTTAGGCAAAACTGTGGATAAAATACAAAATGAAAATGATAAATATTTGTTAAGGATACTGCGTATAACAGCACTGAAACAGATAACAAGAAACTGGCTCCAAAAAACATGTCCCCTGATAGTTAAATGGAGGGAAACGGTGCAACAAATATATCAAATGGAGGAATTAACTTATAAAATAAGGGGAAACTTGAAACTATTTGAAAAAAGATGGTCTAAGTGGTCACTGTATTATCACATGGTCGAGGCATAATGAATTGAAACTACTGAATTGTGATTTTTTATGTTGGGGCTGACAATTAGGGGAGCACTGTATAAACTTTACCTTGAGAGAGGTCTTAGAGGTATTTTTCTTTTTTTTTCTTCCTTCTTCATGTCTGTATATAATTATTTCTTTATTTATGTTTGTTTGTTTGCATATACTCTATGTTTGCCTTGTCATAATGGTCAGAAGGTGTGAAAATTTGAGGAAATATAGTAGTCAGATTTTCATAGATCCGAGATGTTTCTGTTGTCAATGTTATATGGAGAATCTTAAATATGGTAGAACTCTAAACTTGGATGCTAAATATTGTTATTTTTTTTGAATACATCAAATGTCACTATCACAGGGTGATACACACGTCATATACAGTCGTCCTCAAAATTATTCATACCCTTGCTAATTCTTGTGATTTTTTAATTTAGTGACGAAATATTACATTTTTTTAAGTTTGTGTATCAGTTATATGTGAACAACAATTGAACGAATGACAACAATATAAAATTTATGAAAATATTAATTTCAGGGGTATTTTATTGATGGATTCCCAAAAAATGCCATGTTCAAAATTATTCATACCCCTGACAATATTTCAACAAAAATGTACCAAATGTGGTTGTCTTTGTCCAGTAGTTACTTTAAGGTGTCACAATGGAATAAAACCCTTTAACATTGTTGACCAAATGTTAAACACTGATTTAAAAACAAAAAAAACCCCATCCTTCCAGAAGAGTATAAATAGGGGAAAAGTGCTCAGGTCATTCCCAATTTCTGGTCATCATGGTCAAGAAGAAGGAGCTCAGCGAGGACCTACGTCACCGTCTTGTATGTGCCTACAGTGAAGGAAAGGGTTATAAGGCCATTTCCAAGCAGTATGATGTCCCTGTGTCAACCGTCCAGAGTATCATCAACAAGCACAAGAGGTTCAACACTGTTAAAAACCTCAGTGGGCATGGCAGAAAGCTTAAGGTGTCCTCTAAACTTGCCAGGAAAATCTGCCGAGAGGTCAACAACAACCCACAGACCACAACCAAGGCCCTAATTGAAATGCTTGACCAGGCAGGGACACAGGTGTCACGGTCCACTATCGAGCGAGTTTTGCACAGAGGAGGTCTCCATGGATGTACACCTCGGAAGACGCCTTTGCTCAGGAAGAAACATCTGGAAGCTCGCCTGGCCTTTTCTAGACGTCATCTGAAGCAAGATCCCAGCTTTTGGTCAACCATCCTGTGGTCTGACGAGACAAAGTTGGAGTTATTTGGCCATATGGATACTCAGTATGTCTGGAGAAAGAAAGGAGAAGCCTACAGACCGAAGAACACTGTGCCCACTTCAAGTATGGTGGTGGGAACATAATGCTATGGGGATGTTTCTCCTCCAGTGGCACAGGGAATCTCGTCAAGGTCCACGGAACCATGAAAAAGGAAGATTACATCAGGATCCTTGATGAAAATGTGAAGGAATCTGCTGAGAAACTCCAGCTTGGCCACAACTGGACGTTCCAGCAAGACAATGATCCTAAACACACTGCCAAGGTAGTGAAGGAATGGTTCAAAGACAATGATGTCAACGTCCTAGAATGGCCAAGTCAAAGTCCTGACCTGAACCCCATTGAAAACTTGTGGCACTTGAAGACCAGAGTGATGGCTAGGAAACCGACCAATCTGACCCAGCTTGAGGCTTTCGCCAAGGAAGAGTGGGCCAACATCCCACAGGAGACATGCAGGAAGCTTGTGGACACGTACAAGAATCGTCTAGAAGCAGTCATAAAGAACAAAGGCTATGCGATTGACTATTAAAGAAAGACAAAGGACGAGGGTATGAATAAATTTGAAAATGGCATTTTTTGGGAATCCATCAATAAAATACCTCTGAAATAAAGATTTGTTTGAATTTTGTATTGTCATTCTTTCAATTGTTGGTCACTTATAACTGGTACACAAACTTGAAAAATTGCATTCATTTCATCACTACATTAAAAAAATCACAAGAATTAGCAAGGGTATGAATAATTTTGAGGACGACTGTATGTATAAAAAGGGTTGTCATCTTTACATAGGTCTCTTAAAAAGGGTAATGAATGTTGTGATATGATGACAATAAAAAATATCAAAAAATAAAGTTGCCCGCAATAATGTTGACAGCAAACTTGCTGCCCGTTAAGAGATGTTGATAAGGCGAGAGCTGGCAACACCAACAGGTGTGCTAAACAATAAGCCCTGCACCTACTCTCCCTAGTTATTTTCATCATTAGGGACAGCTATAGCATAGCACTGTGCACGTTTAGTTTCTGGATCACTGTCAAACTTTCCCTTGAAATTACTAATATTGCTAGCATTCTGGTAATGCTAACTCATGACTTTCTGTAGGTGCAACAAAGTAAAAGACAGCAAAGAAGTGATTATGGCTGTGACAAAAGAAGCTGGAGATATGCAAGTCATATGTTACCCACCACGAGAAAATCAGCCCGGCGCAAGTTGTGTAAACAAAGAAAAATAGTTGTTTTTTTTTTTTTTTAAATTAGTCATTTCCTTTTTTTGCAGAATATGCAAGTTGAAATCATGAAGAAGCCACAACATGTTTCAAATAACAGTATTGGGGGCCTTAAATCCATAAACTTTGTATTTGAATTTTTGGTTGTTTGAGAGGAAATTCTTGGTCCTAGTTGGGGATGTGGCGATTCAACAGTAAATTAGCATACTGGCTTTCTTTGGCTATTCACGGGCTTCTATTCTTTTTTCAGTCCATCAGTTGCACGTTAAAAGGGAACCACATGGCAACTTATGCAGCCGCATAATAATCCAATCCCCTTGCTCCAGAGATATTTGTTCTTCTCCCGGCAGCTTTGAAAAAGACAGATTGACAGGTCCTGAGTATTGTGAGTACTGTACATATTTGCCTTATTCACTCGTTGCACTGCGCTAAGAGACACTATCCTGGTATACAACATTTTGATTTCCTGTTTTGTTTTGTTGGGAAGATCTGTGGCAAAACCTAGAGCGGAGTTTTGAGTTTACTTTTCGTTGATAAGGAAAACACTGGATTGAACTGAACTGTGGGGAAAACCAGGGCAGACTTCGAGAGACTGCACTGAATACTATTGCCACGCACATACATGCCTATATACAGTTGTGTTCAAAATAATAGCAGTGTGTTTAAAAAGGTGTGCAAACGACAAAATTCTTCAAATAAATTGTATTTTAATGAACACAAATGCATTGGGGACACTGCACATTCTATTTCAAAGCAAGAAAACTGGAAAAAGTAATTGAATTTGATAATATTTTACAGAAAGTCAAGAAATATAATGTTAAAAAATAGCAGTGTTGACATCTGTCTTTACAAACTCAAAAATATACTATATAAACTAAGAAATGCTTGAAGATTCAACTTTCCTGAGAATCATAAATTAATTTTTAGTTGCATAACCACAGTTCCTGATAACTGCTTCACATCTGTGGTGCATGGAGTCGACCAACTACTGGCGCCGGTCAACAGGTATTGCAGTCCAGGACAATTGTATTACATTCCACAATTCCTCTGCATTTCTTGGTTTTGCCTCATTAACAGCATTTTTTATGTCAGCCCACAAGTTTTCTATGGGATTAAGGTCCGGGGATTGTGCTGGCCACTCCATTACTTGAATGCTGTTTGTCTGGAACCATGATTTTGCTCACTTGCTGGTCTGTTTGGGGTCATTGTCTTGTTGAAACACCCATTTCAAAGGCATTTCCTCTTCAGTATATGGCAACATGACTTCTTCCAGTATTCTGATGTACTCAAACTGATCCGTGATCCTTAGTATGCGATAAATGGGACCAACACCATAGTATGAGAAACATCCCCATATCATGATGCTTGCACCACCATGCTTCACTGTCTTCACTGTGTACTGTGGCTTGAATTCAGTGTTTGCAGGACGACTGTCTGTGGCCCTTAGACCCAAAAAGAACAATCTTACTCTCATCAGTCCACAAAATATTACGCCATTTCTTTTTTAGGCCAGTCAATGTGTTCTTTGGCAAATTGTAACCACTTCAGCACATGTCTTTTTATTAACGACGGGACTTTGCAGGGGCTTCTTGCTGGTAACTTGGCTTCACATAGATGTCGTCTGATTGTTACAGTACTCACAGGCAACCTTAGATCTTTGATCCTCCTGGAGCTGATCATTGGCTGAGCCTTTGCCTGTTTGGTTATTCTCCAATCCATTCGAATAGTCGTTTTTCTTTTTCTTCTTCACCTTTCTGGTTTTGGCTGCCATTTTAAAGCGTTTGATATCATTTTAGCTGAACAGCCTATCATTTTCTGCACTTCTTCCCCCTCTTTTATTAATTTCTTAATCAAAGAACACTCTTCTTCCGAACAGTGTCTTGAACGACCCATTTTACTCTGTTTTTCAAGGACAAATGCACAGCCAGCATATGCAGCGTCAGTTGCCTTGATCCTTAAATAAGGGCCACCTGTTTAACACCTATTTTTTTCACAGAATCAATGACCTCAGTAAGTCAACTCAGCACTGCTATTTTTTTGAACATGCCCCTTTCAGTTAATGATTCAGTTTCACAGAATCAGCAGCATGCACGTCATGCCTGTTGGGTCTATTGGTTTTCTATACCTTTACTAAACGTTCTAGAAACTTACTTGCAGTGTAGAAGTTGAAATTCCAACAGAAACAGTGATTTATCTTTCTAGTGATGTGGGACTGCTATTATTTTGAACACAACTGTATGCATAAATTAAGTACTGACAATGATGCTAATGTGCCTGTTAGCATGACCCATGATCTGAAACAAGGGTTTTCTTTGTTTTCCTTTTTCAGCATTGGCAAAAACACACTGACATAAATCAAACACAGACTGATCCATTCCACTGCACCACAGAGTGACAGAATTTATTTTATTTAATATTAGAAATAAGTATCTACATTTGCTCCTTGCCTTACTCATTTTTCATTTTTATTCAGGGACTTTTTGTAACATAAGAATTTCCATTCACAACTATTTGGTTTAAACGTCCAAGTTCTGGTTCATAAGCTGAACTATGTGGGTGAATATTTGACCAAGGTTAAGCAGTATCAAAAACTGGATACCGACCAACCCTACTTTTATGGCACTGACTGAATTGCTTCAATACTACTGAGTATCAAAAAATGCTATTTGGTAACAAATCTTGCGACCGAAGGCGTAAATATCATCAGCGTCACTGAGCCAATAGGCCTGCAGCAAGCTTGGGCCAAGATCTAACACACTGTCCACTGGCACATCCTCTACCTGACACTAAAGGGATGTATAACCTGACACTGAGGCGTAGAGTGTTTCTGATGACAAACATGGTGTTGCTTACAGATTTGCAGGTAAAAGAGACATCCTGAAGTCAACACAGTCAATGAATGTCAGGCCCTGGATAGCTGTTCTCTTGAGAAAGTAGTAAGTCTCAGTGTGCCGATATTTCCCAATCCCACAAATGTCATGTTGGATTGGGCAGATGAGATGCGACAGTGGCATATTGCTGCCCTCTGTGTATCACTCCACCAATCAGGGCTATCTCTTAGAGTGACCATATGGTTCCTCCTTTCTGCCTGCTGGGAGTTTGCCAAAAGGCACTTAACTTTCAGACCATGTCAAGCATGACAACCTCTGGTCTGATGAAACTAAGACTGAACTAATTAGCCACAATTAACAACAGTATGTGTGAAGGAAACCAGGCACTGACAATCACCTCAGTTCAACCTAGTGGTGGCAGCACCATGTTGTGGAAATGTTTTTCTGTGACATAGACTTGGAGACTTAGTCATGATAGTGGGAAAGATGGATGCAGAAAAAAATCAATAACAATCACTCATCTTTTCCAGAACCTTTTCCAGAGTGCTCAGGATCTCAGGCTTGGTCAAAGGTTTATATTTCAACAAACCAACAACCCAAAGCATATTCCAAGAAAACACAAGTGGTGCAAAAGCAGTCCAGCTTGAGAGCATTACACTGTGAAAAAAGACAATGCTAAATGTAAATGTTGTAACACCGTCTTAAAAGCCCCAGTACAACATTAGTGTTTTGCCACCTGAAAAGTCAACACCTGACGGTCACATTGTAAGCCGAAGTGGAACACCATCCCTCCCAAAAAACAGCGCACACATTCGGCTGAAATTATCAGAGAACCTATAAATGTCACACTGTAAATATCTGGCAAAGTAATGTTCAATTTAAGCTCAATACAACGTTAAATGAGTGAACTCATTTGAAATTCAGCTCAATTAAATAGATTTTTAAAATTCCATTCGAAGGGTTTTATTGTCTGCTTGTGACAGGGTCAAAGGCTTGCTTCTATCTGCATATGACATGGTAAATCAAGCCTGAGCTGTTACAATTAGCTAATTTCTGTGAAATTTTCCTATATATTCCAGGAATTCTGCAACCCTAGACAAAGCACAATAACAAAATTGAAAACACAACAAAAACAGTAAACAACATTTTACAACATACAACATTTCAGAACAACTAAAACAGGGGGGACAACAGTTCTTGTTTATGACTGAAGAGAACCCATGCAAATTCAAAGTTTAATCAAGACTGCCCCCGATACTATATGGACACAAACTCCCTACTGTAGGTCGCACAATATTGTTCGTGTTAAAAAAACACAATGATTTCCAATTACAGAACCCGTGGCAGCAAAAACAGTTCAGCTTCACAACTCTCTAAAAACAAAGGCATTATCGATTAGTGTAATAGCCAATGATACATCCATGGCCTGCCAGAGCATCTGAGATTTCACTATTTAATATACAGTCCCTGACAAAAGTCTTGTTGCTTATCCAAGTTGTAGGAACAACAAATAATAACTTGACTTGTAGTTGATCAGTTGGAATCAGAAATAGCTTATATGAAAGGCAAAGGCCTCTCATATTAGATTATGTGTATTATACCAAAATAAAGTATTGTATCATTCATTGAGTTTTATCATTTAGTTGGAAGAGAAAGTCAGATTTTGCTTGGACAAAAGTCTTATCACATACAAAAAATAATACACGATAGAAATTACACTTCATTTTGAATACACAAACATGCTACAATAACATCAGAACATAAAGCCATGGTGCCTTGGGAAAAATAATATGTAACATGTATGACCCCCATGAGCTTGGAGGACTACATCCATACATGTCGGCAATTACACTAATAACTTATTGATGAAGTCATCTGGAATGGCAAAGAAAGCAGTCTTCCAGGACTCCCAGAGTTCATCAAGATTCTTTGGTTTCATCTTCTAAGCCTCCTCCTCCATCTTACCCCAGACATGCTCAATAATGTTCATGTCTGTTGACTGGGCTGGCCAATCCTGGAGCATCTTGACCTTCTTTGCTTTCAGGAATTTTGATGTGGAGGCTCAAGTATGAAAAGGAGAGCCATTCTGTTGAAGAATTTTCACACTTTTGTGGTTTGGAAGGTAATGGGCAGCAAGGATTTCTTGATACTTCAGGCTGTTGACGTTGCCATCCACTCTGCTAATCTCTCGCACGCCTCCATACTGGATGTAACCCCACACCATGATTTTTCCTCCACCAAATCTGTTTTCTGGGTGAATCTCGGGTCCATACGAGAGAGAGATGCGAGAAACCGTTCTTGTAGATATAGGGGTTTCTGATGACCAGCTCTCACGTAGCTCTGCTGCAGTTGAAAATGGGCTGGCCCTGGACTGTCGAAGCAACAAACGCTCCTCTCGAACAGTTGTCTTACGGGGTCTGCCTGACCTGGGCTTGTCATGAACGTTACCAGTTTCTTCATATCTTTTTCTTATCCTCTCCACTTGACATTTGGATACATTGAAGATGTCTGCCACCTTAGCAGCAGACTTGGTCTTCAGGCTCTTGATGATCAGCACTTCGGTCTGTGGTTGAATCTTTGGCATGTTGTCAGAGGTCAGGCTGTATGGTGTAACATTGCTGTCAAAAAGATGTGTCCATGTTTTAATGTTCGTATTGGTATAAAGTTAACTTGTATGTCATAAAATTTGTTTTACACAAAATTATGCTGTCACATACGTGAGTCTGTGAAATTGGGTTCGGGTTACGATTGTTTTTATTGGAGTATGAGTCTAAAAGCTGTGAGTGCAAAGTCTTATGAATACAACTCGTTTTTTTACGACTGCGAAGTCTTCACTGTGAATACGAATTCAAGTTTACGGGTACGAGTCGAAAAGTGCTGAAATGATGTCACTGAGGTCACAGTCAAGTGGCAGGGGAAAGTAATTGATCGGCGATTCCTCCAACTGCGCATGCCCCGGACGCAAACATGCAGGGCAACGTCGCCAGCCCTGGGGAGACTTCATTGGCAAAGCTCTCAAGTCTCACCCATTGGGTGTGAGACACATGCATTTCAACCCGTTCACATGCTCACATGCCATATCTTGTATTTCTCACACAGAGAAATTACCAGGATAAAGCTCACCAAGTTGCGCTACTATTTTTTAAAACAGTGGAACAGGTAGAGGAATTGGTGATGTGTCGGTCGTGAACCAAACAGCTCATAGAGTCGCTCTTTGAAGTGAACGATCGGAGCTGGAGCTGCTTTGTTTTTTTACGCACTGAGCAGGATGGGGAAGGGCGGGGGTTACAGAAACAGCATATGCACGCACGCATGCACGCACACTTGCACTAAGAAACGCTGAATTGAATAAATGTTTTTATTTGTATCAATTCATGTGTCATTTATCAGATCAGACCCCCTTCCCCACCCCAACCCTCACTGCCACCGTCAAAATCTCACTCTGAACTCACTTCAAAACTTGAGAGCCCTGCACAGGTAACGTCAATAATAATGTGCATAGCCATTATTTATTTCATAAAAATCGAACCATTTTATACAATATACATTTCTTGAACTCACATACTTATTGCTTTAGCTTGCAAGCTTAAGCTTAGGGAATTTACTGTTGTCGTATTATTTTATTTATTGTTACTGCAAATAAATAATACTTTTCATTCAAATTATTGTCAGACGGTGTCCTTTTGTGCTGGAAATAGACAACCCCTGTATTTAGAATTTACGCTTCAGATCATCAGACTGATCTACCGTTAATTCATTTTTTTGTGATCACATTTTTGATCTGATTCCCCTACATTGCAGCAATGTGTATGGAACTAGCTGCCACAAAGATTCACTGACAATATAGGCGTTTGATCACAGTCTACTAGGAGCAGTATTGATTGTAATCTTGGACAGCAGCAGAAGGATGGACCTGCGGTATCTCTCTTTCACAAACGGCAAGTGAAGCTGCCTGTCATCGAAGGATCTGTGCAGTGCTGTCAATGTCTACATGGAAAGAAGAGTTGTCACAAAACTTTTGCAGGTGGTAGCCCATTTGGGACTGAAGTCTATAGTGTTGAGGGTGAGGGTGAGGGCTCTATGTCAAGGTAGATGGGTCCATTGATGTTTTCTTCCCCGAGTTCAGGCTCAGGTTGAAATTGTGCTTGCCTGGTCTGTTGTGATGAACAACACACAAGAACACAGACTGGGGCGGGGGGGTGTGCAGTGGAGGTTATGAGTGTTGGAGTAGGGCATTATACAGGAAATGCAGTGGATCCACAGGGTGGATGTGAACTGAACGTTGTGGGAAGGGGATGTAGGTGTGGTTGGGGCAGTACACAGGCTGCAGACGATGGGGTTTGCAGAAGCAAGGACTGGACAAATTGAGGGGCGATGACTGATCAAATCTACTGAAGGGTCAGCAAATTCACCCACTCTCACTTGCTCAAAAGCTGGGAGTTGGGTTCCTTGTAGACAGAGACAGTTTTAAGGCCCCCACAGACCCCACAGAAGTTCTGCTTCAACTGATCCTCCATCTTCTTACTGTTGCTGTTCCCCCTCTGATTCTCCTCCTCAACTTCCTCTGCACATTCTTTAGCTCCTATTTGCTTTCTGACCTAAAGACTCTCCTTTTCCCTTGAGGAAAAATAGTAGTTCCCTTGAGTGTCAGTAGTAATACAGTGTTAGTTGTTGGAAAAACACTGCATAGTCTTGGTGGATGCGGCATTCTCCACACTGAAGTTGACACCGTGCATTAGACAGTGAGTGAGACGATCAATGTCCTTCCCCATGGGCATGACAAAGTACTCCCCACGCAGTTCAAAGTATCAAAACAGTCCTTCAAAGCCTCCTCAGTGTTGTTGCAGCCTGCTTTTAACAGAGTGGATGACATCATGGATGAATCAGCATTCACAGACAGGGGAATATAAACTGCTATCATGATTACATGCAAGACCCCACTCAGTAGGTAGTATAGTCAACTGCTAAATGCCCTTACTGCAGAGATATTCTTTAATCATTGTACGCCTACAGTTACACTGTGTTGAGTGTAAAAAATTCACTTTACAAATTTCTGCCTTGTCCAAGGAAACAGCAAATACAACTTCCTGTCATATTGGGTAGCACGGTGGCACAAGCGGTAACACTGTCGCCTCACAGCTAGAAGGTCCCTGGTTGACCAACGGTGACGAAAAAGGATGGGTCCCTGGGCGTGGGCACCGGCATCGGCTGGCAGCTGGCAGCCCACCGCTCCTGGTCTGCCGCGGAGGAACGACGGACCGAGGATGGGTCAAACGTGGAAAAAATAATTTCACATAAAAGCATGGCGTGTGTACAGTCTCCTCCTCCCTGTAGCATGTGTGTGCTGTGATTAATAAAGTACTAATCTTAATCTTAATGTTATACCAGTGATGCACAGATCTATTTCTCTGTTTCACCCAATACCCTGCATCAACGGTTCTCCCTACATGATTGCTTAGCTGGCACCAAAGAATGAATGTCTCTTGATTTCCTCTGCTCTGACTAAAGCAGAAATTGTTTTAATTGGCCCTGATAACATTTCCTCTACAGTTGATCAATTTATTGGTCGATGCCCCTATCATCAAATCTACGACTAAGAATCTTGGTATCATTTTGATCAGTGCAAGTTTTTACCAACATGTTACTCAGCTTGTTCGGTCCTGTTTTCTTCAGCTAAAAAATACTGCAAAAATCAAATGTATGTTGTCTCCTCCCAGTCTTTCACTACTGTTTTTTGTTCATTGCTACTGCAACAAAACAATTTCCCAGATTGGGATCAATAAAGAAGCAGTCTACTGATTCACACTTTCATCTTCTCCCATCTTGATCATTGTAATTCCCAATACACGTGCCTCAGTCAAGCTGTTCTAAACCATTTACAGTTGGTTCGGAATGCAACTGCCAGGGTATTAACTAGAACTAGGCAATGGCACCACATTAGCCTTCTTGCTTTCCTCCACTGGCTTTCTGTAAAATTCAGAATAAACTACAAGATTCTGTTGATTACTTATAAGGCTCTGCATGACCTTATCCCAAGTTACATTTCTTTGTTCCATATTGTACTCCTCAACCTTTTATCCTTTCCCTGCTGCAACTGCAAAACAAAAGGTGACTGCCTTTGCTGTTTTAGCCCCAACCCTCTGGAATCATCTCGCCCCATCAATCACATTTGCTGAATCTTTGGACTGTTTGAAGTGGATTCTAAAGGTCGTTTTTCTTTCTTTTTTTTTTTGGGGGGGGGGGGGGGGGGTCTGCTCTGTCTCCCATTGTGCTGTTTTATATTTATATTATATACCCAATGACTAGGTATGTTTATATGTTCAATTACACAACAGCTGAGAACCATTTTAGCTGCATTTTCCACTTTTGGTTTCCCATGTGAAGGCACCATGGTCTGACTTCATAGAGAGTGATCAGGTATGCCGTTTATTCCAGTCCTAAGCAACCACTATTCCTCAGGTTGTTGTTCCTAATGAGCCACAACTAGTCTCCATTTGCTGACAACAGGTGTGGATCATTAATGTCAAAGTCAAATAAGGACAGGAAAGCAAGTATTGTGTAAGAAGGGAAAAACAAAAATATTTTCAACAATGCCCAGTTTGGAGAGGTAATGTTAATAAAGACAGACTGCAGAAGAGTAATAGGTGTGTGATAAGAGCGAGTTGGTTGCATTAAAGCAGTGTCACAAGGGAGAGAGCCCATTGTCTAGTCCCAACAAAGGAACAGAATAGCATGGCAGCAAAGTTAGTAGTCAAATTCCCCAAGGACGTCTTTGCTTCTGAAAGACAGACCAATTGTGTCAAATTCTTTTATTTTTTGTTATTCTGCTCTTTTAGGGTGCCTCCTCAAACATATAAAGCTGTCTGGCTTCATCATTCCAACAGGAATAATAAGCTTTATTTGCTTATAATTTCCAATTATTATTATTATTATTTTTATTATTTATTTTTTTTAAAAAAGGGGCACTGGGGTGAGGGTTAGGGAATGAAACAATATCTCAATAGTCCTAAATAAAATACTGAATAAATATATAAGCAATTGGTGTCTGTAAAAAACGTCGCTTGGCTGTTTGCTACTAACCTTTCATGTTAGGCTTGGGTTTGTCAGTTTGCTTGCCTGTGGGGGTTTGTGCCTGCTGGCCCTGGCCCCCGGAGGAGGCCCCCTGCTGGGCTGCTTTCTGTTTCAGCATGGTCCAGTCAAATGTGTAGTCATACTGGTGGTTCAGCGTCCTAAAATACACAGAAATACATTATCATCACAACATTCCCCACAATCAGCTGTTTGAAATGGGTTATGGACAGATGGGGGCAGGAGAAGGACAGAAGCAATAAAGGGCAAAGTCAGAGAGCAGAAAAGAGACTGTAGGTAGAAAGACTAGTAGGAAGAAAAGACACATATTCCAAGATGGTGAAAGCCCACAAATCACAACACAAGTCTGCATTTAATGAAAGTCGATTTGTCCATGTATACATACTCCAGATATAGCAGTGAGAAAAAAGAAAAACAGACAGTGATGACTGACAAAAAGAGAAACTGGAGCATTCAGAGGCTGTTTTACTCATTTATTGATGAGAAAAATATGCTACCAAAAGTAATGTATAAATATAATATAATAAAGTCAGCAGTAAATGTCAGAACCTATATGAAAATATGCAACCCGCCACAAGAAAAACCAGCAACAAGTCAGCCCGGCGCAAATTGTGTAGACAGAGAAAAAACTTTTTTTTTTTTTTTAAATTAGCGATTTTCGTTTTTTGCAGAATATTTAAGTTGAAATCATGAAAAAGCCACTCCATGTTTCAAATAACAGTATTGGGGGCCTTAAAACCATAAACTTTGTATTTGAATTTGGGTTGTTTTAGAGGAAATTCTCAGTCCTAGTTGGGGGTGTGGCGATTCAACAGTAAATTAGCATACTGGCTTTCTTCGGCTATGCACATGCTTCTGTTCTTTTTTTGGCCAATCAGCTGCACGTTAAAAGGGAAGCACATGACGACTTACGCAGCTCCTGGTTATGCCGACAATGATCTCACTTCTGATTCTGAACCCGAATTAGAAGATGAAACTGAGGAAACTGACGAGAGCGACTGCATTACACTGGAGAACATCCCTAATCTACAGTTGACCTTAGCTGAAGAATCAGAAGACAATGAAGAATGCGACAAGACTAGTAGTAGTGATGGCCGCGCGTGAGGACGCAGCGGTTCCTCTCTGTCCCGATAATGTGGTGTCTACATGTTTGTCTTCATCTGTGTGTTCGAGTGATTTTATGTTTTCGTGGCGCTTGTATGTCCCAATGCACACATACAGCTGTGGGACTCTTTTTTTTTTTTTTTTTTTTTTTTACATCGGCGACACAGCAATCTGCAAACTAAACCCATCACACGCTAAGGAGTTACTCGACCTCAGCCTACTCCGGTGGCCCGTTTCAACACCAACCCCCACTACTGCAGCACACGCGCAGAGGAAGCACTGCAGGCGGTGCGAGAGGAGGCGGAAGCAGGGAAAGTGCGGGGGCTAGCAGCGAATCTATTGTACTCGCCAATGTATGCTCCTTGGACAACAAACTGGACTATTTGTTGGTTTCTTTGTAGATAAAAGAGCTTGGTCTGTACCAGCTCTATGTGGAAAGTGTCCTGAGACAACTTCTGTTGTGATTTGGCGCTATACAAATAAAATTGAATTGAATTGAATTATATACACCTTCTGAGATCGACCCAGCAGACCGTGAGAGAGTGCTGTGTTTTAATTTTTACGGAGACGAAAAGGCCTGTCCATGAGGGTACGGACGACAAACTCCCTACCGACTACGAGGAAAAAGTTACAAACTTCCGCAAATTCACACAAACAAAGATAGCTGAGAATTCCATTGGACTGGACGAGATCATAAATATGGATGAAGTACCTTTGACGTTTGACCTGCCTCTCACTAGGACTGTTAACAAGAAAGGTGAGTCGTCCGTCACACTGAAAAGTGGCCATGAGAGAACATATTTCACTTGTGTTCTGAGCTGCACAGCATCCAGACAAAAGCTTCCACCAATGGTGATTTTTAAGGGAATGACTATGCCAAAAGAAAACCTCCCGAAAGACATCATCGTGAAAGTCAACACAAAAGGGTGGATGATAGAAAACCTAATGAAGGAATGGCTGACAGAGTGCTACGGCAAGCGACCAGGAGGATTTTTTCACAGAAAAAAAGCATTGCTCGTTTTGGACAGCATGAGGGCCCATATAACAGAGTCTGTGAAAGTAGCCATCAAGAGGACAAACTCAATTCCAGCTGTGATTCCTGGGGGCACAGCGAAGTATTTGCAGCCACTCGACATCAGTGTGAATCGTGCATTTAAAATGGCACTTAAGTTAAGTGGGAGGCTTGGATGACAAGCGGCGAGAAATCATTCACCAAAACTGGCCGCATGCGAAGAGTAACTTTTGCTCAAGTCTGCCAGTGGATCCTGACAGCGTGGAGCAGTGTTAAAAAAGGCCCCATTACACACACACAAAAAAAAGCCACGATTACCAACAGGTTTCGAAAGGCTGGACTGCTGCATGATGAAGAGGACAGCACAAGCACAAATTCACCTTTAGACAAAAGTGACATTGAGAGCAACAACCAAAGAGAGACTGAGAAAGTGTCTGATGAAGCCATTCTGAGGCTGTTCACTGCACAGGAGGAAGATGAAGACAGCGACCGATGACTTTTCTGGTAGACTAACTGGCTACGGGTGGTAGGCTGGTTATGTTTTTTAACCAGCCGTGTTACTGCACTTTTACAGATGTTTTACTGCCGTGTTACTGCACTTTTACACTCGTTTTACTGCTGTGTTACGGCACGTTTGCTGTCGTTTTACTGCTGTGCTACTGTTGTGTTACTGTCATTTTACTGCTGTGCTACTGCTGTGTTACTGTCATTTTGCTGCTGTGCTACTGCTGTGTTACAGACACTGTTTGGAAGAAAACATTTATTTATGGTAATTAAAAATTTAAAAAATCTTTCTGTGTATCATCTTTCTGTGTAAATATCTCCTGGTTTTCTCATGGCTGGTCACATATGTTGGTGATGCTGATGTGGATAACTGCAGTTACAACACAATCTCAGTGGACAAAAATAGAGACTCTACAGTCTACTAGTTTGTGAAACCTGTTATTTCAGCAACTTGTCTTACCTTCTATCAAGCCGCCACATGAGCCAGGCGAGGGGGATTTCGGACGTGCGTTCAAACAAACAAACCTAATTCCAACGAAAATAAGATCTGCTATCCTTCTAAATGGGCTACAACTTAAATATCTTATCCAACGGTGTATGCCTGTGTCAGTATAAATGTAAACGAAAAGCTTCAATCTTATATTGCAAGTGGTCAGCTTGATATTTGTGATTTCTTGGATCGTGGTCAAAAAACTATATCACTCCCGACTGCGGCTAACGTTTCTTCTCAAATGTGGTCACCTCTCATGCCTCAGTTCCTGTCTACCTATAAAGAGTTCTGGTTGGGGTCATAAGGCAAAGTAAAAGTGCAAGGGGGGAGATAATTTTCAATAAAATAAAAGTATGAGTAAATTGGCCCTAACTTAACTTAACCTAACCTAACAACTTAAATATCTTATCCAATGGTGTATGCGTGTGTCAGTATAAATGTAAACGAAAAGCTTCAATCTTATATTGCAAGTGGTCAGCCTGATATTTGTGATTTCTTGGATCGTGGTCAAAAAACTATATCACTCCTGACTGCGGCTAACGTTTCTTCTCAAATGCAGTCACCTCTCATGCCTCAGTTCCTGTCTACCTATAAAGAGTTCTAGGTGGGGTCATAAGGCAAAGTAAAAGTGCAAGGGGGGGGGTAATTTTCAATAAAATAAAAGTATGAGTAAATTGGCCCTAACACCTTTGGATTCAATATTAATTGCTGTAAATTGACACTCCTTTTTTTAGGCAGCATGAGAGATGGACTGGAGCAGTCTATGACTGCCCCACATTGCAAACTTGTCCTTACACTTGACTTTATTTTGTCATGTAGTACAGCAGACAAAACCTTATTGCAATAATTTTTGGCTAAGAATGTGTGTGTGTTTACCTAAAGAGGATACGGAACAGTTGGCGCAGGTACATGTAGTCTGGAGCCTCCTCAAAGCGCAAACCACGGCAGTAGTTGAGATACATGGCAAACTCTGCTGGGAAACCCTGAGAACATACAGAATACAGTTGAGTTGTGTGGATGTGAAAACAACTTTCACCACTGTCCCTGTTTACCATGTTCTTACCTTACAGAGGACCTCAACAGGGGTGGACATCTTCTTCTCTGAAATCTTCTCATACTTTTGCTTCTTTGTAGCAGCCTAAAAAACACACAAAAACATTAACAATGTCTGTAAAAACAACATACAACAATATATATACAGTATCTGCGGTATTATTTCTGCAGCATAACCACCAACCGTGTTGGCATCACAAATCACTGGTTGCTGTTGTAGTTGCTGGCATTAACACCAGTTCTCTGTGACATTAAACTGCATTTTTAAGTCCAGTGTGTCTGTGCAAGTGATACATATTTCATTATCCACACATTGTGGCTCACTGAACCCTTAGTGTTACCGCCCTTTGTACTTGTGACCTGGGCATGTCAAATGGACCACTGGCCCTAGTTAAATTACAAAGGCTTTAAAAACTTCATGGTCACCTTAACTCTCTAAAATGCACTATTCGCAGTATAGACCATATACTAGAAAATACAAACTGTAATGTATTTATTTGTATTCAAAGGTTGAATAAAATGAACAAAAATCAAACAAAAACTAATAAAACTTTAAAAAACAAGACACAAAAAGACAACAAAAACAGCATGAAGAGATAGGAGGACAAAGACCATTCATTGACAGTGAGTTATATTTTCATACCTTTAATCCCTGCCATGGGAGACTGGTTCTGTTGAAGTACATCAGCACATAGCCTAGTGACTCCATGTCATCACGGCGACTGCGGACAATATTAGAGTATAAAAGCAGGGCACCACTGCCTCTCTTACATAATAAAACATAATGGTTAGTGGACTTAATTCTTGCTTACTTGCTGCTCAACTGAGAAACTAGTTCTCATGTTTTCAAACGCAAAGTCCAAACACATTTTAGTTATCGGCTTTATTTTGAAAAGCATTTCACTTAAAAGAAAAAAAAGGAATAAATTTCTTTGAAAGCTGAGCATCAAATATTACATGAATGCACAGACCTCTGTTCAATGCCAAGGTGTGCATTGATGGAGGCATAGCGTGCTGTGCCAGTCAGGTTCTTGTCTTCTCTATAGGGGATGTGCTGTCGTGTTCGGTTGTCTCGGTACTTCTTTGCCAAACCAAAGTCAATAAGGAACAACTGACAGAGAGGGAAAGAACACATTGTGGTTATCTGTCAGTGGCAAAACACTGACAATAATCCAGAAGTTAATCAGAAATAAATGTTTTTTTCATTTCAGACACAGGGAATTAGCTGAGTCCTGCTACAGCACACAAATTTAAAAACATTATTCCTTAGACTGGGGAAATCCTTGTGACAACAGAAACATGTACAAGGGAAAAAATGTCATATTGAGTATGTCCCTAAAAAAAGACACTTCTCGCAGCCTCAGTGTAGCAACAGCACTCTTAATATCATAGTAAAAGTAGCCATCTTCCAGATGTGTTCCTTGAAGGACACATCATGTTATTACTGTAAAATATGTACAATGGTTAGTTATTAGTAATGTTAGTTATTCTCATTATTCCATTGCATCACATTGTTTCTATGCTCATTAAGCTGTGAGACCACATTTAGTCAAATACCCTTTTTGATGGTTGAATCTTTTGCAGCTTCTGCAGTGCACAAAACAATTTTTATTTAGTGCACTGTGGTGGGTGTGAAAGATGGTTATGAACATAATATTTCTGCATTTAAGAGATTCACCAGTAACATACAGTTAGCACACTTGACTGAACATCAAGGTGCCCAGTTTGTTTCCTATGATGTACTGGGTGGCTCACTTGTCCCGTTAAGCAGTGGCTTTCTTAAAGCTATGCTGTTCACCCCTGAGTTCTTAGGTTGGACCCTATGACAATTATGGCACTTAATGACTCTAATTTTGTAAGGGGGTGCTGAGGAGGCGTGAGTACCTGTTGCTTTAAAAAGATCAAAATGACAAATGTCATAATTCTTAATGACAGTAAACTACAACATGCTCAGTGATCATGCTCAAATTGAACACTTCAGGAACAAGCAAACCAAAAAGACACATTAAACCCACCCCTCCATAATTTGTGCAAACTGCTAATGTAAACAACAGCCAGACAAAGAGGCTAAAAACAAAAACAAAAAAAGGTTCTGGGATCCGTAACAAGAGTTTTTGATTCAGCACAACAGCAATTCTACAGGAAATAAAAATGAAGAAACAGGCCGACGGATATGCCTTTATGTTGTGAAAAGGAATACTTCAATGATAAAGACAAGTCCTGTTTGCCCATAAGCCATAGCTAGTCAATGTTTGCCATAGCAGTCACTGTGAAAAGCAATGTGGCAATGGTGCAAATAAAGTCCAGAGACACACCTCTGTAGTGTCAGTCTGACAGTTCAACCAGCTTAACGTCACTTTAAGATTAATGTCACATACCTCCTTCCAAATTTTATGCTGTTCAGTGCGCTTAAAAAAAACAGCAGTACTTGGTCAATAGTCTCTAGAACTGGTACAGTTAGTGGTTTTTTACAGTCTCTTCAACCTGACTTCCACCAATAAGAAGTAAGATTTTACTATTTTACTATTTTTAATATGTTTACAAAAGTGAACTCTGAAAATGGACATCTACAAAATACAGTACACTCCAAGTTTTCTATTGCCATTAAGTTAAAAAACATGAATATTGATGTGACATCCTACACTGAAGCATCCCAACCCTAACTGGTACTGTCAAAGGGAACACAACCAGAAGTGAACAGTAGTGTCAAAGTCCCCTATCCAAAAAAAAAAAACACTCTATGCATTATTATAGAGAAATCATAATGAAAAGGTGTTTCACACTTGAAAACAACATGAAAACCATGACATTATACTGCCCTTTCACATAATATCTGGAAATTCCTTGTAACATGCTACGACCACATGTGACCATACCAGACAATCTGAAATAGAAGCTTGCACATATTGCGCCCTTAAACTCTTGTGAATTCATACAAACTACAGCAGTAATAGCACTGCATTTCTGAGATTTTAGGTGCACCTCCTCCTTGTGAACCTGAAGTACATGAGCACACTGTTCAGTCCATTGTCTTTTACAATTATCAATGACTCATTATGCAAGATGCTTCAGGGAAATGTTTATGAATCTGCGTTTTAAATGTACACTTGCAGATGGTTTAAGTCCCGAATAAGCTTTCTAGTTTATGCCATTTCGGCTTGCTAAGAGGCGTTTACATGGCTACCAATGGGTACTTCATTTGCATAATTTCACCAACTCATGTGCACCACAACAAAATTCAAATAAAAACGAAAAAATTGAAAATCCAGTTAATTCGTTACATTACAGAACCTATGTTTGGACAGCAGAGGCACAAGCAGAAGCGGCCAATGTGAGTGGCTGATTCCTAATAAAGCTTGTGACATTTACACTGGCCTATGAAGAGTCTAAATATTGTTAGGCTTGTTGCACAACAAACACCATATTTAAAAAAACTAAGGGTGTGGGTGTTGTGGTGCTTACTGCTAACCAGCTGCCTGATGACAGCTCTGTAGGGTTTTTGCTAAATGAATGTGAGTTTCATGCCCTTATGACATCCACAGAAAAATCAGACTGTACTTCAAGTTAAATAAGCTTGACAAAGACATTTAACTTTTGAAAAGGAATAAGGTCCTTAATAATCCACGGAATTATCAGTAACCCCTCCCAATCCACTTATATCTGAACATTTTCATGCGAAGTGAATGAGCAGCAGATGTGTAGTAAAAAATGGCGCCTTGATTTAGGTGGGCTTAGAAGTGGACGCAACTATGATTCTCTTTTCATGTTCATAGTAATAGTAGCTTGGCAATGATTTATTTACTTAAAAATCATTTACATTTTTAGAGCAAAATCTACAAGCTGGACACATATTTTACATAAATAACTGGGTTTAAGATAGATTGAATAGTATGATTGGCTAAATTCCTTGTACTTGTATAGCTTTAAATGACCTAAACTTTCTTACTCTAGGACATGGTTTCATGTTATGTTCCAAACAAAACACTGTCCTCCAACACCACAAGGATACAGATGAGGTTGCTTTCTGATTTACAGCTAAACTGCAAAATACCCAGCCAATTGATATTAGAATGTTAGCCAGACACTTTTAATACACTCATATCAGACTCACCTGGTATTTTAAAAATAACCACCTATATTTTGTTGTTTGATTTGTAAGGTCACCAAACACTAAGTGCTACTTGTATTTTGATTGTTATTTTACAAATACTGAATTATGATGTTACACTGTCTACATGGAAGTATAATATTATTAGTATTATATCATCAGTCATCTATCTTGTCTAATAACGACTATCATTAGAGCTTTTCTGTCCTTTTTGATTGGATGCATATTGCTCCTTGTATCAGTATGACTGCTCATTCAGTACTGCCTTAGCATTGAGATAAGGTTTGATTTGGTTCAATATGAATTACTACAGAATGAATCATTGCATTCCATTAGATAAATGCTTTCACCACTCTCAGGCCAAATGTCACACTAAAGAGACAGGAACCCATTCAATCCATGATTAGCAGGGACTTGGACCCCTTGTTACAACAAATAGGTACAATAGTAACTCCCAAAGCAACGCTAATGGAAAGACTGCTTTCCCCTCCTACTGTAAAACATTGCACACTGGGTGGAGGAGTACATACATTGGGTATTATGAGTGTAAGATGGGTGCTGGTGATCTGATTCACTTTTAACCAGTGTAGTTAGGTATGATAGCAAAGCGACAACTGCTGTGTTGAGGCAGCTGGTGTTGTGGTAAAGGTCACACCTGGTTTAATCCTGAGAAAGATGGGTCCTGAGAAGAGCTAACAGCCAAGCTTCTTTTCCTCTTCCCCACTGACGAGTCTAAACACTAGGGCAGACAGTAGAGGGGCAGGGGTCAAAATCACACAGCCTCTATCCACCTTAAGTCACAGTCAGCATGAGTACAACAGACACTTCTGGTTGCACCCACATGGTTTGCTCCCTTTGATACAACTAATAGTGTCCTGCATGACTAGGATGTGCACCTACTTCTGTATATCTAAGGCTGGACCGACACAGGCAAAAAAAATCCACTTAAAATCATTGGGGTACAGATGTGATCATTCTGGCCATCAGTCTAGAAGAAACCACATGACTGTGATTTTCTTCTGTCAGGACAACCATGGAAAGATCGACCATGTCCAACCATACGCCAAAAGTGTCTTTGGAGTCATAGAGATGTTGAACCTTCTGACAGTGACAATAAAGGCCAGTGCAGACAGGCAACACCATAGCTCAGAAAAGTCCTGAGGAAAAGGGGGGATCTGATAGCCAATGGTTAAGAGCCCATAGTTGACCATCCTCCACCAGCAAAACAAAGAATGCATTTAAATTATGTACTCACAAAAAAACTTAAACAGGCCCTGAAGAGTGAATTCCTTACATTGATACTATTTAACTGGGTTGTTCACAGGCCACCACTAACAAAGAGTTCTATTTTTTTGTTTACATGACAACGTAAATCATACGCATCTAAAGAGAGACAAGTAATTTGGCCAAATCTGTACTGGAGATGGGTTAGAATTTAAGAAATGTGGGTAACAAACCATCTAGAAATTGGCTTCCTCTGGCAACCATCTGTATCAGATGTCCTCTGATATCCTGTCGCCTTACCAAAGCTGAACTCAAACTCGTCATTGTATAATGGAGGACGGCTCCATACATACGATTAGCTGTGAAATAATATGTGGCGTTTATTGCAGGGCCTCTTTACATTTTACAAATTACAAATGTACACTTAAAATATTCATGTACTGGAGCAAAAATTACTACAAGAAGTACCTGAGTAATTACATACGCTAGATCATAGGCTCTAGAAAAAAATGTAGCCAGTGTTCCTCCAACATAAACTGTGGGCTGCTCAGATAAATTAATGGCTGCCAAAGTGTATTTGGTAATATATTTTAGTAAACTGTGTGAAGGTCCTATTGTAATACAAGCAATTACTATCAGGGCCTCAACCGGTGCATGAGTGCTACTGTAATGCAAGGAATTATTTCTTCTATGCCAAAATGAATCTCATTTTTAAAGGGCTAAAGGTGCTCAAATGCTCAAAACTTTGAAAAGCGGTGATAAAATCTATATTGCCCAAGGAGGTGCCATAATAGCTTGATAGTGCAACCTAAAATACTTCAATGTAGTTGTGCATTTCACCTAGATAACCTAGGTGGCAAAGCACAGGTATCATGTTCAGGCAAAAAGCTTTGCAGCCATCCATATCCTAAACCTAACAAGTCAGCCACTTAGAATTTACTGTGCAAGATATTACATTTTCATAATTTGATGTACTTCTCACTGGTTGACTAGATCAACTTAAAATCTCAAATCTTAAAACCCATAAGACCTAGATGCTGGCATGGTGCAAAAATGATGTTTTCATCGAATGGCTGCATGGCCAAGGGGGTACAGGGCCTGTTCATTGCTGCTTGCAGCTTTAATCTCAACACTGTATCCCAAAGGAAGGTAAGCAGATCATTGAATAAGGAACTGTTGCAGCTTAGATATCTGCATAATCAAAAGAAATGTTCTGTCATATTTATTTGTCTGGTAGAGGACACAATTTGTGAATGACCATAGTGTTGGATATCAGTATCAATTTCTTGAAATAAGGATTGAGGAGTTATATTGAAACCAGTTCAACTGCAGAAGCAAACATATCCTTCAATCACATGACTGTTTTTAGCAGTTGCAGGCCATGATGCGTTGGATGGCATTAGCTGTTTATGTACATAGTAGAAATTGAAATGAAAAGTGTGTCTTTTGTTGCAAAACATTTTGGCTGTGTAAACATTGTGCCAGTACTAAATAAAAAGGGGGCACAACTATATTTTAGGTATGGTTTGGCTGTTTCTAAATTAAATGTTGATTGTTATTAGTTGAAGAAACTACTATATTGCTGTGGCTCTTTCGAAGCATGTCACTCAGTGTGTCCAGGAATTTTCCTGGGGTGCTGAGCACAGTGAGGACCAAGATTTGGTACTAGCACCAGGAATAGAACAATCGGGATGTAACAATACCAAGAAGTCACAGTACGATAATAGCTCAATACAAAGCCCACAATTTATTGCAACATTAAACAGAATGAAAAATTACTTGAAAAAGTGTCTTTTATTACTAAATTACTGTATACAGCATTTTCTTATTCATAAAAAACATGTTTATAACTTAAAGTGCTTCTGCTTTCCTTCTTTCCTTCTTTAAAGTAAAGAAAACGCATGTAGTGCAAAAAAAAAAATGGCATGAATTGTTACTGGCAATGAATGATTGAACAATGTACAATTTCAAAACAAATACATGCAATCACTAGCAGTTCTATTATGGCACATTGGAACAAGTGGTAACACTGTCGCTTCACAGCTAGAAGGTCCCGGGTTCGATTCCTGCTGTGGGCGCTGGTGGCGTGTCCTCCACCATGCCTTCCGTGCCTGCTGCTTGAGGAGTTTGCATGTTCTCCCCGTGTTCACCTGGGGTATCCTCCTTAAAAAAAACCCATTAAAAACATGCAAGAAGATCACCACCTGACCGATGGTGACAAACAAGAACTGGGTCCACGGGCGCAGCTCTCGGCTGGCAGCCCACCGCTCCTGGTCTGCCGCGGAGGAAGGACATGACAGGATGGGTTAAATGCGGAGAAAGCGATGTCTTTCTTTCTTTCTTTCTTTCTTTCTTTCTAATAAAATAAAAGAGCTGTTCTGACTTCTGGTGACGCAAGCAGCCAAGTAACCACGTTTTGCTGGAGCTCCAACACAGCCTTTTATTTTTCGAAATCTTTCATTTTTAACAACCTAAGTTAATACAGAGCATCGACTCTGTGTAATGTCACTAAAGCATTTTTAGGGCGATTCGACTGGCAAAATGCCTCAGAAACAAGCTAAGAGGACTATGGGAGCTGCAGAACATTCCTGGGGCTTGCTACGCCATGCTGTATCCAGCTTCACTCAGGGTCATAGTGAATGACTCCACTAAAACATTCCACACTCCGGGCAAAGTGTCTGCCTATATTGACTCTCTAAAACTGTCATAGATGCATCCATTGTGATGAGTGTTAGCGCCAGATTCAACTCTTCTGAATGGGACAGTTTGTCTGTTGCCCAAATAAAGTAAATGTTCTACTAAGTTTAGTAAGAGAGATGGGATGTTATGTTATTACATTAAGCGTGTTGTCCTATCTCACTTGGCAATATTTTTTAAGGTTATGTTACTATAATAATTCTTACGCATTACTCTCTTAACTGTTTCCTTTAAAAACAAACTAACTAACTAGCATATAGGCAGTTTATCTGTCATGAATATGGATAAAATTATGTTTATGTTCTTATCCTTATGTGTATAAAGGTGTGCTGCCTCTGAGCTGATATGTTTGCATCCTTCAAAGGATCTAGGGACCATCTACCTCAGAGAGCCTCTGTATTAGTTTTTTTTCTAACCTCTGCTTCTTTGAGAATCTGTGTCACTTAAGCTTTTGTCTCTTGGTACAGAACTGATATCACTGAGCAACTCAAGTGTGGCCTTGGTGGAATTTGTATATCTTGGCTCCATGTGTACTCACCTCCAAAATCCATCGTTGTCAACTATAGAAAACATCCTTCGGTCTTTGACTATATATTCACTGATGCATCTTTTTATTTCTTCACCTCTCTGACTCTTATGGGGAAGCAGGGCTCCAAATGCTTCTTTCAGGCTCCTTTGGCCTGGCTGAAGCATTTTTCTTACAGTATGTTCTTATTATTTGAGCTTTTCTGGGTGGTGATGTGCCAAATGGCTTCTCATGTTTGATGCATTTCCCGTAATAGTTGACGATCAGGCATTATTTGCAAGTTGAGTTGCATTAAACAGTTTTCTTTCTGCCTGTCTGTCAGTTCTTGAAATGGGAATGGGGGCAACAATTCAAACATTGAGTAGTTACAGCACTGAAGCCCATTCATTTTCTCAAGCACGCTCCCTGGTAAGTTGACGAAATGACTGTACTTTTGCCATTTTAATGCATTAGCTGACCTTTCATGCATCTACTCGGTTGTATTTTATTTAGCCAGCTTTAGTTCATGTTTACCTTGAGATAATTACAAGCTGGATTCTTTTTGCAATTACCTAGCATGAGCAACACTTCACTAGATACCACAACCAATTGGCATACCTCAAATTGATAGCAGTTATTGATATGTGGTTGGCATACAAAGTTTATCTTCAGTTATTAGATTTGTTGTTAAAATGAGCAGCCGTTCCAACCTCCACCTGGCTTTAAACCCTACTGGAAGCATTTCAGAAGCAGAGCTGATTGTGCTGCTCAGGATTTGTTTATTTGGTCATTTGTCATTGATTTGTGTTTCAACCAAGGAGTAAGCAGGTAACCTAGGTAATTTGTTTTGGCTGCTTTAATTGTGTTTATTGTTGATATATGATTTGGAGTCTGCACAAGGTGTTTATTTTACAAATTTACCAGTCTATGCTGTTCCTGAGTCTGACTTCCGGCCTATCTCAATCTGTTCTGTGCATCGAACAAAAATGGGACTCAGGACTCATTCTCTGCAGAGCAGATCAGGGAATTGCTTCTGGGATGCTTCTGAAACGTGCCACGGCATGCCTGGTGGAATTGCAAGCATCGTCTAGAATGCTGTGATCAGCTCCTCTGACCACACTGTGGGCAGAAGACAGCGCACTCGTGCCCAGTAGAATTTAGTGGTTAGTTGCAACCAAATAAGTATGCTTGATTCCAATGAATGGCAGCTGGTTTAAATAAGATAGCATAGCTAGCTTATATCTAGCAAGGTTGTTCCTTGGTTACCTCAGTCACTGCACGGTTTGCTGTACGGTCCATCAGTTACAGGTGATAAAATCAGCAGCATAAATGTGGATGTCAGAAATCCAATTAATTACAGGATTTGTAATTAATTAATCTAATTAATCGCATTTTAATCTCATATCTGCTAAAGGTCCCCAAATAAAGAATTTGAATTCTAGGACATTACAATTCACTGACATTCACATTACAGCTGGTGAATTCTTTTCATCACCGTAGTTCTCGACGGTAGCTGGAAATTAGAGTCAGATGACGCCATCTGAAACGCCTCTTTTAGGCCCTCATCTTCCACGATTGAAATCAGCCTGCAATCAGCAGCAACCCACTTTGCGATTGAGTTTGTCAGTTTTTCTGTCGTGGCTTTGCTCATTCGTTTTCCTAACTCAGCAAGTGTGGGTTGGTGGAGTGAGCTCACAGTAGCACTAGCGGCACTAGCAGCAACTATATGTTTAGCGTTTAAATGATAATTCAGGCTGGAGCTGCTACGGTGATAGGAAAATTCTTTTTTACACAAGGTACAAATCACTGCGTTCTTGTTAATAGTCCCGTCTTTTTCCTAATTATAAATAAACTTGCCGTTCAAAGGTCCAAGTAGGCTTGCCTCGCTCTCCGGCGTCGCATCCATGTCTGTTGTCACCCTGCTTTTGACTAGTGGCGCAGGTAGGATGCGACCTGCCACTGCAGCCTACGGGTCACTCAAAGGGCCAAATTTAAAATGCTTGCGCATTGACTTGCCACTCATGATTAATGATAATTAATGTTAATTTTTATAGCGCGTTAATTTGCAGCGTAATTAATTAATCTAATTAACGCATTAAACTGACAGCCCTAGAATTAATATTATTTTTATTGCTGTTACACATACTATAGAATAACATAGCTCCTCATGTTCATGTCTAACTGTATAATAGAGAAAATATCATTGCATTTCCTAGAAAACATGGCTTGAAGACTTGGAGAACGTAACAAATGAGAGAAAGATCTCAGACTGGTGATTCCAACTTTCTCTGAAAGAAGCACATGTATATTGCTTGTTAGGGACACTTTGATCATGTCCCATGTATTTGGACAATAACCCACTTTTGGATACTCAGTCCTTCAGCAAATGATGAGGAGTTTAGAGTGTAGACTTGGATCTTTATTATGTAGGCTCTTATTATTTGGTCATCAAATTGAAAGAATCTGCAAATAAGTACTACATGTCGACATTTCACTTAGGTTTATAGGAACTTGTCATATAACTTCTGGTCCTCTGAAATTAAAAGTCAGCTATAAAGACTATAATTATTAAATAGTCCACATGATCCAACCAACAGAATGGAGATTAGAGTTTGCACTTGAAGGCCATAGTTATTATTCAATTTCACATTCTGTACTGTACTTACGTAATCTCAACTACAAGAAAATATTTGTGGAACATTGGCTTTTGGTGTGCACTTATGTCCTCTAATTAAGTAATCTTGACGTTGTATTATCTTTCTTTACCATTCTCAGTTTTGTCTAGCAGTGACAAGCTCAACTTAACACCTGGTCTCCTCTGGGGCTTTTGGCATGGTCTGCTTCTGACAGTGGGATGCTCTCACCCAAAAATTCGGCACTCGCAGCCAGGTGGCCAGACTGCCTTTTCTTTCAACTGCTGCAGTAGAAGAATGTAATGGCTCTTTTGAACACTTGCATGCCTGTCCTGGTCCACTTTCCTCCATTTTATTCTTACTCTGGGAGGTTGAATAAGTTTTGTTGTCAACTTCCCTTTCAAAGCGCATCTATTTCCTACCTAGATATATTGTAGAATAAAATGTTTTGTTGAATGGAATAGGTTCCCTTTCTATTCCTATTGACCAAACATCTTTCCTGGCTTAAACTGAGCAGTTGCTGGCATTCATTGATATTCACTTGCTGTACAATTTTGTAAATGTGTTAAATTCAGAATGTGAGTAACTATCACCATAGATGCACAAAAAAATGCATACATACAGAAAAATCAGTGGTGGAAGAGGTGCTCGTTGTGGTTGTGGTCTTTTTCTGAAGTAAATTAACAATACCACAGTGTAGAAAAACTCCTAAAAAGCAGTCCTGCACTCAAAACTTTACATAAATAAAAGTATTGAAGTATTAGCATGAAAATGTACATACAAACTATTCTGCAAAAAGTACTCATTGTGCAGAATGGCCAGTTTCAGAATAATGTGTATTATATTATTGAATTATAATTACTGATGCGTTAACACGTACATTACTTTAATGTTGCAGCTGGTAAAGGTGGAGCTATTTCTTTCATAATGTACTGCTGGGAAGCTTCTGAATTTCATTCCTCGGGATCATCTTACATTGTCCATAATACATAAGTTATTTGTTGAGCACATTTGTATTTTTAGTCGGTTATTATCTGATTACTCAAAGTAAGCGAAGTTCTAAATGTAGCGGAGTAAGTACAATATTTGCCTCGGAAATGTAATGGAGTAGAAAGTAGCAGAAAGTGGAAATAATAGTACAAGTAGCTAGAAATGTACTTAAGTACAGTATTTGACGAGTTACATTCCACCTGTTATAAATGTATTCCATTTTATGAGAGCAGCCCCCCTTGCTTCCAAAATTATTCATACCCCTGGCAAAGTATGACTTAGTCACTTTTATTCAAACTGCAAGTTTTTTCTTGTTTGGAAATCACACAGACGTTGTTGACGTCACTTCTCCAGATAGGGCACACAAAAGTCCGCTTGGCCTTTGCAAATGCTCATCTGGACAAAGAAGACTTTTGGTCTTCTGTTTTATGGTCAGATGAAACAAAAATGTAATTGTTTGGCCACAGTGATGTATCTTTCATTTGGCGTAAAAATGGAGAAGCCTTCAGCCCTAAGAACAACATCCCCACTGTCAAACACATTTGTGGGAACCTAATGCTTTGGGGGTGTTTTTCAGCCAATGGACCGGGGAACCTAATCACAGTAAACAGTAGGGATCGACCAATTATCGGCCTGGCCGATAATATTGGCCGATATTCGGCATTTTTTCCACCGATAAAATTACTTAATGTTTTTTAAAACGCGCTCCTTTGGCTCTGATGTGTCTCTCCGCCCGAAGTCACCACTCTTGGCTGTGTAACAATGTCCCGCCCACAACCCTCACTGATTGGCTACATGGCACAAGTGAGTAAGTGACCAATCGACACTGAAGCCTCTACATGTGGTGCCACAGACACGGAGAGGCAGGCAACTGCTCCGGTTATCCAGCTGAGATAAGGCGACAGAGTCGGTCGAAGTTGCAATAAAAACCCTCTATGATGAAGTTTTAAAAACACCACAACCTTATGATTAATTTCAGTGATAACATGCAAGCCCAGAGTTGAAATTTCACCGACCTACTTGTCTAATCACATCAAGCATACGACTTTGCAAGATTAATAGTGTCACGCACCAAAAAAAAAAAAAAAAGACATAACCAAGTAAACATGACCTGAAGCTCCTTATGTAACAATAATTAAAAAAAAGACATAACGACATACCGGTAGGTAGACTATAGCAAATATACGGGAGGAAAACCTGCTGAATTCCACTGTTTGGCTCTGGAGATGAAACTGTTCACAACTTCAACAATGCGTATTTTATGATGACCCACCGCAACGTTATAACTGCTGCAACCGCTTTATAGCTGTGGCCAGATGCACAATAATAACATAGGCCCTATCGGTTACTGTTACTTCGTGGGAATAATAAATCTCTGTGTCTCAGCCCGTGGGGCGGCTCCTGGTTTATCAGTAAACAACACCGGAGGTGATTATAGCTGATAAGTTTAACAGTACTACACGCTGACGTTGTTTACAGTCACCTCTCCCTCAGTGCTCGTGCTCTCAATACACTATGATGCAGCAACGTAACTACTGGTGTTAAATGATCGTCTTTTTGCCTGTCACTCATAAAGTCCAGAGACATGAGTCAGGCAGAGAGCACACGTCGAGGAGATTTATTCTCAGTGTGTTTTGTTCTCAATCAATAAATTTACCGTTGCGTCTACAACTCACATGTGTAATGAAGCCTTTATTGTTTGTATTTACATTTGCGAAGTGCCTTATTCTTATTTATGTAATACGACATACAGTATAAGCACAAGAGTTAACATCTACCCTACTGTTCTGAGATACAGAATATGCCTTTATTACTCTAAATACATACAAATAAATACAATAATAATAAATAAGGAACCATAGGTGAAACTCTGGGAGCCCCTGAAAGTTTAATCTTTATTTACGCTCATTATGCTGTTTTATGTAAAAATTTAATCTGAAAAGCAACTACTAAAGCTATCAAATGTAGTGAGCCAAGGTTCCTGCCACCCTCTTTACTGGTTTGCTCTTAATCATTAAGGGAAAGGGAAAGGAATCATTAATCATCACTTTTTGTTTTAAAATAATTAAACTTAAAGGCATTTCAATTTCGATTTTGTGTTTGTGTTATTTTACAAAAAGTTAAGATCTTTTCTTTCAGTGTACACAAAACAAACAGTATACTGTATTCATTCAAGTCCCAGCTGTGTTAATCTAAATTTTGACACCAAAATTTTCATTTTTACTGCAAATGAATATCGGTTCTAAATATCGGCTATCAGTTTCACTTGATTATTAATAATCGGTATCGGCCCTGAAAAATCCATATCGGTCGATCTCTAGTAAACAGCACCATGAAAAAAGAGCAATACTTCAAGATTCTCAACAACATCAGGCAGTCGGCAGAGAAACTCGGCCCTGGGCAAAGGTGAACATTTCAGCACGACAATGACCCAAAGCGCACAGCAAAAGTGGTAAAGAAATGGTTAGCAGAAAAAAAATTTTATGTTTTGCAGTGGCCAAGCTAGAGTCCTGACTTGAATCCAATTGAGAATCTGTGGAGGGAGCTTAAGATCAGAGTGATGGCATGAGACCCTCCAACCTGAAAGAGTTGGAGCTCATCGCTAAAGATGAATGGGCAAAAATACCAGTGGAGACATGCAAAAAGCTGGTCAGCAAGCATAGGAAGCATTTGACTGCTGTAATAGCCAATAAAGGCTTTCCTATTGATTACTGAGAAGGGTATGAATAAATTTGGACGTGACTTTCTATTCAAATGTAAATAAAAGCTGAGAAATATTTTTTTTCCCACAATGATGCATCTTCAATGTAGTTTCAATGAAGACAGAATCTTGTCGTTGCTTTTCTTGCATTTATTCACCAAACTTCTTTTCAGAAACAAATAAGTATGTAAGTGTGTGAACTCACCCCCTGGCAATCAGTTCATTCATAACAGCAGTGGGAATCATGGTGATAATGAGGAGGTGCACTTGTTTTGTGCATCTGGGTAGCTCCAACATGCCCTTTGTACATTGTCTTATTATCTTCTGGGAGATGTCTGTGTCATTTCCAAAGAAAGTCAAAATTTGCCAAGGGTATGAATAATTTGGCCTTGACTGTATTTTTTTGGAAAAAAAAAGGAAGTAGAAATTCATGAAAACTCCAACTGTAAAGCATGGGGAGTGGATTGATCATGCATTGGGCTGTTGTTGCAGCCAGAAACATGGTAAAGACTTCACTGGTATAGAGAGGAGTGGATTCAATGAAATACCACCAAATTCTGGGATCAAACATCACGCAGTCAATCTAAAGATGAAAAGAGGACAGCTTTTACAACAGGATAATGATCCTAAACACACCTCAAAATGCACAATGTACTACTTCAAGTCACAAGCTGAAGGTTTTGCTATGGTCCTCACAGTCCCCCAACCTAAACAGCCACAAGATTCTGTCATCTGGGTCATGTGCAAATAGGCAACTGGACTTGGTTGTGGAGACTTGACAACATCCTGCCTCTCATCAAAGGGGCTTTTTCAGTTCTTACTGACTGGTGGGGAGTAATTAACCTCTGTGGGGCTATAATCACAGTCATCGATGCAAGTTGAGACATTGGTGGTCCTGGCTGTGTAACTGTGGTGCTAAGACTGTTCTGCTGGGGGAGCCATCAAGTCATTTTACCACACCCACGCACAAGACCCATACAACAAATATTCATTACTTCAAATGTGCATATATACTTGTCAAATGAGGTGATTCCAATTCTAATGTCAAGTTGTTTCAAAACACACTTTGCATGTAAGGCAGCGACTGAAGTTGTCATAATATGACCAATGGTTAAATAGGATCACAATTACCAAGTTCTCCATTGATGAGGTATGTTCCGGTTATGTCCTTGTCAGGGACGCATTGGCATTTACACAATAAATGATATATGGTCATATGTGTCCTAGGCGCATCATTGAGTGATTGGATCGCAGTGTGTCTTGGTGGTCATTTACAGTTGCATTTAGCACTGTCCACCTATGATCCGATCCAATCCAATCAACCGAGATGCATGCTAATGCCAGGTGTAAACACAGTGTTTGTTGTGTGGGTAGTTAGAAAACCAGCATCATTGTCCAACATGCAGAATCAGTCATACTGTATTGTGTGGCCTGCTATATTCAAAACACTGGTGAATTACATTAGATATTGTGTTGAGGAGATTTTATCTTCTTTCATTTTGTTTTGGCATTTCAGTTGATAGTGGACTGCAGGAAAACAATTTGAAAGCATTGTTTTATGGCTTCTTGCATTTATCAGCATTATTGCAGACAGACTGTGAGGGTAAGTTCATTCAAATTGTGCAAAAATATTCAGTGAAACTACTACAGATTCAATAAAACTAAACAAAATACTATTATGAATGCTCCTTTATCTTAAACCTTAAAAACAGGAGCAAAACGGAAATTAACTGACAAAAAGGAACTGGCATCTCCTGAATTACATGTGTGAGGCCAACTGTGGTTACAATTTCATCTGTCCAATACTGTAAAGAACAACAAACTGACACAAAGCAGCAATCAAAAAATAATGTTGCCTAAAATATGGAGAGGAAGGACATGGACTGTGAAAGCTAATTTGTTGCATTGTTTTGAATTGTAGTGTTGAACTGAACAATGTTAAGGTCTATCCATGTTTTTGACTTGTTTTAGTGTCTAAAATAAACTATTTTACTAGATTGTTGTCTCTTGACAAATACATCATAAGTCTATTCACAATTAATACATTAATTTTGTGTATCAAAAAAGACCAAACTGTCTTTTCTCAATACAATCCTTGATTTTTGTCCTGTCTGAGCAGATAAACTTTTGATTCCACGTGGAAACTGACTTCTCATGATTCTATTCTGAAAAACATTGAGTCTAAACACCATTTTGAAGAAAGTGACAGCAATTTGATATTATCTATTTAGAATGTCTTTGGATTATTGATGAAACACTAGGTTGGTCATAATCACATTACAATAATAAAATAGACAATACATAAGTAAATCAGTTAATAAACTGCAAATTAACCCTGCAAAGTGATTAAATGTATTAATATTGGCATATTTATTCCAGGACACTTGTCAAGCAACCTCTGGATCACAATTACGACTGGTGGCAAGTTGCTTGGCAGATACTCAGAAACAGAGTTGAAAAAGAAAGGATCAGTGCATCTTAGCAGCAAGGACTGCATGTGTATTGTGGACCTTTTAAGAGAGGCTGTAAAACATTTATACAACAGACCCCACTAGAGTTGGGCGGTATCCAAATTTTGATTTGGTCAAACCTTTCCCACATTTTCCCGGGGTATACGGTATTACCGAGAGTAATTAGAAATCACTTTGCAGGGCAGCATGATATGCGCGCAGTTCAAACGGTCAATGCTCACGCTAAGAAGCACCAATCCTAACTTGTAGCATACCAAAGTAACAGGGAGAAACTCAGCTAAAAGCCTCCACCAAGCATTGCCACCCAAACAAAACATAATTCATACAAAACAAAATTAGATGCGCATGTAACAAAAACACGAAAATAGCGCACGTCAAATGTACTGCATCTGCTGATTTCACCACTTCAGGCAAAGCACAAAAGCCCAGTATCATATAGCAGAGAATCTGATGATCACGAAGATGTCTGCCTCCTCAATGTGCGATGAAAACTCGACAAGCTAACAGCCAAAGAGTAGCAGAAAAAAACTTTGCTAAATCATAAAGTATGTCTTACCTCTGCTGTTTTGTGGTCAAAAGCTACATTCCAGTCCGAAAAACGCTGCTAATGTCTCCTCCTATGACTGTGTTAGTCTGAGATCAATCACGAAGGTCCTGTTTGTTTACATAAAGAGGAGGGGGTTTCTAGAATGGAGGGAGCACTCTTCATTCAATAACCTATCTCTGGGGTTACTCTGGATTGTCATAGGTGTTTCTACGGTGAATTTGGGTGGGTCACTGAACTACTGACCGGTGTAACCACACAGTTAGTTTCACCGCTCCATCTCATGAATGAGCAGAGCGGTCACAGAGGGCTCTGCTGAGTAGTCCCAAGTGTCATTTCACTGTTTTATTTGCATTTGGTCCTTTTATGAGAGCTAAGAACAATAGCAAGCAGAAAAAAGGCTGAGTCTTTTCAACAGAGGAGTTTTTCTGTATGCTTGGACGAGATAACGGTACTCTGCCCACCTGGACATATCTGTGTTAAAACATCTGTAAAACTGCTCAGGTCACCTTTTTCTCGAGTAAAAATTCAACCAGTCCACAAAGTGGACTTCATTTTTGTTATGATGATGCTACAATTATGTTAGGCCCCTATGGACCCCTATGACGGCAATGAAACTGATACCGTTGCTATTTTTAGATACCGTGGGATACCTTATTACCAGACTACCGCCCAACCCTAGACCCCACATCGGTAACTCTACCTGCTCTTCACCAAGATCTTCAGGAATGTCGCATGGGAGGGTAGCAGGCCCTTGCACAGCAACAGGGCCAATTTCAGCTTAAGGATTCCAGCCCAAGTTAAGCTAAGTCCACTGTTAAACTGATTCCTAACCAATTTTGTGCTATTTCTGCTTCATTTATGTTACATAAATGCTGAATGGTGTACTGGCACAACATAGTATTAGTAACATTGTTCGGAATCATTTTAACAATATATATGAAAAGGTTGGTTTAGCATTCAATCCCCTAGATTACAGTTTCTTGGAATGGAATTCTCAGTCCAGAGTTAGCCCTAATGTTGGTACTAGTGAATGGGCCAACAAATAATTTCTTTTTATATTCATTTGTGTCATTGTCAATGTATTACCATCACCATCAATTTTACAAATGTAATTTAGTTTTAACCATGTCATTTTAGACGCAGGCAACCTTATATCAACTCTACGGTTGCCTGTTATCTGTACAAATAAAAGACAACATTGCTGAACCTAACTTTTGCTACGTAGGATGTGAAAACTTTGAACTCGATTTCTCCAAACCACTTCGAATGCAGACGAAGCCTTAGAATTTCATGGTCACATATTTTAGTATATTTCTGATTGCTACCGATAACTGTTTAACCTGTGGTCTTGTAATTTTCACACACAGATGTTTATGGAAAGCTTAAACTTAAAAAAATCAAATCAAATCACAATAAAAGTTTTTTATGTTGATATCTTGACACTTAATGAAATAGACAATAATAGTGCTGTTTTAAATGAAACCTAAAACTAAATGACAAGTTAACCGAGTATGAATCTAATACTATTTAACTGCAGGAATTTTACTTCAAACTTGGCAGTGCAGCCATTGAAGTTTTTTTGTTCATAGTGTGTGCACCATGAAAGAAGCACTTTAACTCTGCTATTTAACACTATTAACCCCTTCACCATTTTTACTAGTTATGTCCACTCTCTTTTTAAGATTATTTTACATACATGGTAATAATGTTGCTGATGCTATGACCAGGCAGTGCTGTTGTCAGTCAAAGAAGTGATAAAAGTACAACATCTGATTACTGTTTAGGTAGGCTTACAGAAAACTTTGGCATGGACCAAGAACAAGGATTTTCTCAAACAGTGACAGTGAGTCAAATTCATAGCCATGAAAACTTTATCAAAGTAGTAAGTATAGATATGACATCCCCACGAAAAGATCATTTCTACAGCTAAATTTGCACATTTGAGAATACTCTCAGCGAGCTCTAACTTGGCCAAAAATTTTCTAGCAAGGAGCTCTATCTTATGAGTGATTTAGGAAAGTTCTGAGAGCAACTGTGAGCAAGGAAAGGCCAGAAACTTTTACCTTAGTGAGGTGTTGTTGCTAGGTATGACACACTACTTTAAAAAGGTGTGACTGGTTGATAAATATAAATGAAAAATAAAAATAGATAAAAAATAAAAATACACTCTTAGTGATAACTGGTATAGAGTGGACAGTGAAACTGATAGGGGTAATCACAGAATTTAATTTCTTATTAGGACAAGGTGTATTAATGAACAGTGTTTTATGTAATGCACATCTCTGTTGAACAAATCGTAAGCCATACTTTGAAAGCTGCCTACAAAACAGTTGAAAACACAGGTCTACTTGTGTAGTAACTTATTCACATGCTAATAGTTATAATACTATTTGCTTTACCATGCTGGTAATTTTAGGACTTAATTTGATATACCTTTTAACAGGGGAAAAAAATGGCTGAGCTTTCATCAATTTCGGTGGTTGCTGGTGTTACGATGTTATTGATGGAAAACATTGAGTGTAGATGTGAGCAAAACTCTAATCAGTACAAACTGAAAGTCCTCCTCCCCACTCCAAACAGGTTTTCACTTTAGGAGTCCTCTTAAGGGCTAAGATGCTTTGTGGATAAAATTGTTTCTTTGGTGTAGTCTTCATTGTAAAGTTTGAAACTTTTGTCACTCAGAGCATCTCTCTGAATCATGAAGCTTTATGAACAGGGTCCCAGGGCTGTGGAATTAACGAGGCTACTACAATGTACAGCTGTCTGCCAACAGCTAGAGGCCTTCAAAAATGCATACTTACAGTATTTAGAGGACCTGGACTGGTCTTACCTTATTACAGTGACGGCCGATGCCCATGAGAAAGTTGTCTGGTTTGATATCTCTGTGGATGAAGTTCTTTGTGTGTACATATTCAATTCTGCTGATCATCTGAAGATGGAAAAAAAGGACACCGTTATGTATTTCACAAATTTAATTCAATTTAATTCAATATTCCTTTATTCGTCCCGCAAGGGGAAATTCCAATTTTACAGCAGCACCACTAAAGTGGATAGAATAGTAAAAGACAAGTGCATGCAAGTTTAACACAACAAGTATCTACAAAAGGGTTGGATAGAAAGAATGTCATCCTAAAAAAAACTGTAAATAGTATTTACAGACTGTTATGTACCTGTTAGTTACTGTCCTCTCAATTCTCTACATGACAGACTGAAATGTGTTTACTTTCAAATAAAGCGGATCAATCAATTCAATTTTTTTGACAGCTTATCCTGTAATAACTAAAATATCTTGAAGCCAATGACGCAGCATGTGCTACCCCAGGTTCAACAGATGCTTTGTTAATTTTATAATTCACACATGTGGTTTCTTGCTATGACAGGTCACAATATCTGCTATGAAAAAGCCTACTCAAAAGACCTGCTTGTCTTTGGACTGTGGAACTTGAGTAGCCACAGAAAACCCAAGCAGTGATCATGCTTACTCCACACAGATAGCAGGTACCTACCTGGTCTGCCAGCATAAGGACCGTCTTCATGGTGAAACGGCGAGAGCAGAAGTTGAACAGGTCCTCCAGACTGGGTCCAAGCAGGTCCATGACTAGGACATTGTAGTCTTTCTCTTGGCCATACCACCTGGTGACACAACAGTGACATGAGAGTTGTTCTTTGGTCGTTCTCGATAAATCATAGCACATTATCTGAACTGACATCACAGACAAACCACTGATCTGACTCTGAGCTTCCTTGTGAAAGGGTTCAAAAACATTTTTAGTTATCATTTCAGCAAAAATTAGACTAAATTACCTAACCAAGGTCTACCAAAAGTAAAAATGATAGCCGTTCTGGAACCATTTGAACCATCATTTGGAAAAACAAATGGTACCACAGCATGAAGCCTTATACTCTACAAATAAAATACACTCTTACACTCTAAAAATAAAATAAATAAAAACTGGTAACAATACCAAAGAAACTGTAAACTAACCTAACTGTAAAAAAACTATTATAATATAATATTTTCCTGTTTTCTCTAACAGTGCATTTAGGCTTCATGCACTCTACATTGTTAAAGGTATTTATAAGTAAACTTTGCTATATTTGGAGGCCATTTACTATATTTATCACTAAGATTTGTGTGTAATATTGCTGTTATGACTGAAATTCTTGAGGAGCCAGAGCTGTAAATAACCCAATGAAGTCACATATCAGCATGTTCAGAATTTCACTGGCTATTCAAAGCATCAGTCATCTTCAAATTCGGTTGTGATTGGCTTGGTCTTAACAGGTGAGAAGGACTCAGACTGTTACCAGCTTCTCTAGTTGCTAGGCAAATGAGGTGTCATTTGAAACCTGAGACTCCAGAGAGTAACTGGAGGCAAGATAATCAGCATGCGTTTCTCAAAGGAGTAATGGGGAAAACACGGAAGACAAGGGGAAGACCAGTGCATTACCTGCTAATTTGAAAGGAGAAAACAACTTCCTATGGAATGTTATCTTGTTTTGGACTTAATATCTTCACTGCAGTGGCACATGTGGATCTTTGTGGACATTACCAGACCATTTTTGTCAGTATTATTGATCTGTGGATCACTGAGGCAACTCAAGGATTATGTCTCTCAATGTTGCGTTAATTTTAAACACAGTTGTTTGTCTGCTGTTGTTGTTAATTGTGCCCTTGTGATTGTATCTTGAAGGGGTTTGCATCTACTGTTTCACTGGAATTTAAGCTTTCTCACAGTGTACAGTATAAACATAAATGTAGCCTTTGTGTCAATAGATGGGAAGAAAAAGTACAATGAAAAATGTTCGGATTAGCTGTCTGTCGGAATGTTACGAGGTTTCAAGTGCGTGGTCCCAGGAATTGTTTACTGAGACATCAACATCTTTACTATTCCTCAGAGGTGAACCTAGTTTGGTTGCCCATGCACAATGGCAAAAGATACACAAGTCAAATGGGTTACAGCAGCAAATACATGAAAGACATTAGGGGTGCATGTGCATTCGCCCTGAACTGCTGGATATACAATGTTTGGTTCAGTATGCAACTTCCTTGGTTCCTCGGTCACACCCTGTGACCCAACCAATTGCTGTCAAAATATTTTGTTTACTTCTCTAATATGTGGAACAAAAATCCCAAAGCACACGTTTTGCCTGGAAAGTTCTGCCAGTGCATCAATTGTTGCTGTGGCATGCTAGTCACCTTAGCCCGGTTAGTCAAACACAATCAGTGGCTGCTGCCAATGGCAAACAAGTGAGAGATCAGAGCTGGAGGGTCATACCATGACATAAATATCTACTGTATGGAAGCATTGCAGGTTCCTGGTTACTCCCGGCCACCAAATGGGAAAAAAATCCCAAGATTGATATGGAAAATAGTGTGACTTTACACAGTTTTCGCTGCCTCTCTGATGTCCGCTCTGTCTCTCGCTTCTGATTTAATGGATTGCGGGTAAACTAAAGAGGAGCAAGAGAGAGGGTGTGTACCAGAAAAGCAGCAAAGACAGCATATTGAGCCATAATATTTTCACATCTAATTCGGGAATCATTTTGCCTGCCTTTATGACAGATGAGATTTGAGCTGGGCTTCATACTTCAAGTAGCAAAATGGAAACATAAATCAATAACCTCCTTTTGAAAACCTTTTTTCTTGCATATGCTCCATTGTTAGCCATTACATTTTTTTATAGTATACAAACTAAATTTGTTGCAAGCAATTAAAACCAGGTCTATTTCTTGGGGAAAGACTAGCTATTATCAGTGATGATGTTTTCTTCAAAGGTACCAAGTCTCAGAAATATCACAACCCATTCAGGGGTACAACATGACAAAGGCCAAGCATATGTTGGTATCTGAATGGGTCGTTGTGTGACATAATGTAGTTCTCACATTAGCTAAAGATTAATCAAGAAAAGAGATTTTGTGACAACAAAGACTATTTGGTCTGATAGGGACGCCTTCTGGGTGCCTCCTCTTTGAGGTATTCAGGGCAATTCAAACTGGATGGAGACCCTGAGCTAGACACAGAACACGCTGGAGCTATTCTATATTTTATCTGGCATGGGAATGCCTCGGAATCACCCAGGAGGAATTGTGAAGTGTCGCTGGGGAGGGGGGTTGTCTGGACTACCTTGCTTAGCCTGCTGCCAGCGCTAACAAACCCCAGATAAGTGCAAAAGAATAGATGGATTCAAAGACTATCTCAGTTTCTCAGATTAGGATAAATGTCATTCAATAAGGCTGGTGATGGGTGGGGAATGTGAAGCTCAGCCATAATCACATACACATACTAACATTGTTTAAAAATGTGTATTACACAATCAGACCTGGAAATAGGTCAATTTTAGGACAAGGCCACTTTGGCCTTTGATAAACAAAATTTGTCAGGGCACTGTGTTGAAAATGCAGGGCCACCAAGGCCAAAACCAATGGCGAACAGTAAGCTATAATTACATGTTATGAAGACAAAACAGTATAATTAGGACACTGTGTATTGAAACAGTACTGAGTTTATTAAAACTGTAACCTAAATGTCTGACTTTTCCACAAAACGCTGATTGTTTTTTTAAAAACTCATTAGATTAATTGCTATTGTTATATTTCGCTGATAAAATTAAGACTACACATGGGCTATGGGTGATCAAGATTAATCTGAACAACTTTGAAAAGCCATGCAATTATGGGTATTTGAGACAGCTCATTAGAGCAGTCACAAAACTGACTTAAAACTCGATTTAAACAAAAACACTGAGGAGAAAGTTCTTCTCTTTTCACCACTAGATACACTGCAGACATGCATGACATACTGATAACAACTTTTTCTCGGTGAAAAGTTGTTAATGTAATAAAATGTATATGTAATAAAAGTGAAGCTAAAAAAGGCAATGAGAATGCTGACCTTTCAAGTTTCATCAAGAGTCACCAATATCATCAAGCACATGATGTTTAGGAAAGCAGTTTAAAAACACATACATAACAGACAACCATTTACTGCATAATCTAGTTAGAAACTAAGTACAATTAGCTTATAATTAACCTGATCAACCACTGTCAGTAATCAATACCAACACTGTAAACTATTAAACCAATAAATATCCATAGTCAATAATCATACTTTAGCAGATATCTAGTTTTCTGTGATGGTAACAAAGTGCTAAAAAATATACATACATATACATGCATATAGTTGTATGAACATACATACATTAATACATATACATTACACAGAAGCTCCCTGTGTTCTCCAGGTAAAATATTGTAGTAAACTACCTTTAAGAAATATGACATATTGACAAAATGCTTCTGCAAAAACACACTACTCTAGAAACACAAGAAAAGGCATCATACATCGACACTCTTGTCAATTCAGCATTAATGTAATCCATGAAGATGAACTGTATTTCCATACAAATTTAACAGATTCTGCATTTTGTCCCAAAATCTCAATCTCAGTTATCAGTCTCGGTTATCATTATTTTTGTGGGGGTCAAGAAGGAGGGGTGAACCATTTCAGAGATTACAATTTCTCACTAAAATGTATGCTGGTTGGTGTAGCACACAGATGCAAGTAATAGACATATTTGCTGTGTTGCTTCACATGTGGTTTTAAATTAGGAAATCCAGAGGAAGTCACAATCAGTGTTAAAAAACAGAAAGAATGGGGAAGGGACAAACTATGACAGGTTGTGACTGTACAAAAGGTAAGCCAGGTTGTAGGAAGCTTAAAGGAGGGGCAGCAGGACCAGCAGGTTGGACAGGCTCTAACAAGACTTTGTTGCAACATGAAGCCAGAATTTCCAGCACAAAGATGAATGAATAGAATAGTCCTTACACTACAGATGTAAAAGCTTTGCTTCTGAACCTGAAGAAAAAGTGGGCCAAAACATCCACAAAAACTGCTGTTTTTCTCAGCCTCAACTGATATTAATTGTCCTATCAGAGGAAAATCTGGTTAATAAGCAAATCAATCAATTTATCAGTAATAAAAGGGACAACTTCTTCTATCCAGCACAATAAAAAACAGCAGTGGTGCACATGGCCCGAGGTTTACAACCCATTATTATAACTCAATTCCTGGTGCCTACCTCTTACTTTGCCAGTGCTTGGATTCTACAATGGCAATGAGGTGTACACAAAAATGCACAAATGACATCCAACCCATGAGTGGTTATATCCATAATAGCAGTTACCTCACAAAGCAGTAATTCGTAAAGACGGTATGTGTGTTCAAAGTTCAGGTATCAACCAGGTCATCATGGTGTAGTGGCTCCACAGTTACTGTCTTCATTCAAGGCATGTGCCAGCTGTAGCCAGATATGGAACGGGGGAAGGAAAATCGATACCAGCAAAACGCTGGCATTTTTCACCTGTTTTCTGTCTTTGTCAGCCATTTTAACATAACATCGGTAGAGACTTCATAAAAAAATGTCATAAAAAAGTAAATGACTATCAACAGCTTATAAGACTAATGTCTAGTATATCAAATATATATCAATTCACAAGTATTTTCTGCAGACAACTACACTTTGTCACAGGCACTTGAATAATCTTAGAGCAGGGTAGGAACTATACCACACCCAAATGGCCCTTTTCAAACGGTTTGCCTCAGTCCCACGGCTGTCCCCACTAAGAGTGCTGCTAACCAACGGAGGATGGTAGGAGGTTGAGGTGACAAAATTCACAATACGTTTGTGTGGAAAGGCAGTTTATCTTTATGGATTATACTAATGCTGAATGAACTGTCAATTGCACCTTTATGATGCTGATGCTGAATGCTCAAGGAGACTGTTGGCAAATTGAAATTTTATCTTGTGTTTTAGAATAATGTGTTTTTGCGGACAGGTAAGGAATTGATGATAGGTCATATTTCTTAAAGGGAATATGGTGTAATTCGTTTAATTCAGAAAACAGTCTATTTTTTTTTCTCATTACCATAGAAACAACAGATAACTGTTGAAAGTATGACATGGTTCACAAACATTCATTGACTGTAGTTGTTTATGGTTTACATAATACAATCATTTGTGTTTGTGTTGATGACTGACAGTGGCTGATCAGGCAAATTATCAGATAACTGTACTCAGTTTCTAGCATCCGTATGCTGTAAATGGTTGCCCTTTGTTTGAACATTAAAATTAGTTTTTCACCCAAAAACCGGTAATACTTCTCTGTATGATCACCACTTTCTGTCAGCTGTTGGGTATCTGATGTGTATTGAGTGACAAGTCGGAACTTGTAGTCTCACTTTGAGAAGTTTCACATCTGTTTGATTAATGTCTAATGTGCAAAAAGGTGTTTGTAATTTTTGTGACTGCTTATGATCTTGGACTCCAATGCACTGAGTAATGAAACTTGTTCATATTAATCTTAATCACCCTTACAGATTTTATAATCAAAACATAACAACAGCAATGTAAAGGTTGGTCACATTCTTTAAAAAACAAAATCAAGTAGCACCTTCTGGAAACAAAGTGTTAATTTAAATGCACTCAATCCACTTTTTGAATACACTGACTCCTAATTGTTTTTTGTCTTCATAATATGTATCACTTACTAAAACACAGGTGTTACCTGTGGTTTTGACCTCAATGCCATACATTTTGCCTGGATGAGGCCATAAATTTGTATTTATTGAAGGCCAAAATGGCCACGCCCTTAAAAAAATGCTAAAATGACAGGCTGGTGCCAAACACACCACCTAGAACACACAGCAGGCCGATTATTTTGATTCCCCCAAACTAAATCAAATTTTAGCTCATAGAATAGAGGTAATTCATACAGTCGCTCAGGAGTATTTCCTTTTCTACTAGTGGTGAATCAGGCCATGATAAGCAGCACAACTTTAACCATGTGCCATCATCACCAGTGTCTATACTCAATTAAAAGCCTACGGTCAATTACAATTTTTATTCTCTTCTTTTGCATAACCTTCTCACATTTGTGCTATTTCAGGAGACTAGACAAACATTGTTGTCTATATTGTAACAGACAGTTGAGAATCCCTCAACTAGGGATGCACCGATACAGATACCAGTATTGGATATCGGATCTGATGCTGTGCTCATGTACTCCCAAGGCTTTCCACAACGACACTGAGTAGCCAGCCAGAGGAGAAAAGCAACCAGCTAGTCCTTAAGAAAAAGTCTGCAGTTAAGGCCCAAATTTGGTGGCCTCTGGCATATTCTATCAATTACTCTGACATTTAATTATTGTATCTTTAAATTAAATATTGTAAATAGCAATTACTATTTAAAAGCACACCTATTCCTGAAAGATCAGAGCTTTCATAATCAAAATAAAATGTACACGCACGCACACACACACACACACAGGAACTGAAACAGATAGAGGGTCACGTTTCTCTATCATCATGCTTGAATTTTTTCAATTGGAAGCTCGTAAAATTTACATGTATAAGGAATTACAAGTTGTTAATCAAAAACTCTTCATGTGAATCAAAAAATAATATAATCAAAAATGCCAACTGGACTTGAATGAACAGACAGCTGTTTGGGCGGCACGCAGCATTTATACAAGGCTCTGGTACTCGCAACTGCAATTATAAAAACTACTCCGAAACCACCTTGTAGAAATGTGGCATTAACCTCAGAGTAGGCAGACAGGATGATCAATGTAAGCAGTGTGTAAATATTTTAGGATAAGCACTGATGACAAAGGTAGAGCAGCCTGCAAACTATGCTCTGCTAAATTCTCAAGAGGAAGGGTGAAAAGCATCTCCTTTAACACAAGCATTCTCATAAAACACCTAAAGAACCAAAAAAAAAAAAAACCCTGGAGTTCAAGGAGTTGGCTAATGATAGCAGCAGGAAACAGAAATGCCCAAACTTGCAGCAAACACCAGAGAAACAGGACAAAATCTGTTCTGGCTCCATTTGAAGAGTTGGCCCAAAAGGTGGAGTACTCAGGGATACTTCAGCATTAAATATGATTCCTGCTGTTACACCGCTCAAGAGACTTTTGACCAAAGAAACTAACTGTCAAGAGATATATCAATGAGATGGAAAAACAACCCACTCTACTGCATTGCAACTGTACTCAATCCAAGGTAAACTAAGTGCACACTTACAGAATCATTTGTCTTTTAAGATATGTTCCATTACATTGCTAAACAACAGCAATGACGTGAAACTGTGTTTTGAGTAAAAAATTTCCTTTTATTTTTGTAACAGTGTGACATACTGTCACCACAAGAAAAACAAGATAAATCGTGTGGTGTAAATTTTGGATCATATCACTCAACCCTATGAGATCCCAACGCTGGTCACACCTCTCTTGCTTCCGGAACCCCAGAATGCTGATATCATCATTTGGTTCAATGTGAAGAAGCAAAGCAAGCAAAATGACAGGTCTTTACCGCAGTATTGTGGGTTCTCCGAGTGATAGAGGCTTAAATTTTCAGGTTTTGGATTTTGCATTTTTAAAATAAGACAGATGGTGATGGTTGGTGTGACTTTAGGAAAGTAACACACGTACACTGGGCAACATAAATAATTTCCTCATCAATACGAAAAGCACAACAGTGGCCAAAATTACCCACTTCAGTTTTTTTTAAGTATGCAATGCTGTCAACGATGACCAATATAGTATATCAGTCCTTGACTTTCCACAAAATTGCATCAAACACATGCAATATGAATAGACTCATTGGTAATCAAACACACACACAAACTGAACGATGACATTACTGACCATTGCTGAGTAATGCCTAATCCACTGTTGGAATTATAACATGCATCTCCTGTCAACTTTACCAAAAATGTCTAACAGTAATGAAATTTAAATGTATTACCTTAATGTTGCAGAAAAGAGAATGACAAAAAAAATGGAGGGAAAAAAATGTAAAAACAGATTTTTTTTCTGTGGGACTGAGTATACAAAAACAACAATGAAAACAAACAGAAAACAAACAAACACACACACAGTTTTGGTTGGTGTGAAATTGTTGAGCAGGAAGTTAAGCCTTTGGTGTCTGTCCCTCACTCAAAACATGTGTATACCAACTAATTTTGCTGCCATGATAATGAAATGAATACTAACAATTTATTGCATTTCTGCTTGTCCCCAAATTAACCTTTTCCCTAAATGAGCATTGATTGCAAATGGCTTGTCATTGTTTACTGAACTTTTGTATATTATTTACCTGTTATAGCATGCACAGAACAATTTCAATAGTTTACTGTACTTTGGTACATCTAGTGGCCAGTATCACAGTCTTCCTCAATGGCGACATGCACACAATATATCCCTTCTAAGCAATAAACAGTATGCTAATTCATAGGAGTAACAACTTAAAAGTAAAACCGCATATTATATGAATAGCAGTACTGTATATTCTATCATTGTCGTATTGGGTAACTGAGGCTTAGCTTGTGACTCTCCAACGCTAGCGTTTGCGCTGGTCGACTGTTACCAATTACTTGAACGCTACAGAACATGTTGTGTGAACCCTTAAAGATTGGCAAGGCAAAAAAGAAAAAAAAAACACTTGAAATCAAGCAGTGAAAACACGCGTTTACTGTGAGGCTAGGGTTGTTGTTTTCGATTCTAAGCTCCGCCGCCATTTTCTAACAGGGTAGAGGAGGACATGTTGGGAGCTCAACACAACAAAAGAGGAGCGGCCATTTCCAACTACATAGTTGAATTTCCTCACCCCTGTAAGCTACTATTTACTATAAAAGTGCATATCTGGGATCTAACCAGGACTGTTGATACAGATGTAAAGCGGAAACAGGCCGGGTTTTTCAGCGTTTGCCTGAAATACAGCTTCAAAACAACAGACGAACTTATATTACGTTAGGAGATTAGCAGGCCTAATGCAACCAAGGTTGAAACCACTTCCACATTAGTTAGATTTTTTTCCAAAGTAAACTTTACCACACAAATATATACAATAAAATGGCTACTCCTTTTCGGTAACGACAGCACAATGTAAAAAGATTTTCTCCTTACCGGATGTGTGGAATCCCGACACCACCTTGTAGGATTTTGTACAGCTTACTTTCGTATAACAACTGGGGATGTCTGGCTTTCTGTGATTCCAATTTTACAGCTACCTCCTGAAAATGGCACACACAGAAACATTTAGAGCTCTGTTGTCACTGCGCCGGTTAAAGTAAGGACAAATGACGTGGCACATGCAGCAAACTGAACAATACCATGTAACGCGTTGCAACTTACAGCTTGATTGCTGTAATGATTGGATTGTTAACTTATAGAGCTAGTATTTATGACTTGGCTATCAACTTTCCCACAAGAATATGAGTCGAATATAGATGTTGCTGCAGTTTATTAACATTACCTCTCCATTTGTGATGTTGATGGCCAGATAAATGTCACCGAAAGATCCCGATCCAATTTTCCTGACAAGCTTGTATTTTCCACCGACTATGAATTCGGCCTTGGAGCCACTGCTGCTCGCCATAATGTCCACCAAATGACAATCTCAATCTGACTCTCTTCCAGAAATTCTGTGGCAGCCCGGTTGTCACAGAACAGAGTCCTGTATGTCCAGTTCAAGTATATACTAGCTGTTACTCCAAACAATATTACTAACAACTGACGTAACCAAGCTGGAAAATAGATTTGTCTTGGCGCTACTCACTTTACTCATAGGCTACGGGCTACAATGGATCTTCGTAAAAATGAGGCCTCCTACCGGAATACCGTATCAGTGTCTAAGTATATACACCCAAAACTAAATCCGAAAAAAGCTTACGGCCTTCGTCAACTACCCAGCTACCTCGAAGTAGCAGCTACTGAAATCTAACGTTAGCTGACATTAGCATCAAGCTAACGCTGTCGCAAGGACCGCCGTGGAAAAATGTCCGGACCTCCTCCGTGCTGAGGGGCAGAGACTGCCTTTTAATTACGTCTCCGATTAAATTCCTGCGTTTTTGATCTTTTCAGTCCTTCAAGAGCGTTTTCGGCCAACTTTAAGGGTCGCAACCGTCTGTTCAAAGCGCAACCCACTCACTCCGCCATCTTGTCTTCTCTACCCTTTCTCTCAGCTGGTTTCCGTTGGAGGCGATTAGCTGAGGTTAGACGTCTCATGATCCCTTCCAGTGCTATCGGAAATATTATAATCAAGACTCGTGACCTACATCAACGCCACAACAAAGTTTTACATAATTGTGACTGGAAATGGAAAGCTATTCTATATGAGGTCCAAAGTGTACACAGCCAACAGCTGCAAGGTTGATTGTAAACAGAAGTTAAGTTCATAAAAGCCGTGCTAAAGCATCCATTGCTTGCACTTTGTCTTGTATTTTCTGCTCCAATGTCTTTTTACTTTAGATTTCTAATTTCAAATATAAAAGCTGCAACCATTAATGTTTCAATAGACTCCAGCTGTTTGTACAGAGCCGTGTTTACAGCTGTGTTTACTGTCAGGTTCGACCCTAAATAGTATAAATTCGTTCGACCCCACAGGTCTTGAATGCACCCACAGGTGGTATTTACGACTGACGTTGAAATAGGCTGCGTCATGTCCCAGCCAGTGTGTTGTTTCGTTAATGTCCCCCTTCTGTCTGTTATTGCCCCCCCCCCCCCCCCCACACACACACACACACTCACTTTCTTCACCTTTGAAACTTAATTTCTCGTAGTTGATAACCCCTTCCAAAAATACATATCAACATACAATGGTTTGTTTTATGTTGATATGACAACATAACAATATAAAAAAGCTTATACTTGCCAATTCCTGAAATGAAAATAATGATTCCAACTTTCATTTCGACTGAACACATCTCTATTAACCACATAAGAAATCTGATTTCATTCACCTTGAGATACTATCACTGCAAACTACAGGTTCCAGTTGTTCAGAAGTAATTCGATCAGATTTGATAAAATCTTAAGAATGGGTCACCTTTGATGGAAAAAAAAAAAAAAAAGGCCATTATCATGAATCCAGCAATAGGGTAGATTCAGGGTGGATTTTAGGAACAAAAGATAATGCTGGTGCCACAACACAGTCAATCAAGGTCCCCTGGAGTGCCACCTGCACTCCAAAAGACCTGGGGTCTCATTTATAAAACTTGCTTACGCACAAAACGGGGCATAAAAGTTGCGTACTCAACTTCCTACGCAAAGGTTGTGATTTATAAAAATAAACTTAGCGTGAGAATGTGCGCACCGGTACGCCAACTTTGATGCTTGCTTACGAACATTTTGGAGACAGGGGGAACTGGCGGTCCAGATGGTGAGGTGGTGAATTGAAGCCAGACTGATCTCATACATTTAATGTCATCACATATCAGACTTATAGACCCGCATAATCATAAACACCCAAGTCTGCAGTGTTATACATGTGTTCCTTTAGTGAGCCGTTAGGCCTACTACTCTATGCACAATGTTCATATATCATACTTCCATCTTCAAATGATACAGAACGGTGGATGGCACTGATTGATTAGTAGTAATTGTGACAAGGTGGGTAACAATCATTCAATTTGCTGAGTAAGCATATAAATAGTGCTTTGACACTCGGGCGTAATGCTGCACAATGGATGCGCTGGCACTGCTGGAAGATCACGCAAATGGTAGGATCAGGATGGAGAGAAGTTTTAGGGACCACGGAGATTTCCTGGCCCGTGATGATGACTGGCTAATAAGATTCACTAGAGCGGTGCTCTTGGATTTATGTGCTGAACTGGGCCCAGTGTTAGATAGACCCACCTGCCGGAACTGCGCCATCCCGGTGCATATCCAGGTGCTGACCACTCTGGGATTCCTGGCGACTGGCTCCTTTCAGCGGGAATTAGCCGACAGGTAAGTGTTTGATATGATTAATATTATATATTGTTACATTGTCTGTCTAAAGCCCCTTTTGGGTATGATATAATTCAGTTAAATTATGTCCTTAATTATGTCCTTAATTATGTCTGGGATATCGCAGCCATCCCTCAGCGCCATAATGCCAGCCGTTTTGGATGGCATTATAAAAATGACCAGTCGATACATCAGGTTTCCTTACACTGTGGGTGAACAGGCCGACATTAAAAGGCAATTTGCAGCAATGTCCGGTTTCCCAAATGTAATCGGCGCAATTGACTGTACTCACATTGCTATAAGGGCTCTGAGTGAAAATGAATTTGCTTATGTGAACCAAAAAAATGTGCATTCACTCAATGTACAAATTATTTGTACCTCGGACATGATCTTGACGAATGTAGTGGCAAGGTGGCCTGGGTCAACACATGACTCATTCATCCTGACGCACAGTAGTGTAGGGAGCAGGGTGCAGGCAGGCGCTGCGCGTGATGGCTGGCTCTTGGGTAAGTACATAAACACCATTGTATAGATTCTACCCATTAAAGCCTGATGTATAATTACTCTTCTGTAATACCTTGCAGGTGACAGTGGTTACCCCCTAAAGTGCTGGCTCCTCACCCCCTTCACCAACCCGCAGAGCGCAGAGGAGGTGCGCTTCAATGTGGCACACTCTCGCGCGTGCTCCGTCGTGGAGAGAGCCATCGGTCTCCTCAAAGCTCGGTGGAGGTGTTTGGATGCCTCGGGGGGCAGACTGCTTTATCACCCTACAAAGGTGTGTGAAATAATAATGGCTTGTGGAGTTCTGCACAATGTGGCACTGGGGAATGCTGTTCCCCTCCCGCATGGCCTCCCTCCCCCACACCACGAGGACCCGGGTCCACAACCACCTCCCCGACATGAGGAATTTCAGCAGGGAGCAAGGCTCCGTGAAGGTGTCATGCAGCGTTTTAAATAAGACGGCAAGTATGTTTCATTTCTTAACAAGATCTTTAATGGAGCTGGCAATGTCCGACATGACCTCACACATGTTGCCCATCACTGTGCGTATTTGCTGGAGCTCGTCATGGACTTCATTAATGGCACTGATGGTGTCCCTTTGTGTTTGAAGGACAGCGTCTGTCAGGATCCGACCACTTCTAGGTGCGCCATGCGGTCGGGACGCACCGGTGCTGGGGACAGCCAGGCCTTCAGCCACGGTGCCAGGACACGCCGTGCCCGGAACCTCCTCGTCACCCACCGCTTCCAACTCCACAATGACTGGGGACACAAAGAAGTCAACTACCTTTTCACAAGTCTTAAAATATTTACTTTAATAAACAGATAAAACTGTACTTTACCAGTCTCCTCTGTGGTCTCTGCCAAATCGGTGTCTCCTTCCTTCTCTGACACTATGCCATACACGCTGGCCGTACCAAGGATCGAGGCTATCTTGGTGTCCAGCGGTGTGGGCTCGGGTGTGCCCTTGCCCCACCAGTAGCAGATACACTTCAACGGTGCCATGCCACTTTCTTCTTGGCCTCCACCTTCAAATCCAACCACTTCTTTTTAATTTCTGTCACAGAACGCTCTGTGGCACTGTAACTGTTCACTGCAGTGACAACGTGCTGCCACTCATTTCTTTTTATTTTATTCGTGATGCCACTACTGTGACCACCAAACAAAATATCTTTTCTGGCCTCCACCTCACCCACAAGCACCTCGATTTCACCCTCCGTAAAATTTCTTTTTCTTTTTTCTGCCATGATCGTACGGAAAATGCCATTGATCAACAGGCATATTTATATGCAAAGACATTCATGAGGTACTTTGCATTGACCATTCATGGTAAAATGTGGGTGTGTCGGGGGCGGGATGTGAGGTGAATCCACCTGCGCAATCTTCCAGGTGGAGTGTGAATTATAAAGGGAAAATTGCGTGCAGGTGTGAGTACGCACGGTTTTATAAATCCGAATATTTTTTGGCATACGCCATTTCCAGCTTTTGGGCGTATGCACACTTTTAGTATGGATTCCACGCAATGTTTTATAAATGAGACCCCTGATCTCCTCAGCAAATGGGGTCTTATATTATCAATGCAATTCAGTTAATTATTCAAGCAAACACTCAGCTACTTGTAAGATTCCACCATCTCAGCGCTCTAGCCTCTTCCGTTATCTTCAGATTTGTCATTTCATTTGTACTACCAGCCCGTGCTTTCCTAACCTACCTCCAAAAAAAGGAATAGACATCATCCTTCAGCTTGCCACACACCGTAGGGGCCTCATATCAAAAATGTATAATAGTATTGCATCATTCCATCAAGTAACACTTGATAAGATTAGAGCAGATTGGGCAAAAGAACTTGGAATAAACATCTCGGACGATACCTGGGACGATGCACTATACAGAGTAAATGGGTCAACTTCATGCGCCCGCCTTGGCTTAATTCAGTTTAAGGTTCTCCATTGGATCCACTATGGTAGAGCCAAACTTTCCAAGATCTACCCTAATGTTAGTGAAACATGTGAACGTTGCCATATGGCCAAAGCTGATTTTGCCCACATGTTTTGGTCATGTAATAAATTGTATAATTTTTGGACTAGCCCTGCAATCAGCTGGCGACCGGTTCAGGGTGTACCCCGCCTCTCGCCCATTGTAGTTGGGATAGGCTCCAGCCCCCCGCAACCCCGAAAGGGATAGGCAGTATAGATAATGGATGGATGGATTTTTGGACTATGATATTTCAAACTCTGTCAGAAGCCTTTGGCGAAGATATCCAACCTAGCGCTGTGCTGGCTATTTTTGGAGTTCTAGGAGAGGGTTCATCAATGACAAATAAAATCAAGAATGTGTTCGCTTTCTCAACTCTCCTTGCCCGAAGAAGAATCCTGTTAGAGTGGAAGTCAGCACAGGCACCCAAAGCCTCCTCTTGGATGAAAGACCTGACTGTTTTCATGAAACTAGAGAAGATAAAATATAGCTTTAGAGGGTCAACACAAAAATTCTTTGACACATGGGGGCCTTTATTATCTCATTTTGAAAGACTTGAAGTCCTCCCACAAGATTGAGAGTTTGTCTGTGAAAACGCTGTATACTTGTGCCTGTACCTCTTTGGGAACTCAGGGACCCAGGCAAACCTATGTGATGAGAAGGCAAGATGTCCACTCTCTTTCTTACTGGTTTATTTTATTTATTTATTTATTTTTTGTTGTCGTTGTTAATCTTTCAATTTTATTTTTCTTTTCCTTTAAATATAGTATTATTATTGTTGTTATTATTTATGTTGACAGCATGGTGGGGATGGGTGGGGGGGTGAAAATTGAAAAATGCTACACAATGTATATTTGAAAACTGCCCTTTTGGTGAAATAAAAACAATATATATATATATATATATTCCACCATATCAATGTGCATTCCCTGGATGTTCACTGGTGTAGGACTTTTGGCACCTTTGGAAGTCCACCACCAGGTCTTTTGTGTTCCCTGCTTTGATCTAGTGTTCTGCTGGGACCAATCCACTGACTCTGGGTCAGTTCTTCATTCTTCTTGTTGTCCCCATCTGTGATGAGGCCAGTGATTGGAGATTCGTTGAAGAACTTCTGATTAAATTAATTTCAATTTGTTTACATAACATCAAATCACTACAAAAGTTGTGTCATGACAGTTTCCACATAGAGCAGGTCAAGACTGTACTCTTTTATGTACGGACACTGGGGGGGGGGGCAGGTAACCACCACTACTCTTACACTACTCCTGCTGCCTCTCTGTGCACACACACCATGTGCTATCAATATTCCAGTCCTACAAGGGCACACACAAAAAAACGCATCGGCCATAAAAGGCGACGCAATCCTGAGAATCACTAATCGCTCAGAAAACCTCAGCTTCTCACACTGCTTTTTCCTATGACCTATGGAATTGCCAGTCAGCTGTAAACAAAACCAAATATATCCAAGCACTTGTAAAGTGAATGCCCCCCTTGCTGATCAGCCTGATCCCTTGCTCATTCTGTGTCTGCCTCCTTCTCAATAGGTGTGGCTGCATAGCAATCAAAGCCCCTTTAAAGAGGGGGAGGGGACTGCAGCTGAGTCTCTCCTCATTTACGGTCTGGCAGCAGCAGAAGCAGGTCTTTCTTTTGTTCTTTTTGGCTGGCCCACCAGTATTTAGTTAGTTTGGGAGGGGGTTTTATTTAGCTATGGTTTTTGTATGTTACGGCTTCTACCCTTTCTATTTTCAATAAACAAACCGTGTTTTTGCAGCTCTTGGCCTGTTTGATTGTGTTCAGTTTCATTGGTATGAGCTAAATTGGGTGGGGGGATCGTAACATAAAGCTACATCAAATTCAGGTCCTAGCCCTGACCGAAACCTGGATCCATCTGGAAAACATAGCCACACCAGCTGCACTTTCAGCTGACTCTACTTTCTCCCCCACACCTCATCCTGATGGATGTGGAGGTGGCACAGGTGCACTCATTTTCAAAAACTGGAAATTCACCAAGCTCACTCCTCAAAGCAACTGCTCCTCTTTCAAATATCATGCAATCATGGTTACTGCTCCCACTAAGCTGTATACAGTATATTGGTGGTATATCGCCCACCTGGGCTACTGGGGAACTTTATAGTTGAACTGGACATGCTACTCTCAACCATTCCTAAAGATTACACCTCCCTGATTGTCATGGGTGACATGAATATTCATCTTAACAAACCCCATGTGGTCCACTTCCTTTCGCTGCTGTCCTCCTTTGACCTCAAACAGGCCTCCACTGCTCTCACACACAAAGCGGGAAATACTCTTGACTTAATTGCAATGCGAAACTGCTGCACGGCTAAACTAACTGTCACCCCTCTACAAGTATCAGACCACTGTTTTATTGAATTCTCTGTCCTTACCAGAGCATCCTCAAGTTCTCTCCTTTCTAGAACCCTACTTGTGTTGTATGAAAATCTCATATGTACGTCGCTTTGGATAAAAACGTCTGCCAAATGACAAATTGTAATTGTAATTGTAGACCTAGTTTTAATAGGCAGAAACCTCAAGTAGAACTTGGATTTGGGTGGGTGGCCGGCCAACTGCTTCGACCAACTGGGTTTGCAGAGAGAGAAAAAGAAAGAGAGAGAGAGAGAGAGAGAGAGAGAGAGAGAGAGAGAGAACAATCACATTAACAGTCACAGCTCTAATAATAGACTCTAATAATACACTATATGTGGTATATACAGCATAGTATATACATATATGATATATTTATGTATGTGATAAATGTATGTATGAGTAACAGATATTACATATACGTAATACAGCACTATAGATGTAATAATAATGGAAGTATGACTGATAGTAGTAGCAGTTGCAGTGAAAGTCAGGCAGGGCCATGGCAGGAGACGTACCTATAATCCACAATCCAGGTTCAGCCACTATCCATGGGAAGCTGCAAGATGATAAAGGACAAAGACTCTAGGGAAGAAGCTAAGTTAGTAACATGCCTTGGTAGGACATGAAATTGTACAGATGAAGAGGGAGAGAAGAACAGAGGAGCTCTATGTATCATTGGAGTTCCCCTGACAGTCTAATCCTATAGCAGCGTAACTAAGGATTGGTCCAAGGCAAGCCTGAGCCAGTCCTAACTATAAGCCTTATCAAAAAGGAAAGTTTTAAGATGACTCTTAAATGTAGAGATGATGTCTGCCTCCCTGTCAAAAACTGGTAGATCGTTGCACAGGATAATAGCTTGATAGCTAAAGGCTCTGTCTTGCATGCCTTTGGAGACTTAGGAAACATAAGTAAGCCTCCATATTGGGAAGGCAGTGTTCTAGTGGGGTAATAAGATGCTATGAGCTCTTGAAGATAAGATTGTCCTTGACTATTTCTGGCTTTGTAAGTAAATGGAAGGATTTCAAATTTTATTTCAGATTTTAAAGGGAGCCAGTGCAGAATGTCTCATGTTGGAGAAATACATAATCTCTTTTCCTCATTTTTGTCACAACACATGCTGCAGCGTTCTGGATCAGCTGTAGACTATATAGCAACAAATCCACCGAGTTATCACGTGAGTTGTTAGGGTCACATGAGTCATGGTAAGAATGGCTGTTAAGATGCCGAGGAATATATCTCAGGACTGCATTGTAGGTGGTGATAAGTGGTGTTGGCTCAAATGAGTGTCTCTTGTCCTGAAGGTGTAGGTGGACTGCTGCCAAGGATTGGAATTGCACATTGAATATACAAATTGCACATGATTTAAGTAGTGTTTTTCACGATTGCACATTAGATAAAAAAAATACGTAGCACAGCAAAAAAGATAATTATGGAATTTTGAAGAAAATATGTATATTGCACAAAATACTGGATGGATGTAATGGCAAGATGATAAACCACAAAATCAATTCCACAGTTCCACCATACTTATGCACAGAGAATTGCAGATTCCACCACAGAGTAACAAACTGTTTTCAGCAGTGTCCTACATGCTCCAAAGAACCTCATCTCTTAGCAGGTGGAGACGACTTTCGTCCTTCCTGTACAGGATATCTGTGTTGTTAGTCCAGTCCAGTTTGTTATTGAGGTGAACACCCAGGTATTTGTAATGCCCATGATCTCAATGTCAAAGCCCTGGATGTTCACTGATGTTGTCTGTGGCATCTTCCTTTAGAAATCAGTCACTATCCCCTTTGTCTTGCTGGCATTCATGTGCAGGTGGTTCCATCCACAGTCAACAAAGTTGGTTATGACCTCCCTGTATCCCAATTTATTCCCCTACAATACACATCAAACGGTGGTTGTATCATCAGAAAACTTCTGGATTTGACAACTATTGGTGTTGTATCTGAAGTCCGATGTGTAGAGGGTGAAGAGGAAAGGAGAGAGCACTATACCCTGTGAAGCCCCCATACTGCATCTACCACATTGGACACGCAGTTGTGAAGCCTCACATATTGTGGTCTGTTGGCAATTGATGGTCCACAAAGCAAGGTGGCTGTCTACAGCTCCTTTGAGCTCCTCCCTGAGCAATGATGGTTGGATTGTGTTGATCTGGGCTATCAAATCTGAAGTTGAATGTGTTCAAGCAGTTGGTTCTTTGCTGGGTTGATGGTTCTCAGCCTGGTGCTGCTACACCAGATTTTTGGCGTAGCACCTCTTTGCTACTTAAATCTCTTTTGTCACTGTTTCTGGCTTGGTTATACAGGGGCCCGTTGCACAAGACTAGGATTAAGACATCCAGGATAAGTGACTGAGCTGATTTCAACCAATCCAAAACATGAGTGTCCAGGCTTAATCGATTGCACAAACACCAAGCCAGGATGGGCAGACACGGATTCAACAAGCCAGGTGAAACCTATCCTGGATAAGTATGTGCACGCGGCTTCCTCAAATAGACCCCGCCATCGATTACAGATTCATTGATTCACCATGGCAACTAGAGCAGCGTACTTTTCCCCGTCTGAGGCAGAAGTCCTCATGGAGGCTTACGAGGAGGTGAAGGACCAAATTAAAAAGAAAGGCAACACCGCCACAGTTATAAAACAACGAGAGAAAGTGTGGCAAAGCATTGCAGACTGCCTGAATGTGTAAGTAGCACACAAATACCCACTCACTGCTCCGCTGAAACCATCACAATTACAATCCAAATAGTTGATTAACATCTTCGAAAATGTAGTTGTACTCTGATTATGAATCAGTTGAAATTGTAAGTGAAACTGTGTAAATGTAACTCCATCAGACTGTATAACTCCTTGTTATACCATGGTCTGGGTGAATACTCGATTCTGATTGGCTGCAGGGTGTCCGTTAAAAAGTGTTGTAGGACACCTATTAAAAAGTTCTGGCCAAATAGCCTGATTGTTCTAAATTATTGCGCTGGCTCAAACGCTAGTTGGTAACTGTGGCAACAGAAACTGTCTTGCTTACCTTACTTCCTTGCTTGCTTGATACAGAGTGAATGGCGGATAATATTTATAAAAACAATTTAGGATAGACTTACTTGCTTGATACACATTTAATGATCAGAGTCAATGGTGGATAATATTTCTTGCAATAAAAACGATTTAGGAAACTATCTGTGGACTTTGATTCTTTGAAACAGGGAAATCTGAAATCTGGACACACACAAGCGGTAAGAGTTGCACTTGCCCTCTGAAATGATCACGTAACATAACATTAAGCAATCATCTCACTTCCCTCCACAGATTAGGCCTAATATAACAGCTGTGGCCGACCGAGCTGCAGGTTCTGTGGCCAAAGCCGGTTACCTTGGCAACGCGTCACAATGAGAGATATTAAATAGTCCACTCAGCCGCTTCTTGTGGGAAAACGTACGATTTTAATGGTAAAAAACAACATTAACGTATTAATAATTGATTTAATATTTATTTCTTTCGTAAGTGACCATGGTATAAGCGGAGCTTCGCGTTGGACGGTTCACGCCTCCGTGTCGTCCATTCATTTCTGATAATGGACACCTCGTCGGGCATTATCCCTTACATAATTTCTCTTTGGGATAAATAAAGTTGATCTTATCTTATCAAGTTAGACTGATTTGGCCTCTTATGTTTGTGCTTTACACAAGCTTGCAGGCTCCTGCATCCATTCATTTGTCTGTTCATTTGTTGTGTACGGATTTGTGCTGCATTTATTTCAGTGTGCAGACATATGGGGTGTATTATATACAGACCATTGGATGTGTATTTATTCTTGTGTTGTATACTATGCTTTGATTCTGTGCTTTCTATCTTGTAGAGTCACTGTGTGACTTCAGTTTGGAAAGGAACTGATGCTTTGATTTATCCTTATTCAATAAAGGAACATCATGTTACTCTTTGTTGTGTATTTATATTTATATTGGATGTGTATTTTATATATAGTCTATGGGAAACTGTCTATCTGATGATTGCAACATCATCTAAAATCATCATTTATCTACAATGATTGAAATTAATGAAATTAATTAAAATTGAATTTAATGATGCTTATGTTTTGTGTTAATGTTTAAATGACCGTGGATCTAGTTGAATGTGATAACAATGTGTAGTGGTCAGTGGAATAACTATTGGTTTCCGTTTGTGATGACTGCTGACTGAGATAAGGGATGAGATTAAATAGATCCTGGAACTTAGCCTGGTCTGGAGCAGGCTAGCTCCACAGAATAAATCTCCATGGTAACTTATCCCATAACATATTCCACTTTCCGCTATCCTGCTTTTGTGCAACCAGATCAAGGATGAGTTGAGCCAGGATAACCAACATATCCCGGCTTAATCCCTTATCCTAGTTTTGTGCAACGGGCCCCAGCTTCTGTAGGGCTCCTTCTGGTTTATTGCTGTTGTGTGTGCAAGATTTTAGCTGGCACACATAAGTCCTCACAAAAACTATCCATCCACCCATTTTCTATACCGCCTATCCCAACAAACAACCATTCACACACACACTCACACCTATGGGCAATTTTAGAGTCACCAATTAACCTAATGAGCATGTTTTTTTTCTGCAAAAAACAAAAATCACTAATTAAAAAAAAAAAAATCGATTTCTTGTTGTTTACTCAACTTGCATGCAGTCATTAATTAAAGGTCCTATATTAAACTGCGACCATTTCACAACATTGACAACATGAGGACAAAGGTTCACTTGTGCTGGTGTCCGTGTGACTGTTATTAATGCGCAACTGCGCATCCATGTCAAAGAGCAGGGCCTTGCAGTTCAAGTTCGCACAGGGCCTTGCACCCTCCCGCAATGGCCCTGACCACACGCATACAAAGTGTGAAATAAGACCGCCAGCGCTTTTTTGAGTGAGATATGGATTTCTGAAAGCACCCTTCCAAACGAGCCGTTTGGCGAATTTGGCGCCTACTGTTATGCAACAAGCGGGCACATTTGCATATTCCCACCTACCAGCCACCACCCCCTCCCCATCTCCCCGGTGTCTCTCCACCCACCAGATACAGTGCCACCTTCACACTATCGAAAGCATCGTGTTAGGATTCATCATGTCGAGCCGCCACACCCAGTGTTCTGTTGTTGGCTGTAAATATAAGCACAAATTGCTTCATCAGCTCCCAGCCGCAGAGGACAGAAGAGCGGTGTGAATTGAATTTTTGAAGGCAACGTCCCCACTACAGTTGGCAAAAACCTGTTGGTGTGTGCTAAGCACTTTGAGGCTGACTGTTTCTCCAACCTTGGTCAGTACTTGGCAGGATTAGCCGGGAGACTTTCTCTACAGGAGGGCTCCCTTGCAGCTTTGTGTGGAATACATGCAGAGGAGGGACATGTAAGTATACAAATAATTACCTGTGTGTTTCTTTGTAGATGAGTGCAAACTCTTGCTTGTTGTAGCGTGTGTGTTTTGTCATTGAGAATGATGTAAGGCTAACCGCTAGCTTCGAGACTTCGACCTCAGCCATCAAACATTAGCTCACTGCTACCGTAGCTTTTGGTACATCACATCACGTTTCTGATGTTGCAAATGATTTAATACATGTTCCAGGGAGCTGCCAGCATTCACAAATAATCAGCTGTGTTCATTTTGCAGTTTTACATGAACTAAGCAAGAAGTGTTTTGCCACATAGCACAAGCTAACACTAACCACTAGCTTCTAGTTAGCAATCAGCACGGTCTCCATATGCAAACCCAGTGAAACGGTCGGTCAAGCGATACATACACAGACGCTCTGCAGGGTCTGAGCTTCGGGAATTTGAGAAAGTAATGCATTTGGAAATGTTTTCTAAACTGGAGAGTGTTAGAAAAGCCCAGGGCAAAACGGGTGTATGTGATGGTGTTGAGACCATCCCAGCACAATTTACGCATTTTTTCTCTGGAGTTTATATATGAGTTATCCTTTTTTACACTGCATGCAGCTGTTGGCATAGCTATACACGTAAGATAAAGCTGATGTCACTTCTCTCTTTTTATATAGGCCAGTGCATCATTACAGTTACCTGCTGTTGATCAAGTGTAGCAGTGAGCTGTTGCAGCCTTTAATGCTTGAATTATGTCATGTTTTACTCCTAAGTAGGGCCTGTTATCATAGGAATATACTTCTGTATATTGTTGTTTGTTTTTTGTTTGTTACTTTCAACACAATAAATAAACCAAACTCCTTAAGTATCTGAAGTACTACGCATTATGGGATGACTACATAAATCTTCCATCTAAGGAAGCTCCAGCACCAGCTCACAAAACTCATATAGGCTAGATACCCGTAACAACTGAGAAAATTGAACATTATGCTGGTCAACAGGTTCTATAATGTCAACATCTGTATTCACATTTTTCTAATATGGATTCAGTGAATCCTTCACTTGTACTGTATTTCCATGTACAAATATTTATGACTGCGGTCAATAAATATTATTGTGTGTATATATATATATATATATATATATATATATATATATATATATATATATATATATATATATATATATATATATATATATATATGTGTGTGTGTGTGTGTGTGTGTGTGTGTGTATGTATGTATATATGTATATGTGTATATGTGTGTGTGTATATATATATATATATATACACACACACACACACACACACACACACACACACACACACATATATACATATATATATACATATATATATATACATATATATATGTGTGTGTGTGTGTAAAATGTTTCATGTGAATTATTGTGTAATATACAGTATTTGCTAAGGAAAAACTTGGCTATATGTTTAAGAAAAAATATAATTGACTTTATTTAGATTATTATGGTATATGAACAGTGAAGTTGGTTATTATAGATGAAACTCACTGCTCTGTCCCCCATAGCTGTAAAGGACCGTAGTCAACCCAGTAAGTGTTGTCTGCACATTTAGGCAAACAGGTTCTAAACCTGGATGGTCGATCATGCATGGAGGCCTTTCATCCAGCTGCTGCAGCCATCTTGTTACCTGTTATGCATAATATAAGGTAAGTATCTGCAGTGGCATGTTATCTGCAATCATACACTGCGATCATACTGTAAGTGCAGGTAAAGATACTGTGACCTGTGGCTCCTCCTGGCAGCATATGTTCTCAGGCTCTGACTGCATTGTCGCACAATTTCCACATGTGCACTGATACAATCAAAAAAAACAAAAAGACAATTCTTGCATGTATAAAGCTAAAGAAATAAGAAACGTTACATACCAGCATTTTCAACCAACTAACAGCACCCCTTTTTTACATTTGAATGTGTGTGCTCTAGCTAGCTACTTTTCCTCAGCCTGAGGTGAATGGTCAGTAGTGCTGGTCAGCAGTGTCGTCTGCGGGCTCTGCCCATTCATGTATAAATGAGACGGAGCGCTGAAACTAACAGTGCAGTTAGACCGGTCAATGTCTCAGCAACCCAGTGATTGCTAGAAACCCCCTTCTCTTTATGTAAACAACCAGGACCCTCTAACTGTCTGCTTTCAGATGATACAAGGCTCGTATGGTTTGTGTGACGTGGTGAAATCAGCAGACGCGCTAAAGTGGGCGTACGCTATTTCCGTGTTTTTGTCACATGCCCATATAATTTCTTGGGGTATGAATTATGTTTTGTTTGGGTGCCAATGCTTGGTAGAGGCTTTTAGCTGAGTTTATCCTCATCATTCTGGTATGCTACAAGTTACGATTGGTGCTTCCTAGTGTGAGCATTGACCATCTGAACTGCGGGCCTCTCATGCTGCCTCCTGTACAGGCCGTGCTTGTACTGAAGAGAAAATAAAATAGACGTTTTTCGACTAACCTTTCAGAAGCATCCTGCTGAATTCTCTGAGGTTCAGTAGGAACCTTCCCTCCTTCAGGATCCGATTCAGGTTTGAACATGTACGGTTGAACGACTGAAGAACTCAGTCTGTTTACTGTCGCCATGTCCGCTACTTTCACATGCGTAGTGCTACATGAGTCCATGCTCTCCCTGTGACCACGGTGACATAGGTGGGACAGCAGCAGCTCATTTGCATTTAAAGCTACAGACACCAGAAACAGGGACTGAAACAAAGGGAAATAGATGGAGATGAGAATCTTTTCCTGAAAGCTATTTCCAGCAAACAGCTTCAGAAAAATGTTTTATGGAAATCATAGACCTATGGAACTTATTGAAAAAGTTTCGTAATATGTCACCTTTAAGACCCACCTTCTCAATATATAAGCACCCGGATCACAACCACTATTTGTCGGATTGTCTGTCTTGCTGCATGGTAACAACCAGACCTGAAGATCGTATTAAGTATTCTTATCAGTATTTTTGTCTTGCCTGTGGTGCTCAGGTGCTTAGCCCACACCTGTTCCATCCATGCCTGTCTGTTCTCACTAACAACTTAGATCAGTCTGTCTACTCTCACGAGAAAATTGGATCTATCAAAACTCCAGCCAGGCACGGTGTCATGATTAAAATTTTTGGTGGGCCACAGTTACTTTGTGTGGCAAGTTGGAGACGGCACACATACCAAGGGATGGTAGTGTATTGTCGACAACGCCACACAGGGGAATGTCACCCCCAGGAAGTAGTGATTTCACCCTTACCAGGGACACCTGGTATTTTTGGCTGTTATATTAATAATTTTTCCTTTGTTTGAGTTACCATGCTGCATGTGGGAGGTGTCATCTGTGAGAGGTAAAAGGCATGGCCAAGGGGCTGGACCCATTAAATCCTGTGGCAAGCTCATCAGGCCAGACCATCTCCAGCCATGGCAGAGGGGGATTTGGGTTTAGTATTTGTATTAGTTTTAGTTGATGTCCATTTTGTTTTCCCCTTTTGTGTTAGTTGGTTTGGCAGCAAACAAGTATATATGTTACCTTGTGTTTCATTTTGTTAGGTCAGTTTGTTAAGTTAACACCCTGTTTTGTTGCTGTTATTTTGAGTAGAGTTATCTTTTGTTGACCTCTTTTATAGGCCATGTTTTTTGAATTCTTGGTTTATATTGTTTGCATCTTTTTGGGTAAATAAAAACCCCTTTCTTTTTCACCAAATGGATCAGAGCAGATCCATTACAGTGTATAAATCGCGACGATGCTCAAACCAATTCCTGAACCAGCAAGGCTTCAAACGTCATCAGTGACGTCATTCGCCCTAAGCGACACAAGCCTTGATACGTGCTTTACTAAACACTTCCGAGATTTCTCAACACACGCTCCGAAGTGTCGGCACCTTACGACCCATCACTAATATATATATACTGATATCTTTTTATCAATTTTCTATGTCTTCTTTATGTGAAGCACTTGGTGTTGATTGGTGGTGCTGTGATTTCTTTGTTGTACTGCATTTTGACCTACGTTTCTTGAGTGAAAGTTTATTTTAGAAAGTTTATTATCATTAATATTCAGTGATGAGTACACGGTGAGCCATAGAAGATATACTGTTGGGTTGATGAGTAGATTGAAGGCAGTTGTGCAGGATGGGCAGGTTTGGGGAATGGGCTGCAATCAGGAGAGGAGAGTGCCAAGAAGGAAACCACACCCACATTACACACACACACACACACACACACACACACACACACACACACACACACACACACACACACACACACACCTACGCATACACACACACACACACACACACACACACACACACACACACACACACACACACACACACACACACAAGCTGCATTATATTAGTCATTCAACATGTCCTTCCCACTGCCATCATAAGTGTCATTCCATTTGACTGAAATGAACTTGGTGTCCTCGGAGGGCTGAAGGAGCTAGTCAACAAATATGGTCACTCTATGGTTAGTTGTCAGTAATGTATGTAAAACTTAAGAAACCACTATTTATCCTTAGCCTACTTCAGGTAAAAGAACTTGTCACATGCTTTTCCGTTTTCTAAGTTTTTCTAATATCTCTTATAGGTCTGTATACATAGGAACACGTGTGTAGGTTCACTCACTCGTTACAATTTTTCTTCAACAAATCTCATTGAAAAGTTGATATTTTACTGAAAAATATGAGATAACTAATTGGACTTAATATTTACTTAGATTGCTGTCCTGCTCACCTTGTGATCTCTTTATTGTAACATTGTCTGTAACCTGGTAAAGTTGCTATTTTACAAGACATTATAAATAGTTATGATTAACATCCTCTCCGGGAACCATCACCTTACCGTGGTGGAGAGGTTTGTGTGTCCCGGTGAACCTGAGAGCTATGTTTTCTGGAGCCTAGTGCTCCTGGTAGGGTCTCCCATGCCAGATTGGTCTTAGGCGAGGGTCCAGACTAAGAATGGATCACACAGACCCCATGGAAAAACATGAAAGAGGAGGTGATACCTGGCCCGGAGGAAGCCTGGGGCCCCTGTCTGGAGCCAGGCCTGGATGGAGGGCCCGTCAGCAAGCGCCTGGTGGTCAGGCTTGCCACAGAGCCCGGCCGAACAGACTATGTGGCACCCTCATCTTCATCCTGTGGGCCCACCACCTGCGAGAGAAACCACTGGGGTTGGGTGTGCTGCCATATGGGTGGCAGTGAAGGCCAGGGATCTCGATGGACCAGACCTGGGTGGCAGAAGCTGGCTCTGGGGACGTGGAACGTCACCTCTCTGTGGGGGAAGGAGCTGGAGCTCGTGTGTGAGGTGGAGCACTACCAGTTGGATCTGGTGGGGCTCACCTCTATGCATAGCCTCGGCTCTGGAACCGTTCTCCTGGACAGGAGTTGGACTCTTTTCTTCTCCAGAGTCGCCCAAGGTGTGAGGCGCCGGGCGGGGGTGGGGATACTCACAAATCCTTGGCCATGCTGCTATGTTGGAGTTTACCCCAGTGGACGAGAGGGTCGCTTCCCTACGCCTTCGAGTTATGAGGGGGAAAACTCTGACTGTTGTTTGTGCATATGCATCGAACAGCAATTCAGAGTATTCGGCCCTCTTGGAGACCCTGAGTGAAGTCCTGTATGGGGCTCCAGTAGGGGACTCCATAGTCTTTCTTGGGGACTTCAACGCACATGTGGGCAATGATGGAGACACCTGGAGAGGCGTGATTGGGAGGAATGTCCCCCCTGATCTGAACCCGAGCGGTTGTTTGTTACTGGACTTTTGTGCTAGTCATGGACTGTCCATAATGAACACCATGTTCGAACATAAGGCCATTCATAAGTGTACATGGTACAAAAACGCCCTAGGTCCAAGGTCAATGATTGATTTCGTTATCGTATCATCTGACCTGAGGCCGCATGTTTTGGACAGTCGGGTGAAGAGGGAGCGGAGCTGTCAACTGATCCCCATCTGGTGGTGAATTGGGTTCAAGGTTGGGGGAAGACTTTAGACAGACCTGGTAAACCCAAGTGTGTGGTGTGGGTGAACTGGGAATGTCTGGAGGAGGCCCCTGTCCGAGAGATCTTCAACTCATATCTCTGGCAGAGCTTTTCTGGCATCCCTGTGGAGGTTGGGGACATCAAACCTGAGTGGGGGCGATATTCAAAGCTTCCATTGCTGGAGAGTTGTGGTCTAAAGGTCTTGGGTGCCTCGAGGGGTGGTAACCCTCGAACACCGTGGTGGACACCGGTGGTCAGGGAAGCCGTCGAACTGAAGAAGGAGTCCTTCCGGGATATGTTATCTCGGAGGACTCCAGAGGCAGTTGGAAGGTACCAACAGGCCCAACTTGCAGCAGCTTCCGCCGTAGGGGAGGCAAAGCAGCGGGTGTGGGAGGATTTCGGAGCATACAAGGAGAAGGACTTTCTTTCGGCACCAAGGTGTTTCTGGAAAACCGTTTGGAACCTCAGGAGGGGGAAACGGGGAACCATCCAAGCTGTGTACAGTAAGGATGGGACACTGTTGACCTCCACGGAGGAGATAGTCGGGCGGTGGAAGGGGCACTTTGAGGAACTCCTGCATCAGACCAATACACCCTCTATTGTAGAGGCAGAGCTGGAAGCTGATGGGGGATCATCATCAGTTACCCTGGTGGAAGTCACTGAGGTAGTTAAACAACTCCGCAGTGGCAAAGCCCCGGGCATTGATGAGATCCACCCAGAAATGCTGAAGGCTCTGGGTGTTGAGGGGCTGTCTTGGATGACACATCTCTTCTACATTGCCTGGAAGTCTGGGACATTCCCACCCACCAGCCACAACCCCCTCTCCATCTCCCTGGTGTCTCTCCACCCACCAGATACAGCGCTACCTTCTCACAGATACGCCATTTCGTTATCGAAAGCACCGTGTGAGTAGTTATCATGTGGAGGCGCTACACGCATTGTTCTGTTGTTGGCTGTAAAGACCGCACAAATCGCTCCATCGGCTCCCAGCCACAGAGGACAAAAGAGCGGCGTGGCTTGAATTCATTTTTGTGTGGTGTGTGCTAAGCACTTCAAGGCTGGCTGTTTTTCCAACCTCGGTCAGTACGAGGCAGGATTAGCCAAGAGACTTCATCTAAAGGAGGGCTCACTTCCAACTTTGCGTGGAATACCTGCAGAGGAGGGACATGTAAGTATACAAATAATTAGCTGTGTGTTTCTTTTGTAGATTAGCGTGAACTCTTGCTTGTTGTAATGTGTGTGTTTTGCCATTGAGAACGACGTAAGGCTAACCGCTAGCTTCGAGACTATGGCTTCAGCCATCAGTTGTTAGCTCGCTGCTACCGTAGCTTCTGGTACATCACACCACGTTTCTGGTCTTGCAAATGATTTAATGCATGTCCGATGGAGATGCCAGCATTTACAAATGTTTAGCTGTGTTCATTTTTCAGTTCTACACAAACTAACAAAGTAGCGTTTTGCCATATAGCACAAGCTAACGCTAACCGCAAGCTTCTAGTTAGCAATCAGCACGGTCTTCATATGCAAACCCAGCGACCAGATTGGTCAAGCGATACATACATGGACGCTTCACCGGGTCTAAGCTTCGGGAATTTGTGAAAATAATGCATTTTGAAATATCTTCTAAGGTTAGAAAAGCCCAGGGCAAAACGAGTGTATGGTTGAGACTGCTACATCCCAGCATAATTTACACTCCAAGCATTTTTTCTCTGGAGTTTATTTATCAGTAATCCTTTTTTACGCTGCATGCAGCTGTTGGCATAGCTATTACACGTAAGATAAAGCTGATGTCACTTCTCTCTTTTTACATAGGCCAATGCATCATTACAGTTACCTGCTGTTGATCAAGTGTAGCAGTGAGCTGTTGCAGCCTTTAGTGCTTGTATTTACACTGTAACAGTGCTGTCATGTTTTACTCCTAAGTATGGCCTGTTATCATAAAAATATACTTTTGCACTGCATTACAGCGAGAATGCTGTTAGAGGACAAACCGCCATCAGGGCATCCTCTTTTCAAACTGAGCTTTCCAAAGTTCATGAAGGGAGAGTGCAGAGCCAAACCAGTGAAGACTGAGGCCACATTTGTGTTAACTTCTTTTTTTTTTCCACTCAAAAAACAAATATTTATATTATACATGACACGCAATAAATAAACCAAAAACTACACACTTAAACACAGAATTCAAAGCGCAAAATGTCACTATATTAACAGTTGTTGAATAATCCAATAAATGATACTAATGATTCACATTTTTCTGTGTGTCTGTGTATTGCACAGGGTATATTGATGATTTGATGGATGGACATGATCATGGAGAAGATCTTTGTTGACCCATCATAGTACATAGCTGAGATTCTAAAGATAAACATCCTGCTGGACGTGTCTTCACAATATTAGCATCCAGACAAGAAGGTCATCAGCAGCTACAAGTCAAGATTCAGGTGGGGGGGGGGGGGTCTCTCCACACTAGCCTGGGAACGCCTCAGGATGGCTAGTCAGAGCTGGTTAACGTGGCCCAGGAAAGGGAAGTTTGGGGTCCCCTGCTGAAGCTGTTGCCCCCGCGACCCAACCCCGGATAAGCAGTGGAAGATGAGATGAGATGAGATGAAATGAGATGAGATGAGATGAGATGAGATGAGATGAGATGAGATGAGATGATAAACATGTGATGATACAGATCACAAACAGAAATTTCTGAACTGAAATTACTACGGAACAAGTCTGCAGGCAAGCCTACAACTGGCTGTCAATCTATGCTAATTTGGGCTGAAAGTGTAGGCATATTCCATTTAAATACCCTGCTCTTCCCCTGCCCAATTTCCCTCTCTTTTCTCCAGATGGTCTTTGTCCAAAGCATGCTGCTATTTAATAACAAGGGCTGAGTGTCACAGACAGGAGAAAACAGGAGACACAGGAGAAGAAAAGGGAAATAACCAGGGGCATGGTCATGGCCATGGCATGGAGCCTCAAAAGCTGATTGACTGATTTTCCATACACTTAGTTTTGATTTGTTAACTTCAATAGGTTTAGGGGTGCTTTTTCCCCCTTGTATTTTGGTTCTCCTTTTGTTTCCATTTGACTAGTAGGCCTCATTTAGGGTTCTGTTTTCCATTTTGTTTGGTGTGGGATTTAGGTAGCTCTCATTTTTAGAGAGTTCTCGTTTAGTTAGTATAAGGTCTTCCTTTTGAAGAGTTCTCTTTTAGTTATAAGATAAGATAAGATAAAATATACCTTTATTAGTCCCACAGTGGGGAAATTTCAGGTATTACAGCAGCAAAAGTGGATAGCAAACATAGAGGGCATCAGTAAAAGGACATTAAATATTAAATATCAACCAAACAATATAAACAATATAAACAAGGAGTAATGAAATATGAGCAAACAATACTGGTATTGCACAATGATGTATAAACCATAAGTACTGACATTTCACATTGAATGATAGTACTCCTGACTGAAGTAATGATAGTGAATAGTTTCCTATATTGCACATAGGAATTGATATATTGCATTGCAAGTTGAGATTCAATATCTTCACAGTATGAATGAACACAGTTAATGTGTATTATAGTGCAGTCATATTGAAAGTCTTGTGAGTGTCTGGTCTACTGGGAGCACTGCTGGTTGTAAAGTCTGACTGCTGCAGGAAGGAAGGACCTGCGATAGCGTTCCTTCACACACTTTGGGTGAAGCAGTCTGTAGCTGAAGGAGCTCTCCAGTGCTGTTAAAGTGTCCTGCAGACGGTGGGAGTCATTCTCAATCGTGGATGACAGCTTAGCCATCATCCTCCTCTCTCCTACCACCTCCACTGAGTCGAGGGGGCATCCCAGGACAGAGCTGGCCTTCTTGATCAGTTTGTCAAGTCTCTTCCTGTCAGCCGTCGAGATGCTGCTCCCCCAGTGGACCACTCCATAAAAGATGGCTGATGCCACCACAGTGTCATAAAAGGTCTTCAGGAGTGCCCCCTGCACTCCAAATGACCTCAGCCTCCTAAGCAGATAAAGTATGCTCTGGCCTTTCTTGTAAAGTGCAGTTGTGTTGTGAGTCCAGTCCAGTTTATTGTTCAGGTGAACACCCAGGTACTTATAAGATGTCACCATCTGTCCGTTCCCTGGATGTTCACCGGTGTCAGGGGGCAGAGTGGTCGTCTGCGGAAATCCACCACCAGTTCTTTGGTTTTCCCTGTGTTGATCTGGAGGCAGTTCCACTGGCACCAGTCCACGAAGTCCTGTGTCAGTTCTCTGTACTCTCTGTCTTCCCCATCTGTAATGAGGCCGACGATTGCAGAGTCGTCAGAGAACTTCTGCAGGTGACAGGTGGGTGTGTTGTATGAGAAGTCTGCAGTGTAGAGGGTGAAGAGGAATGGAGCCAGGACCGTTCCCTGCGGGGGCCCTGTGCTGCAGACGACCGTGTCGGACACACAGTCCCGGGTCCTCACGTACTGTGGACGGTTGCTGAGATAGTCCAGAATCCAGTGTGTGAGGTGATGGTTCACCCCGGTGTGCTTCAGCTTGTCCCTTAGAAGTGCAGGCTGAATGGTATTGAAAGCACTGGAGAAATCAAAAAACATGATTCACTCACAGTACTCCCAGGTTTCTCCAGGTGAGAGAGAGCTCGGTGTTGGAGGAAGATGACGGCGTTGTCCACCCCGATGCCAGGCTGGTAGGCAAACTGAAGTGGATCCAGCAATGGGCTCACCAAGGGGTGGAGATGAACAAGGACCAGCCGCTCTGGGGTCTTCATTAGGTGGGATGTTAGTGCCACCAGCCTGTAGCTGCTGAGGTCCTTGGGGTGCAGAGTCTTAGGCACCGGTACTATGCAGGATGTTTTCCATAGCTGTGGCACTCTCCCCAGCTTCAGGCTCAGATTGAACAAGTGTTCAACAATCCCACACAGCTGATCTGCGCAGGACTTGAGGAGCCTGGAGCTGATGCCATCTGGGCCTGCAGCCTTCCTCGCCTTGATCCTCCGGAGCTGGTTTCTCACCTGTGTTGTTGTGAGGGACAAGTTGGTACAGAGGGGCTGTGTGCTGGAGGGTGTGGGTGGGGGGGTTGAGTTGATGGGATGAGCAGTGGGGGTGGCTGTGAGCTGAGTGTTGCAGAGGGGGAAAGGGGGGGCTGCATCATGGAAGACTGGGCTGGGGGAGGGACAGATGACTGATCGAATCTGTTGAAGAATAAGTTCAGGTCATTCGCCCACTTTTGGTCCCCTGCAGCTTGAGAGTCAGGTTCCTTGTGGCCAGAGATGGTTTTTAGGCCTCTCCAGACTCCACTGACATTTTTCTCCTGCAGCTGAACCTCCATCTTCTTTCTGTAGTTGTTTTTCCCCTCCCGGATCTTCCATCTCAGCTTCTTCTGCACAGCCTTCAGCTCATCCTTATTTCCTGACTTAAAGGCCCTCTTCTTCTCCTTAAGGAGAACCTTTATGTAAGGGTTAATCCACGGTTTGTTGTTGGAAAAACACTGTACAGTCCTGGTGGGTATGGTGTTTTCCACACAGAAGTTAATATAGTCCGTAATGCAGTGTGTGAGACCCTCAATGTCCTCTCCGTGAGAATCACAGAATTCCTCCCACAGAGTTGTCTCAAAACAGTCCCTCAGAGCCTCGTCGGACCATCTCTTCACTGTGCGGGACACAGCTGGTTGCCTGTGCACGAGAGGTTTGTACACAGGCAGGAGATGAACCAGGTTGTGGTCGGATCTAGCATGTAACATACTGGGTGAAGGTGGGCAGAGACATAACATGCGAGAATTCCCATGGCAGGTAATATGGCCTCATGCTAATGGCTAACAGTTCAATGTCCTTGCAGCAGAGTTGTTCTTTAATAGTAATGTGTCCAGAGTTACACCATCTGTCATTCACAAACACTGCCAGCCCTCCTCCTTTCCTCTTACCGCTCTCTCTCATCCTGTCCGCCTGCAGCAGCTTAAAGCCGTCCAGCTTCACGTCCGTGTCTGGATTCAGCGGAGTCAGCCACGTTTCCGAGAACATCATGAGGCTGCACTCCCTGTAGTCCCTCTGTTGCCGGGTCAGTGCCGCTAACTCGTCCAACTTATTGGGAAGAGATCTCACATTCCCCATGATAATGGACGGGAGGATGGGTCTGTATCTCCTTCTTCTGGCGCGACGATCGGCACCGGCATGGCTCCCCCGTCTCCCCCGTCTCCTCCTTTTCAGCTTGCGGGGAACGTCGGGTCTCTCTTGGGGCAGCACCGCGGTGTTATGGAGCATCAACAGCTGATCCCTACTGTAAACAATAGGGCCCTGGCTGCGTATGGGGTCCCCAGGCACGGTTGTAAACAATGAAAAAAGCAAGAAAAAGATCAGAGCAATCACGGCAACTTTGGTCTCCATAATGCTCCGATCAATTGCGAACACGCACATGATAATATCTTAAAGAATAATAGAAGAAGACAAAAATAAACGGAAAAAAAGCTCACAGTGAGCGGGAGCTGCTGTAACAGGCTGCCACCCGTGCGGTGCCGGAAGTACTAATAGATAGTTAGTTAAACTCTCAGTCTTATAGAGTTGTCTTTTGGTTTGCATTGCTTAAGCTCTTTCTTTTGAAGAGTTAACTTTTAGTTATAGTTAGTTAAGCTCTCATTTTAGGAGAGTTCTCTTTTGGTTTTGATTATTTCATTTGTTTGAAAAGCACCCACTCGCTCTTTTCGTTGTCTTGGCCTTTGCCTTTTGAGATTTGAAACAATTTTGAATACTTTGATTTGAATAAATAACTTCTTTTCAACCACTTCCACCGGTTGTTTTTTGTTACATCCCTACCCCTAGCGAGCTGGGTCGTAACAATTATACTAGAGAATTACTTTCAAGAAATCTTATCGAAGTAAAAGTTAAATTATCCGTGTAAGACTGCCCTTCGATAAAAGTAAAAAGTTCGGTAGGTCAGTTAAAATGGATTTTTTTTTTCATTCTAAAAAAAGTGGGTGAAAACAAAATGTTATATTATGATATATTATGGAACTATCAAATTGAAAAAACACCTATAAGCTACAAAATGAGTTCCATGAACATGTCTTCCTGTTAATGTAACATTGCATATGCTGCCAGAATAACATCATGCCACTGAGCCCATATAGTCGGGGAGCCAAAGTCTCAAAAGCTCAATAAAATGGGTTGAACCTGATATGGTCTTCCGTACTCTTTCTTTGTGTTTTTTCTGTTAACTTTGACAGTAAGAAACAATAACTGGAGGGTCAGCTCTGCCAGAAATATCACGGAAAAAAAAGTGGCCATTTTAGTGTGTGCACCCTTTATTTTTAATTGGAAAAATGTGAAAATGATTTTTTTCCTCAAATCCTCAGTGGGTTGGTTCGGCTGTCACTAATTGCATTCCAGATACACAGAACACGTGCTGACAACATCCACTGAAAAAATAACATTTCTACATGATTTTGCATCAATGTAAAGCAAAAAAAAAAAAATTAAGTGTTTTCTCACTTTTTTCCAATATTTTCTTCATTGGCAATCAACTATTCCCCCAAGTTATCAGTCAATATGTCATTCTTTTCACCAGTATACTCATTCCACAGAAAAAATTCTAAAAATCCAAACAAAGTCATTTGATCTGTGATGATTTCACTACTCGTTGGTGATCAACAGGCTCAGAGCCTCAATAGAATTTTAGGCTACTCTCAAAATTCTGAAAGACATACTGGATATTTAACATGGTTGTTAATGTCCACATCATTAAACATCATGACATGTTTTTAATTTCAACAGAACCCTGTTCTCTCAATGGAAATGTGTCACACAAGAAATATAATACAGCAAAATGACTTTCATTATTTTATTGCCTCAGATGACAACTATTACAATTTTAACAGAACAAAATAATTTAACATAACTTAATGAACTGGGTGCAGGTCCCTGTGAGGTGGGAGACAGCAAACAAGACCGGCAGGGTGGGTTATACAGCAGCGTAATAAAAGATGCCCCCCCCAACACACACACACACACACACACACACACACACACGCACACACACACACACACACACACACACACACACACACACACACACGGTCTACTTATGTGTCCCTGTCTTCAAGCGCAAGTTCAATCCTTGAAAATCTGTTGGGGTCTCTGGTACACAGACATGCAATGCCACACTTCACATTGGCTCTTGCACAGGAGCATCCCCAGGCACACATGCTTTTCTTGCAGTGGCAGTATTTGCTGTGTTTCAGTTCAGAAGGTTTTGCCTCTTTCAACGTAATGGTTGCCACCAATTTGCCATTGACAAGTTTTCGCCCAAAATCAGTGACAGCTGGGTAGGCTGGCTGACACGTGTGCCTGCTTGCACACAGCCAACTGATGCAGGGCTCGGCGAAGGTGTAATAGAAAGGCATCTTCATTTGGTGGAAGGCAACACATGTCTCCTTTGATGCTCACAAAGAGATGGGCTCGCAGTGCATCCAGAGTACCACCAAAGTCACTCCTGTCATAGAGTGACACCATGTATTGCCGTGCTGCTGTTATAACTTCTTCCTGAACATCCAGGCTTTCCTCAGGGTCACTGCACCTGCACAGTGGCAGAAGGTCTGTCAGGTGTTTAATAGTAGTTGTGTAGACCTGCCTTTTTACTCTTCTGTATAGATAGCTCACTGTGTCACCTTATGTGTAAGTGTGTTGGTGCTGAGAAGAGGGGATATAAGAGCTGAAGCTGCAACATCATACTTCCCTGCCAGAGCCTCTGTGATGGCATGAACAGGTAGGAAGATATATCCACTGTCTTCACCCACAGCTCCTGCAGCCCATCCGTGTGTGTGATGTAGTACATACACATTATGATCACATCTGTGTCAGTCGCAACCACTACAGCCCGTTTGTGGTGCAGAACTTGTTCTGAGTATGCAATGTGAGCAAACATCATGGTATCTGCCTCCTCATGTTTCTCACAGGAAAGTTCTGGAAGCTCAACCTGACAATCCGCTGACAAGAGGACAGTGCGACCAGGATCACAAAAGATTCCACCAAGAATAAGTGTGCATCCTGCAAGAAGTGTTTATTCAGTGGATTGTAAATGAAGCCTTTCCATTCAGGTATAGGGAGAGTATCATGTGGCTTGTAGTCCTTCATTTTGCTGGGGCAGGTCTTCATCCTCTTCTCTCGTTCCTCACCTTTCAGATTTTCAGCATGGGAGACGTCATATCAATCACCAACAAAGTGGATGACATCACACTTCTCTGGGAGGATTCCAAGGAGCTGCCTCAGGTACTTTCCTTGCAGTTCATGGAAGGTGCTGCTCCCAAGATGTTGGTAACATTGAATGAACGCCATGGCATCTACTACCGCTTGTCTCGGTTGGTCTTCTTGGACTCAAAATGCAGACCGGAGACAAGAGTGGAAAGAAAACCATTTATTAACAATAATGGTGAACAAAAGGCACACTAATAAGGAGTGGAAAGGACAACAAAAAACACACTCACAAAGACTGGAGATAACAAACAAAAGAAAAATACAAGATAGATTGAGGCAGGACAAACGCTGGGCGTGCCTTGCAGGCACTGAAACAAAAGAGCACATGTGAGTGGCAAAAAGAAAAAGGACTATCATAAGTCTTACAAAAGCAACTAGCAAAAGACTGGGAGATACACAGCATTTGTGGTGTTGTGTGATTTTCCCTGATGCCATCAACATCAGATGAACTTTTATGTTGGAAGCTCTGACAGTAAACAGTGGTTGGCAATGCTAATCAATCATTGCGGGAAATGGAGTTCCCTATTGCTACCGTGCATTGTGTGTGTGTGTGTGTGTGTGTGTGTGTGTGTGTTCAGTTCATACACATATATAGACATATAGAGAAGAAGAGACATACTTTTATTAATCACTCCACACAACTACATGCATTACATGTACACGCTATGCTTCTGTGAATTAATTCCTCCGTGTTCGACCCATCCTGGTAGTCCTTCCTCCGCGGCAGACCAGGAGCGGTGGGCTGCCAGCCAACAGCAGCGCCCGGGGACCCAGTTCCTTCCTGTCACCATTGGTCAGGTGGTGATCTTCCTGCATGTTTTTAGTGTTTTTTTTTTATGGAGGATACCCCAGGTGAACACAGGGAGAACATGCAAACTCTACACAAAAAGGCCCTTTTCCTTGAGCAGCAGGCACCAAAGGCATGGAAGACATGCCCCCAGCGCCCCCAGCGCCCCAGGTGGGAATCGAACCTGGGACCTTCTAGCTGTGAGGCGACAGTGTTACCACAGTTCCACCATCCCATGAATTTGCGTGTCAAATAGTACAGTATTGTATACTAGAATAAATACATTATTATATAGTAGCCTTTTATGCCACATTTCCACTGCGTGGCTCGACTCGACTCGACTCGACTCGACTCGACTCGACTCGACTCTACCCTACCCGGTTGTTTTGTGTTTCCATTAGGGATAGTACCTGGTACCCGATACTATTTTTAGTACCTGCTCTGGCGAGGTTCCAAGCAAGTAGAAGCGATACTATATGTGTGACGTCAACAGCCTGTCGGCCACTGATTGGCCGGAGAGTGTCGTCACTGGTCTGCGACGTCCAACACCAGAAAAACCATTGTAACACCGGGCAACAGCAACCGCTGACTTTATTCTTTATTCTCACTCGAGGGAAATGGCTGCTCGTAAAATATCACCATGGTCCGTCGACGAGGTCCAGACTTTTCTGGGTTTGGAAGCCACAAACCGAGCAGCAAATACAACATCGCCTCAATGTCCTACACTGTTTGTTGGCTCTGTTTGCGTCGCATACAAATTGACGTCATGGCAGTTTCGCGCAGCTGTAGTATGACGACCCCGCCTACGTTGAGGAGGTACTATGAAGTACTCAATTGTAATGGAAACTCAACCAAACCAAGCAGAGTAGAGTAGAACCGAGTCGAGTAGAGCTGGAACTGTGTAATGGAAATGCGCCATTAGTAGCCTTAAAATAGTTACAATTGTTTTACAAACAACTAATTCATCCCAGTGTCAAAGATGAACTTTCACACTAATGTGTAAGAGTGTCTCATGTCGATTGTTAGGTTATGTGCTCACCTGGTCACTGTATTCCTGCCAGCAGCTATAAATGGATATTTGCTTTTTCGGGCAGATATTCTTATTATCTAGGTGTGTAATCTTGTGGCCCATATGATCTGGTGAGTATTAAGTTGCATTAAATTTCTTTAGCTGATGCTTTTATCCAAAGAAACTTACAATAGGTACTTTCAATCATGTGAACACAACCCAAAAAGAAGCAGAAAGCCTGCAAGTATATCAGCTCCATCAAATAAGATGAACTGCTTCACAATGATCCAAGTTCTACAAGAAACAAAAAAGTTTCATGGGCCAAAGCCTTGGCCTGTACAGTGCAGCCAAACAGAGGACAGCTACAACCAGCATGATGTGTGCAAATGGAACACATAATGTGTGAAACAAGCACCTGTGTCCAACAGAAATCAGAGGATGACTACAGCCACCTCAACATGCTGTGTGTCAAAGGAAAACACAATTTGTGAAACAAACACCTGTTGCCCACAGAAACACATACTGGTAGTCATGAATCTGACTGTGCTGCTCTGTTCTGTTCTGCTCCTCTCTGTTTCTGGTAAGTTCATTAAAAGCATAAAGCAATGATTTAACAAGTCATTTAGTCTTAATGTACAACCAGCTGTAAATGTAGGAATTTTCACACTTGTTCCCATTACAATTTTTAGAAATGGGAGACAACAAAACAGGACAGAATAAAGCAAAAGACTGCGTTATTGTCTAGAAAAATGACAAAAATGAAAAAGTGAAAAAACTATTGTAAAAAGATGAAATAATAAAACCCCACTTTTTTAAAATTAAAAAAAATTTTGGGACTGTTTTTTAAATTAGAAAAAGAAGAAAATAAATGTGTTTTGGACCTGTGATATACTGTAACTGTGATATACTGTAACTGGATCTTTTTTTTTGTTGTTGTTGTTGAACTGATTTAAGCAGTCGTGCACATCACACAGATAACACTGACACCTGAATAACATGTTAACTCAAAACAGATTATTATGAAGCCTAGATACTGGTAAACAGTAATGTTGGGTCTAATCACATGCTAAGTTTCCCCACTGTGGTTTATCCCTCAGAGTTTTAATAAAAGGGAAGAGCTGACAAAAGTCAATACTATCAATACTAGATCATGGTTTATTAGGAATAAAGATGCTTAAAAGGTTTAATATGCTGTTACCTGAAATTTAGTCTCAAAACTTTTTTTTCAGTCAATCATCAGTTTCAACATTGTTTCCCCGGACAACAGCAATAAAAAAGTTTTGAATCCTGTGCCGAGCCTATTGCAGCGAAATTTTGTTTGGTGCACACTCACTTACTGAATGACAATATAATTTGTCTATATCTATGTCTAAAACACAAAGAGCAGCAAAACAACTCTTTGTCCAGTACTCACTTCTTCAAAGGGCAGTTTGATAGTTCAAACTTGGTTTTAAGGTTCAGTTAGAATTAAGTTTTGGGTAAGTCTAAGGTAAAAGTTGGAGTCAGATATTTGGTGATGTTAGGGGCTAGGGAATGTGTTATGTTAGAGGGCTCTCATAAGAATAGAAGTTCAAACATATATGTGTCTGTGTATGTGTGAATATAGTCCTGTCCCTGGAGGTTGAGACTGCGACTCAGTTTCCAGGCAGTGATGAGACAATGATGTCTGGAACACCAGAACAAGACACTCTGGCTAATGTCAGACAGGTGAGACTCAGAATGATCTGATTCTCTATTTTTATTTCAACTACTGGTTTACAGATTGAAAAAAGATTAAGTGTTTTGTGCTGAATATACTACAAACTGGTATTACTACTGCAAAATTTTACAGTGCCATGTAAGGGTTTTACCAAGGGTGTTTGCTGAGTTCTTGACCAAACTAAACCAGTTTCATTTTTAACTCTTGCATTAACGGTTTGGTCTTAAAACCTTTATAACCTTACATTTTGAAGATGTTCAAAATTTGAAAATGCTAGTTTAGGGTTTTAAAGAAGATAAGGAAACTAAGTTTTGCAAAACAAGCATGTTCTTTCGACTTTTAAAGGAATAGTTTAACATTTTGGGAATATATGCTGATTTGCTTCCTTTACAAGAGAGGACTGGGCAAAGTGCCCTCTAGAGTGTCCTTCCAGTGTAGTTCAGAGCTAATGATCATGACATCAGATTATGGGATGGGTTCAGCTTTAAATGTTCTCAACTGTGGAAGACTGGTTTCCAGTAACACCTTACCTTGCAAAACAAAGTTTTGACTACTTATTTTAGACTCTACATATATATTTTTGTCACTTTTCAACAAAAGCTAAAACTAATGCAGTCGAATACAACAGTCCTGAAACTTTCAGAGAGGTGTTGTATGTATGGTCACCTTGGAGGCTATTGTTTGCGCTGAACATTTTTACATTATAGGTAGAGGTGGTTTTGTTATTTTCATATCCTCATTGATATAAATGGTGTGGACAAAATAATAGAAACATATGTCAGTGTAATGCCATTTCACAGCACCACCAAAATGAGGTAGATCAACACCAAACAGTTTCAACAAAAACATTGTAATCTTCATGGCTGGAGGATTTATTGCCAGACTGCATTAGAAGTAGTTAGCTGTGCCCAATAAACTGGTAATTGACTGTAGTATGCAGTATGCAATTTGTTCTCAGATCTCTATATCAAAATGGATTTTGACATCAATTTATGAATAAATAAACTAGCTATTACAAGTTGGCTCAACTCCAGCAATGCTTTGACTATGGATAGCTTTGAAATGACTATGAATTACTCTCACTGTTTAATCAATAAACTTGTGACTGCCTGTGTTTGTGTCCAGTTGGGCTGTGAGAAATATGATGGAGGAAGCTGCACCAGGCAGTATGATCCAGTATGTGGCAGTGATGGAAACACCTATGGCACAGAGTGTGTTCTCTGCCAACAAAACAGGCATGTAACACACACACACACACACACACACACACACACACACACACACACACACACACACACACACACACACACAGGCATATGTGTGAGTATTAATCGTCAGCATATGATTATGATTGCAAGAGGTTACTTGACTGCCATTTTTGACTCGTAGGCTGCAACAAACTCACATCAGGACATCGGGGTTATGTCAAAGTCAGCACAAGGAAAGAAGTTAGCTTTTGAATCTAGTGCTCCTCTGTTAGGAGCAATTGGCAACCATACTACTGTTTCGGAGATGTGATTTCCATATTTGATGTCCATATGTCTTATCATTTCATCCTCAGTTTCAAATATTATTGTGGATGTGTGAATTTGCATCGTCAGTGAGGTCCAGCCAACTTCTGAGCATCCTCTTACTGTTGCCATGTTTATTCATGCTATGGATTTCGAAAATGCTGTCATTCTGAATGCAACCTCAGCCAATAATAATGTTACTATCATTGAAGGTACAAGGTTCCTGGTACATATATATACATATATATATATATATATATACAGGTTCATATATTTGTAATTCTACAACACAAGGTTGTACAATGAAATGCAAATTGTAGTCCCTTTATGCTACCCACAAAACAAAAATTATATAAAAGCATGAAAAAATAAGAAGCTATTAAAGTAAACTATTATTTACGGTGGAGTGCAGAGGATGAGTTGAGAAGTCTCACAGCTTGAGGAAAAAAAGCTGCTCTGTAGTCTGGTGGTATGGCAGCAGCCATCCAACAAGTGATATAGTACTTCTATATCACTTGTTGGATGGCAGCAGGGTGAACAGGCTGTGGCTGGGGTGGGTACTGTCTTTTAGTATAAATTGTGCTCTATGCACCTCACCTCACTGATATCACTGATGGTTGGAAGATGGCTACCAGTGATGTTCTGGACCGGTGTTTCTCAACTCCGGTCCTCGGGCCCCTCTGCCCTGCATGTTTTAGATGTTTCCCTCCTCCAACACACCTGATTCAAATGAGCCACCAAGCCACTGCAGACCTTGATGACGAGCTGATCAATGAATCAGGTGTGGTGGAGGAGTGAAACATCTAAAACATGCAGGGCAGGGGTGCCTGAGGACCGGAGTTGAGAGACACTGTTCTGGACAGTTTTAATCACCCACTGGAGAGTTCTCCTGTCCTGGACTGTGCACACTCCATGCCAATTTGTAATGCTTCCACTCAGGATGGTTTCTGTTGCTCCTCTGTTAAATATATCAAGAACTAGTCATGGGAATTTTGCCCTCTTAAGTTTCTTTAAGAAATACAGAGGATTCTGAGCTTTCTCTACCAGGGTGGAGATGTGTAATGTTTATGACAGGTTCTATATGATGCTGATCCCCAGAAATCTAAAACTGCTCACCTGTTCCACCTCAGCTCCACTGCTGATTTTAGAAAAAAGAAGGCAATCAGCTAAGCTTGGTTTTGTTGATGTTGAGTAATATCGTTAGCCTAATAGCATAATTGTCTGAGTCATATTTTAAGGTTTTCGGGCGATAAGGCAGGATGAAGCAGCAGTGTCAGGAGAGTAGAATTAGGCAGATATCTCAATTTGGCCAAAAAATGACTTAGGCAATTATGCTATGAGGCTAACAATATGCTGTTGTACACCATCCTGCAATACCGACTCTGAATGGTTGAAAAGGGTAGAAGATGAACAAATTTCCAAAAGGCATAATATTAAAGACGAAACATTCTCTTCACCCCAGGAGATTTGAGTTCTGTGATAATTTTTACCAAGATCACTGACCTTCATCAGCTAGTTAGGGCTATGACTTGTTACAATTACAATTAGTCATTTGCTTTTATCCAAAGCGACATACATATAAATTCACACACTGATGGTGCAGCATCAGAGGGCAGTTTAGGGGTTCAGTATCTCACCCAAGGATACCTCGGCATGTGGACTGCCAATCTCCTGAGCCACAGCCGCCACAATCTTCATTAGGAAACCTAACAGCACCTAACCTTGTCCCAACAGCAGCCATGGGCTTAAAATTTAAACAATCCATGCCCACAATGCAGGAGAAGGCTATAAGACGATAGCAAAGCGTTTGCAGGTAGCTGCTGCCACCAGTGGCACAGGGAGCATTTCAGTGGTAGAGGGCACATTAACATAAATTAATATAATAATATAATACTTAAAAAAAAAAAAAAAAGCCCATGCAAATTGCATGCAACTGTATAAAGTACCTATAACTACTTCCAATTTGATTTGACTTAAAATTGTTCATGTCATTTTGATTATTCATGTGATGGGTGTATGACAATACAGTTATTGTTTCACAGCATGCAGTCAATTAGTATTAGTCTGGTGTAGGTCACTCTATCATTCTGTCACTAATGTGGCTCAGGGCAAGGAAAACCTGCACTTACAGACAGCTCACCACAGACATTGCTACACTCCTGCTGTGCCTGATATTTGCGAAGTCACATGTAAAAAGACAGAAAATTGAGAGGCCTAAGTGAGGTGGAACTGAAAAATTGTTTTTCCAGCTCTTGTAGTGAAATACTCAGACTTTTCACTCATTAGTAATGATCGTGATAGTTTCACAACTAACCACATACATTTGCAAATAATGTTGCTACATCAGACTCCCATAAGCATTAACACATGCACACAAATAAGCCAAACCACAATTCTCTAATGCCATGAACTGTTTGTTTGATTTTTTTTTTTTTTTTTCCCACAGACAGCAGAAGAAGAATGTGAAAGTGGCTAGCAGAGGGTTGTGCCCTCCTTAACTGACTGTGATGCACAGTGACACATGCACATGCACTTCTAGCTGTGTACCAGGCAGGTCATACAATCTCTGTAACTTGCCTTGTCAATAAAGTTACATACTGCAATACGTCTCCTCTGTTATTAAATTCGGCTTGTGAAACATATTTATTCTAGTATATAACGAAAGGCTGATCTCCATCTGTGATCTCAAATCCACTTTCATTTACCTCTAGTCTTGTCATCTTCTTTTACTGAAATTTCTCAATTTTTTCTTAGACATGCTGTTTTGTTTTTGTTTTTTTGTCATTAAGCTTGAGACAGGGATGGATGGATTCCATTTAGAGTTTGACCGAGTACTATTTACGTATACATGTAAGACTCCAAACACCATATGTCAAACATGGCAAATAATGCATGTCTTTTAACATTTGCCCCCATGAATGTTTGAGGAATAACAATAGATAGATAGACTGAGGCAGCACGGTGGTGCAGCAGGTAGTGTGCGTGCCACACAGCAAGAAGGTTGCCAGTTTGATCCCTGGGCGGGGCCTTTTTGTGCGAAGTTTGCGTGTTCTTCCTGTGCATGCGTGGGTTCTCTCCGGGTACTCTGGCTTCCTCCCACAGACCAAAAACATGCTCATTAGGTTAATTGGTGACTCTAAAATTGCCCCCAGGTGTGAGTGTGAATGGTTGTTTTTGTTGTGTTGTTTTGTGTGTTGCCCTGTGATTGACCGGTCCAGGGTGTACCCCGCCTCTCGCCCGTTGACAGCTGGGATATGCTCCAGCCCCCCCGCAACCCCGAAAGGGGATATCGAAAAAGGATGGATAGATAGACTGATTGATATAGATATATGGAAGGTTAAATATCAATATAATAATAATAATAATAATATTTTGTCAACAAGAGTTTGACAATCCCCTCTCAATCTTATATCAAAACATTAAATCTTTCTGAATATGGTGAGAAACCTTAGCAAGGCAATTACAAAACTTAGAAGATCAAAAAGTCATCAAGATTAAGTGCCAGTCACATAGAATACTAACAAAACATAATATAATCACTACCTCAGACACTTTATGAGGCAACCATTATTGTTTTACTCAAAAAAGACCCAAGTGTTGGCAGTTCTAGGCCAATTTCACCTTTGAGTCAAGACACAAAACTACTTGCAAAAATCCTGGCCATGAGACTTAAAAAAGTATTTTGCACGTTAGTGATCAAAATGTACAATAGAGGAGTCCAGATGATCCAACACTATCGTGGATGGGTGGGCTGAATGAGTCCAAATCCAGATTACTCATAACAGACAAGGGGCACAGCTGGAGTATGAATTGTGGATTAACGAATGATTCGACAAATACTTCTTCTTCTTTTAACATTAAAAGTATATTAAAGAGATGTTATCCTATTTTCCGTAACTGTGTCATCATTTCTCATGGGTCATGTATAAATTTCCTGCATCATAAAAGAATATGCTCAACAGTCCCATGACACTGACTGCAAAGACCTGTGGAGTGTTTTCCTATGATGCATAGTGTACCATTAAGATTACAGTGGCCAATTCTCAGCCTGCTTAGTATGAGTTATTCTTTCCTGTTGTTTCCCCTACTTCTTAATATACCCACTCTGATTTGCATTGCACGTAATTGTCTCCCTTTTATTGCATAATTGCAATGCTATTATTATAGTGTGGAAGTCATTTTCTTCCACACTATGTCTTCCCCCTATAATTTTGTTAATTTAATATTGATTTCAACCATTTGTTTTGTAAATACTTCTTTTGCTAGTTTGTCTGCTCTCTCATTTCCCCGGACACCTCAGTGTGCTGGGACCCTCTCAAGATTTCATATAGCAGATACTGATGACTTCTGTCTGTTCCTGATTTGATGTTTATAAGGGCTGACACTGAATCACTACAAATTGATAAATGACTGCATTTAACCTGTTCATCCATCCATCCATTTTCTATGCCGCTTATCCCTTTCGGGGTCGCGGGGGGGCTGGAGCCTATCTCGGCTGTCAATGGGCGAGAGGCGGGGTACACCCTGGACCGGTCGCCAGCCGATCACAGGGCACATACACACACCATTCACACTCACACTCACACCTAGGGGCAATTTAGAGTCACCAATCAACCTAATGAGCATGTTTTTGGTCTGTGGGAGGTGCCCAGTGCCACAGTGCCCAGAGGGAACCCACGCATGCACGGGAAGAACATGCAAACTTCACACAGAAAGGCCCGACCCAGGAATCGAACCTGCGACCTTCTTGCTGTGAGGCACGCGCACTACCTGCTGCGCCACTGTGCAGCCCCATGTGAAATATATTGCCACATAATATATTGAGAAATATATTTTTGTTGTGCAAGGGACTCCACATCACAGGCCCAGACGGCATCAGCTACAGACTGCTCAGGGACTGCACAGATCAGCTCTGCAGGTTCCAGGATCTCCAGTATGAGCCTCAGTCTGGAGAGAGTTCCAGCCCTTTGGAAAACTTTCTGTGTGGTCCCTGTACCAAAGACCATGCATCCCATGGAGCCCAACCATTTCAGGCCAGTAGCCTTAACTTCCCACCTGATGAAGACCTTGGAGAGGATTGTATTGAACCACCTGCGTCACCTGGTGAGCTGCGAGCTGGACCCCATACAGTTTGCATATTGTCCAGGCATTGGCGTGGAGGACGCAGTCATCTACCTGCTCCATCCATCTCTTTCCCATCTGGAGCATACTGGAAACACGTTGAGGGTCATATTTTTCAACTTTCCCAGTGTTTTTAACACAATCCAACCATCACTACTCAGGGGTGTAGTAAAATTTTCTAACAACGAGATGTGATGTGTTGAAGAAATGTCATGTGGCAATAGTCATGTGCTGTGCTGTGTGCTAAATTAAGAAAACACATTAGTGTCATGTGGCAATGCTTTATGATAACCTTATGTTGTGTGTTGAGTTAAGGGAGCACATTAGTGTAATGTGGAAATGCCTTATCATAATCATGTGTTCAACTTTAGATTAAGGAAGTACATTAGCATGATGTAGAAGGACATGAGTTAAGGAAGATGAAATGGCTGTCATGGCGTATTATCCATGTAGCGTCATGGTGATCCTGTGTTATGAACTCTATCCCTGTAACCTCACGGTAGCCTTTATGTAATCCTAAATGCACTTGAATGAAGATATTATTTGAAAAATAAAAAATACCATAAGCAACAGCCAAGACATAATGGTGTCTAGAACTGGTAATAACTTAGACAAAACTGGAAAACAAGACCAAGGAAGGAAAATACTGGCATAATTTGTTTGAAGGAGATTATTAAATAAAAAGAGGACATGCCTCAAGGATGACCTTGTCATCAGTGAGCATCCAAAATGGGAAATGTAATAAGACAAGAGAAAAGAAATGCCATCTGCTAAATATATGTTGGAAAAGTACCTCATGGTGTATTACGTCAAGACTTTTACAATGCCAATGACAATGGGCATGGACAAGCACAGTCCCAACTGTATAATTCAATTCAATTTTTCAATTCAATTTTATTTGTATAGCGCCAAATCACAACAGAAGTTGTCTCAGGACACTTTCCATATAGAGCTGGTACAGACCAAGCTCTTTTATCTACAAAGAAACCAACAATTCCCCCATGAGCAAGCACTTGGCGACAGTGGCGAGGAAAAACTTCCTTTTAACAGGCAGAAACCTCGAGCAGAACCAGACTCTGGGTGGGCGGCCATCTGCCTCAACCGGTTGGGTGAGAGAGGAAGAGCAAGAGAGAGAGAGTGAGACAGACAGACAGACAGACAGACAGACAGACAGACAGACAGACAGACAGACAGACAGACAGACAGAAAGAAAAGCAGTCAGAGAGAGAGAGAGAGAGAGAGAGACAGAGACAGAGAGACAGACATGCAGTCACAGTAACAGTGACAGTGGATGTAATAACAGCAGTAGCAGTTGCAGTGGATGTCAGGCAGGGCCAAGGCAGGAGACGCAGCTGAAATCCACAATCCAGATTCAGCCACTGTCCATGGGAACCTGCAAGACGACAAAGCACAGAGACTCCGGGGAAGGAGCTAAGTTAGTAACACGCCGTGGTAGGACATGAGAGCGTGCGGATGGAGAGGGACAGAAGGACGGAGGAGCTCGGTGTATCTTTGGATGTCCCCCAACAGTCTAATCCTATAGCAGCATAACTAGGGGCTGGTCCAGGACAAGCCTGAGCCAGCCCTAACTATAAGCTTTATCAAAAAGGAAAGTTTTAAGCCTACTCTTAAATGTAGAGACAGTGTCTGCCTCCCGGACAAAGACTGGAAGATGGTTCCACAGGAGAGGAGCTTGATAGCTAAATGCTCTGACTCCTGTTCTGCTTTTTGAGACTTTAGGAACCATAAGTAGACCTGCATTCTGGGAACGCAGTGTTCGAGTAGGGCAATAAGGTACTATGAGCTCTTTAAGATAAGAAGGTGCCTGGCCACTTATGGCTTTGTAAGTAAGGAGGAGAATTTTAAACTCTATTCTAAACTTTACAGGGAGCCAGTGCAAAGTGGCGAGTATTGGAGAAATATGATCTCGCTTCCTGGTTTTTGTCAGAACACGTGCTGCAGCGTTCTGGAGCAACTGGACAATATTCAGCAGCGAATTTGGGCAGCCTGATAGTAAAGAATTGCAATAATCCAGCCTGGAAGTTACGAATGCATGGACTAGTTTTTCTGCATCATTTTGAGACAAAATATGCCTGATTTTTGCGATATTACGTAGGTGAAAAAAGGCAGTCCTTGAAATTTGTTTTACATGGGAGTGAAAGGACATATCTTGGTCAAAGATAACTCCCAGATTCTTTACAGTGGTGCTGGAGGCCAGCGCAATGCCATCCATAACTGCTATGTCATCAGAAAGTGACCTTCTAAGATGTTTAGGGCCTACTACTATAACTTCAGTTTTGTCCGAGTTTAGCATCAGAAAATTGCAGGTCATCCAGGTCTTTATGTCATGAAGACATGCTTGTAGTCTAGTTAACTGACTGGTTTCTTCCGGTTTCATTGATAAATATAGCTGGGTATCATCTGCATAGCAATGAAAATTTATTGAGTGCTTCCTGATAATCTTACCTAAAGGAAGCATATATAAGGTGAATAGAATTGGTCCAAGCACAGAACCCTGCGGAACTCCATAGCTGACTTTAGTGAGCACAGAGGAGTCGTCATTAACGCGTACAAACTGAGAGCGATCTGACAAGTAGGATTTAAACCAGCTTAGCGCAGTTCCCTTAATGCCAATGAAATGTTCCAGTGTCTGCAATAGGATGCCATGGTCAATGGTGTCAAATGCAGCACTAAGATCCAGTAAGACTAGTACAGAGACAAATCCTTTATCAGATGCAATTAGAAGGTCATTTGTAACTTTAACCAGTGCTGTCTCTGTGCTATGATGCACTCTAAATCCTGACTGGAAATCCTCGAATAAACTATTATTGTTTAGAAAGTCGCACAGCTGATTGGCAACTGCTTTCTCAAGAGTTTTTGAGAGAAAGGGAAGGTTGGATATCGGTCTATAGTTGGCTAAAACCCCTGGATCAAGAGTAGGCTTTTTCAGTAGCGGTTTTATCACAGCTACTTTAAAGGACTGTGGTACGTAGCCTGTTGATAAAGAGAGATTGATCATGTCTAAAACTGAAGAGTCAATTAGAGGTAATACTTCTTTAAACAGCTTAGTCGGGATAGGATCTAAAATACAGGTAGATGATTTTGATGATGAAATTATTGAAATTAGTTGGTGAAGGTCAACAGGAGTAAAACAGTCTAAAACTGCGACAGACTGAGTAACAGTTTCTACGATTTCTGCGTTTGAAGACAAAACAGTACCTGTTAACGGCAGGAGTCGATGAATTCTGTCTCTAATAGTTAGAATTTTATCATTAAAGAAGCTCATGAAGTCATTACTGTTCAGAGCTAAAGGAATACATGGTTCACAAGAATTATGGCTCTCTGTCAGCCTGGCTACAGTGCTGAAGAGAAACCTGGAATTGTTCTTATTTTCCTCTATTAGTGCAGAGTAATAGGCTGCCCTGGCACTGCGGAGGGCTTTCCTGTATATTTTAAGACTGTCTTGCCAGGCGGACCGAAATTCTTCCAATTTGGTAGAACGCCATTTCCTTTCTATTTTCCGTGAAGTTTGCTTTAATTTGCGGGTTTGAGGAGTATACCATGGAGCTAACCTCCTATGTTTAATTTTCTTCTTTTTTAGGGGAGCAACAGAGTCAAGTGTCATACGCAACGATCCTGTAGCACTATCAACCAGGAAGTCAATCTGGGAGGGACTAACGTTAGCATAAGACTCCTCTGTTGTATTGAGACATGGCATTGAATTAAATACTGATGGGATCATATCCTTAAATTTAGCTACAGCACTATCAGACAGGAGTCTGGTATAAGAATTTTTGCCTACTGGCTGGTAGTCTGGTAATATGAATTCGAAAGTTATTAAATGATGGTCTGATAAAAGAGGATTCTGTGAGGAGACTATTAAGTCTTCGATTTCAATGCCATATGTCAGAACAAGGTCGAGGGTGTGGTTAAAACAGTGAGTCGGTTCATGTACATTCTGGCGGAAGCCAACTGAGTCTAATACTGAGATAAACGCAGTGCTAAGGCTGTCATTATCAACGTCGACATGTACATTAAAGTCACCTACAATAATTACTTTATCTGCTTCAAGAACTAAGCTTGATAGAAACTCCGAGAACTCAGCTATAAATTCGGAGTAAGGACCAGGAGAGCGGTATACTACAACAAATAAAAGTGGCTGCACTGTTTTCCATTTCTCATGAGAAAGAGTGAGAACAAGGCTTTCAAATGAGTTGTAGTCGAGTTTAGGTTTAGGGTTGATCAAAAGGCTTGAGTCAAAAATGGCTGCAACTCCACCTCCTCTGCCGCTGCCTCGAGGAATGTGAGTATTAATATGGCTCGGAGGAGTAGCTTCATTTAGGCTCACATACTCTTCAGGACACAGCCAGGTTTCAGTCAGACAAAATAAATCAACATTATGGTCTGATATTAACTCATTTACTAGAACAGCTTTAGAGGACAAAGATCTGATGTTAAGGAGTCCACATTTAATTCTCCTATCTTGTTGTACTATTGCAGAGGTTGTTCTAATTTTAATTAGATTCTTATGTTTAACTCCTCTTCTCTGTACTTTTAGTTTACTTAGTTTACGTGGTCGGGGGGCAGACACAGTCTCTATGGAGTGTTGGGTGGGTAACTGCTCTAATGGAGGCGCAGAGAAGCGTGTAGGACTGCAGCTCTGCCTCCTGGTCTCAACTCTGAGTTGTCAGGGGTTAGGTTCATAAATAAAATCGGTCAGATTTCTAGAGATGAGAGCTGCTCCCTCCAAAGTGGGATGGATGCCATCTCTCCTAATCAGACCAGGTCTTCCCCAGAAAGTCTGCCAATTATCAATGAAGCCCACACCGTTTGCTGGACACCACCTCGACAGCCAGCGATTGAACGATGACATGCGGCTAAACATATCATCACTGGTCAGATTTGGCAGGGGTCCAGAGAAAACTACGGAGTCCGACATCGTTTTAGCATATGTACACACCGATTCCACATTAATTTTAGTGACCTCCGATTGGCGTAACCGGGTGTCATTACCGCCGACGTGAATAACAATCTTACGGTATTTACGCTTATCCTTAGCCAGCAGTTTCAAATTTGATTCGACGTCGCCCGCTCTGGCCCCCGGCAGGCATTTGACTATGGTCGCTGGTGTCGCTAACTTCACATTTCTCAAAATGGAGCTGCCAATAATCAGAGTTGGTTTCTCAGCGGGTGTGTCGCCGAGTGGGGAGAACCTGTTAGAAACATGAAGCGGTTGGTAGTGACCCGTGGGCTTCAGCTTGGGACTATGCTTCCTTCGAATAGTCACCCAGCCTCCCTGGTTTCCCGGCTGCTCGGGAGCTGTCGAGGGACGGCTAGCCAGAGCTGCACTTGGTCGGTCCGCACCGACTACGGGGGCCTGGCTAACTATAGCTAATGGTTTTGTTTCCATGGTGCGGAGCCGAGCTTCCAATTCACTAAGCCTCGCCTCCAACTCACCAAATAAACTACATTTATTACACGTACCAGTATCACTAAAGGAGGCAGAGGAGTAGCTAAACATGTGACACACCAAGCAGGAGAGAGCTGGAGAGGGACAGAGAGAAGCCATCGCTAGCTGCTAGGCTAAGTTGGTATAGCTAGCAGAGCAGACAAGCGCGTAGACAAATAAAATTGACGGTCGCTAAATAAACAGACTTATGGGTGCTTGAGCAGAACTAATGTTACTCTAGAGTGCGGATAAAAGGCCGCTGTAACAAAACACAGAGCAAATTACACTCAGAGGAACAAGAGCGACAAACGCACACTACTCGTAAGGCAGCAACCAGAAACAGGAAGAAAAATGAGAAAGATAAAAGAAAACCTAGCAGACAATCACCTGATAAACGCTTACCTCAGCACGTCAGCACGTATAAAAGCAGAAGTGCCAGCCATAGTAGGTCAGAACTCTATTGGTGTATCTTGTGTACATGTTGAACAGTTCTCCTTTTTTGTCGACATAAAAGTGTTATGTTATTATCCTTTAGTAAATATTTTAGTAAATATTTTTTTCAGGACTCAAAGGAGCAGATCAATACAGAGACAATGTCACAAAACAAAATACAATATATTTACAAAAAATGAACACAAAGCGCACTCAAAACTGAGTGGAAATGACAGAGGACTACGTTGGTTTCTGAAGCTAGGGAGGAACAAAAAGTGCACTCAAAAAACTGAGTGAAATAACTGAGAACTACACTGGTTACTGAGGCAGAGAGGCACACCGATTGGGACTGAGAACACTGAAATGAAGAGCAGAGAAACAGAAGCATAAGTCAAAAAGTACAACAAAAAATCAACTGGACAAAATCTCCAGGACAAACACAAGGGCTGAGCTGACAAAAAACTTATCTTGGTAATTACTCATACGAAGGACAGGACGTTCACACAGTCGAGATCAGGACGAACTGGCAACCACATGTCCAGAGAGATTCTCCTAAATACTGCTGGTACTCAGCTCTAACGCACCTCAGGTGTGCAGGTAATTAGGCAGGCCTGTGCACGGGGGAAGACCTGCCCAGAGTGAGACAGACAGGGGAGACAGACAAACAGACAAATAACACTAGGGAAAAAGGGAAAGAGAAAACACTGGGAAAAGACAAAAGGCAAATCCTAACAAAAAGTCTTTGCTACCCAGATCTCCGACTCCTGCTGATTTCATTGAACACCAAGGAGAAGATTTTCCTGACCAAATGACCGTAAGTAAAACCTTAGAATTTTTGGTCCATGTGGCTTGGGGCCTTGGTTCCAATACACCACAGAGGGAAGCTGGAAGGAGCCGGCATAGACTGCCACTTGGCTGCTTGGACCATCGACTACCTCACCAACAGACCACAGTATGTGAGGCTTTGCAGCTGTGTGTCTGATGTAGCAGTTTGTAGAATAGGGGCATTGGGGACAGTGCTCTCCCCTTTCCTCTTTACCCCCTACACATTGGACTTCAGAAACAACTCTGAGAGCTGCCACATCCAGAAGTTCTCTGGTGATATAGCCATCATTGGATGTGTACCACAGGGGAATGAACTGGAATACAGGGAGGCTGTAACCAACTGGTGAAGACTGAACCATCTGCACATAAATATTAGCAAGACGAAGGAGATGGTGATTGATTTCCGAAGGAATGTACCCCAGACTAGACTGGTGAACATCCAGGGCTTGGACATTGAGATCATGGGGGATCACAAATACCTGGGTGTTCACCTCAACAACAAACCGTACTGGACAAATAACACAGATACCTTGTAAAGGAGGGGCCAAAGTTTTCTGCACCTGCTTAGAAGACTGAGTTCCTTTGGAGTATGTAGGACGCTGTTAAAAACTTTTTATGACTCTGTGGTGGCATCTGCAGTTTTCTATGCACTGGTCTGCTGAAGTTGTGGAAGCTCAGAGAGAGACAGTAAAGACTTAACAAACTGGTCAGGAGAGCTGGCTCTGTCCTGGGCTTCCCTCTGGATACCATCAAGGAGGTGGGTGAGAGGAGGATGTTAGCCAGGCTGCCATTGATCAGCTCCATCAGTAACAGTCTGTTCCAGTCTGTAAGAAAGAAGGATACCGCGGGTCCTTCATCCCTACAGCTGTCAGACTGTTTAACTTCAGTGTCATGTAATGTAGCACTGTGTTGATGCTGTCTTTTTCAATAACCATAACCCTCCCAGTGTACTAAATATTGAAGACCGCTGCCCTGTCGCCAGACCTCCACCAGATGCCGCACCCCGAAGGCTCGGTGGTCATCGAAGATCCGGGCAGGAGGAAGGGGCTTGGCCAGTGGGCACAATTGGCTGGAGGCAACAGGTTTTAGCTGGGATATGTGGAAAGTGGGGTGGATTTTCATAGACACCAGCAGCGTGATACTTGGGCGCTGGAGTGCGCTGCTGATCCGCCACCCTCTTGTTTCTGTCGGCGGTGCACAGGAGGGCCGTCCACGTATCCCTTCAGACCTTGTGGCACCAGTGAATGTGCTCCTGGACCGACAGCACAGTGATCCTTCCCTCCTGATCAGGAAAAAGCGGCAGTTGGAATCCCAACGAAGCCTCAAAGGGAGAGAGATTGGTCCACCCAGTTGGAAGGGTTTTAGGCTGCTACACACCGCAGTGTGGCTTCCAGGTCCTGATTAGCTCGCTCCGTCTGTCCGTTAGTCTGGGGATGGTAGCCTGAGGAGAGACTGGTAGAAGCACCCAGAGTAGAACAAAAATTTCCCCATACCGGAGAACCAAATTGTGGCCCTCTGTCAGACACAATATCAACAGGAATTCCATGGATACAGAAAAACTGTTGGACTAAGTGGCCAGCAGTTTCTTTAGCCGATGGTAACCCAGATAATGGCACAAAATGGACCTATCTAGAGAACCGGCCCATGATAGTGAGAATTGTGTCGTTACCTTTGGATCGTAACGTAACGAATCCTCTGACATCTATCTCCATGGCTGGCCACCAGAACTTCCTTCTGATGAAGGACAGGGTCTGGGTTGTGCCCAGATGGCAGGCCAGTCTCAATGAGTGCCCCCACTGCAGCACCTGGGAGCGTGCTCCCATGGGGACGAAGAGAGAGTGAGGAGGACCACCACCGGGGTCTGGCTCCATGTACTTCTCGGACTAATGCCTCCACATCCCAGGAGACTGCAGGCACCACATGGGCCGCAGGCAGGATGGTGTCTGGCTCCTCCTCTGCCTCGACCTCCAGCTAAGAAAACTGCCAGGACAAGGCACCGGGCTTAGTGTTATGTGAACCAGGTCTGTAAGTCATAGTAAAGTCAAAACGGCTGAAAAACAACGCCCATCAGGCCTGATGGAAAATTAACCATTTGGCAGTCTGAATGTACGCCAGGTTTTTGTGGTCCATCCAGACCACAAAGGGTTGCTCTGCCCCCTCCAGCCAGTGATGCCACTCCTTTGGCGCCAACTTGACCGCCAGCAGCTCCCAGTTCCCCACGTCGTAGTTTCTCTGCATGGGACATAGCTTCCGGGAGAAGTACGCACAGGGATGAAGGCGCTGGTCCGGACCTGAACGCTGGGACAACACCGCCCTGACTCCGGTGTCCGAGCTGTCCACCTCTACCAAGAACTGCTTGGTGGGATCGGGTTGGGCGACGACAGGCGCAGCCGTGAAAAGTCTCTTAATGAGTCTGAAAGCTTGCTCCGCCTCCTCAGACCAGGAGAATTTCTATGTAGTGGAGGAGAGGTGGGTGATCGGTGCCACCATGCAGCTAAAGTTCTTTATGAAAAACCTGTAAAAGTTAGCAAACCCCAGGAAACGCTGAAGCTGCTTGCGGCTGTCGGGAGTGGGCCATTCAGCCACCGCCTGCACCTTCAGTGGGTCAGCCTTGATTTGGCCGCTCTATATTATATATCCTAAGATATATAATATAATATAATATAATATAATATAATATAATATAATATAATATAATATAATATAATATATATCCTCTGGAGAACGAGGCGCACATGTTGGTTCCAGGTTACGGGAATAAATCAGAATATCGTCCAGATAGACAAACACAAAGCGATCTAGACAATCTCTTAAAACATCATTCACCAGGGCCTGGAATACCGCTGGGGCATTGGTGAGTCCAATGGCGCATTTCCATTACACAGTTCCAGCTCTACTCGACTCGGTTCTACTCTACTCTACTTGGTTTGGTTGAGTTTCCATTACAATTGAGTACTTCATAGTACCTCCTCAACGTAGGCGGGGTCGTCATACCACGGCTGCGCGAAACTGCCATGACGTCAATTTGTACGCAACGCAAACAGAGCCGACAAACAATAGAGGACATCGAAGCGATGTTGTATTTGCGGCTCGGTTTGTGGCTTTTTGTCACACACAAAGCAAGAGAAGAAACCCAGAAAAGGCTTCGGGCTGCAAGGCAGAACACTCTGGAAAAGTACAGGCGAGTTTGGGAATTCATTCAGCAGTGTGACGCTGAAGATGAGATGCTACGAGCTGCTAAGAGGCGACATATTAGGGTAAGCTAATGAAAGCTAACGCTAGCTTGCTAGTAATCATCGTACACAATAAGTCCATTGTACAACATTGTAATGACTTGTAATGGTCTAAAATATGCTTGGTTTGTGTGTCTGTTTCAGATGGTTCTCTCATCCCAAAATCGCTGCCGCAAACAGTTGGTCTGGGTGGTCAACCGAGCACCCGAATGGTGGGACGTGATTGTTCCTGGCCTCACGAGCACACAGTGGGTGCAGAACTTCACTTCTGTGAGACTCATGGAGAGACTTTTGAGACTGAATGGGACGTCCTCGCAGCAGCAACTACAGTTGAACCTGTGGTGGCAGCAGACCAGGGTGTAGAGGAGGAGGGCAGAGATGTACGGGAGGGTGTGATGCGTCATCTGTTAGCAAATAGCTAATTTTTTTTTGTTTTTGCCTGTCATCATGTACATACATCGATTGTGGTTTGAGATGACTGACTGTTGACAAACAATAAACTTCTGTAATTTTTGCAGACATGTCTCCACTTTTGTTTACCATAAATTTCATGTGTGATGATTGGGGTTGACATGGTGTAAAAAGTCACTTGAAATCATGAGGGATAAAATGAATGTATAAGATAAATGCTTAAAATGATGACATGAACAGTCAAAATTATGGAATAAGGTTAAAGGTAAATGAAGTTAAAGTCAGGGTTACATTGTTAACTCATGGCAAAAAGGCACAATTATGACAAATCAAAATTATGTCAATGTCAGTGTAATATATGTGAATTCTCAAATAGAGACGATTTATAGAATATGATGTAAATAATCAACAGGAATGTGTTTATAGTGACTAAAGGCAAATTTGCCTCTGGCTGGGCCAACACCGGCCTTTTATCTGTTCCCAGAGTAAAAACACAAACTAAATGTTCTTATGTGATTATATATAATTATTTTTAGTTTTTTTAATGTTCTTATATATTTTTTATCTTTTATGTTTTTATAATTTTATCCCATATATATATATATATATATATATGTCCAGTGTTTCCTCAGTGGGGGCCCTGTGCGATGGGGGCTCTTATCAGCTGGGGCTGGGATGTCTCCTCACGCGGGCCACACCACCTGGGGTAGGTGGGGCTCTCTGGCTCTGTGGCGTTGCTCCACTGCAGTGCCGTGGGTCCTTTCCCTGTTTGTAGTCTGGAGGGCACCATAGCTGTGGTGTTCTGGCCTGGGCCGTGGGCAGCCCCCAGCACAGACAGCAGCGTTTCCCACTGCATGAAAAATCACATTTTCAACCCACAAATTCCTGCAAAGTTCGTTGATTTTCGGCGATTTACGGCAAGTTTACGGGGAACTTCGCCAGCTCCAAATATCGTCGGAAACAAACCATCTGTTGGCGGGGGGCGTGGTTAATCGCGCCTTCGCAAAGGTGCAAATAGCTCTAATTAGCACATGAATGTTATCGACGTTGATCTACTCAGGCTGGCCTGCTGACTTCACAAACAACCATTGGATGATTCCACAGGCATTTTAAAAGGAAACCATCATGTGATTGGATAGCAACTCCAATCACATGAGTGAGCGATCATGTGATTGGATGACAACTCTGCTGCTATTGGTCATCTGTGCGCCACAAATAATAATAATAATAATAAATACATATTAAATTAAATACTATATGATAAATTAATATATTAAAAATAATTATTATATTGAGAGAGAGAGGAGACTGGAGCGCTGCTGGTGTCCCTCAAACCACTGGTGCTCATGGAAGGGAAAAATGTCCAGAATAAGAGGAAAACTTTTGGCCAAAAAAATGGCACAAAAAAATCCAAGTCAACAAACAACAAGTAACCATGATTACTCTGTTTGTCTTTGTGTCACTGCACCCTGAAGAAGGCGCAAGCCAATACGTGGTGGTGTAATTTTAATGAATGTAGCCCATTAAATTAAAGGCCTTTTACATTTTTCAAACCCACTTTAGTGCCTGGACTTGGATTTTTTTGTGCCATTTTTTTGGCCAAAAGTTTTCCTCTTATTCTGATAATTATTATATTGTTATATTTATGTATATATAAAATAAAGATGATATATATATTTTATTTGATTGATGAATCATCGATTTATTTGGCGATCCACCTTCCACACTACCACACAGTAGAACACAAAGAACACAGTTGACAGAAACATTTTGAAAAAAGTCTTTAATGAAATTGTGCCACACACATTAACAAGGTAAGGGAAAAAAAAAAGAAAGGAAATGTGGGGGTTCAGAAAGTCTCTGGGTTGGGCCATGCCGCTGTTCTATGGTGCATGTCTAAGGCCTCTGAAAATGCCTTTTTGCTGCCTCTGGGTCATACACAGTTGGTGCCGGTCGCTTTGATGGGGACTCAATGCAAAGCCTCATGGGGTGTGTCGCCACATATTTTGGGTCGCTCTCCAGCCGCTCTTGAAGTGTCTGGCAGAGTCGGGAGAGCCTCTGACTGTGGAAAGATGGAGGCTTTACGACCCACCCAGCTTCCCCTTCCGCGGTGTCATCCTCCTCATGAAACATCATGTCAGCAGTGACCCCCTGCCAAAAATCTAATTCCTGCTGGGTGGCTAGGACACTCCTTCTTGCTTCCAGAAGCTGTAAATACAAGTATTAATATAATATTAGTACTGCAAAGAAACAATAACACGTGATAACATATGTGACAATGTTTCTCAAAAACAATGCAGCTAATAAATAAAATTCAGCCCATTTATACATTGTTGTGAAAATAAAGCGGCATTCATGTAACTCTTACCCTGCTTCCTTCTTTGTCTGCTGCGAGCTGAAATTTTCACAGCTGCTGCCTGACCTGAAAGAGCTGGCTGGGCATACATGAAGCTCCTCTGCACCGTCTCATAATATGTCTTACAGGCCGCTGGAAGAAAATATATATTGGTTTGAAATAATTAAAACAGGCTTCAGGAAAGTAAAAACAACAACAACAACAACAACAACAACAACAACAAGAAACAACAGAAAGGGGTTAAATAAATTAAAAAAAACTTACATAAAAGGACTCCTCTGTCCACACCATCCATGTCTGGACTCGCAGTTAAAGTGCCATCAAATATGATGTCACTGTTTCGTTGTGGGGCGAGTTTAGTCTGTAAAACACAAAAAGTACAGGTCATGCAACGTTTACGTTAACTTATATTGTGCAGAATATTTCCTGTGTATTTAATTAACTTACCCCTGCTCAGGTTCATATTGCCTGTCGTTTCCGTCACTATTGTGCAGACATCGCACCTTTTCCTTTAAAATACAAAATACATTGTAATGTTAAATTTAACTTTCGGAATGTAGTGCAATAAGAATAATAAAAGGTTTGGCGCCCTAAAAACTGCACAATGTAGTATTAAATGCTAACGTTACTTTCGTAACTTATGCACCCGTCTCTTCGTCTCCACAGCTGCAGTTCGGTCGGGCTGCTCCTCCAGAGCGAGCAGTCTGGCTTTTATCACGGTCATTCTCCTCACCAACTGCGCGATCAGCTGCGTTAGCGGCCGAAAAATAATCCACTGAAAGCGCTCAGCAGTTTCTTCTCTAAAGTGTTTGGATTTTCTGTATATGGTCGCTCCGCAGCCACTCGTCACAGAGGAGTGCCTTCAGGGGTGAACTGAAGACGACGTCTGGCCATTGCATGAACAGAGTTAAAGTTTAGCAGGACCCGAAACGTAACTGTTCTGATCCAAACACGATTCGCGTTCACAGACGCGCCGAGGTCATTTTCTGCCGACGTCATTGCGTCAGAGGAGGCGTTCAATCATATGCGAGGTCGCGCCCTCGGAATTTCTCGGGAGACCATATTTGTTGCGTAGAAAGAAAAACATGCTGTGATTTTGTTAGGTACTTTGATTTTCTATTTTTGTACCTGAATATTTTATAAAACATGTAAACTTCTTTAAACTGACATCATCGAAAATAAAAAAAGAAAAGTTACTTTGGTGTGTTCCCTTTTTTATTCAAAGAATCATCAGTGGACTTACCGTGCTGGAATTTTGCAAGCTAATCACGCGAGCATTGTTCATCTTGTGGTGTGGTGGAAAAATGCGAAAAATTGTGAGTGTCCAAGAACTGTAGATGCTTTAATTTTCACAATTTGATTTAGCAATTTAAGTGAAAATGTAAAGGCTTTTGAGAGTTAGGACACTTATCCTGTATGTACCCTATAAAATTATTTAAATACACTTTTAAATCCTCATGGAAAAAAAAAAAATCTTTGTATTCTGAAGGCACAGAGCACACACACACACACACACACACACACACACACACACACACACACACACACACACACACACACAATCCCAATTTGCATCTGTATAGCATGCAGCATTTACATTTGCATTTTAACACCTCATGGTCACAGGGGCTGAGAGAGGACTTCCACGGCAATTTACAGTGATGGAAATTGACGGAAATGTTACTTTTCATGCAGTGTTCTGACCTAGTTCCTCTGTGTTCAGCCACTATGTGTGTGTGTGTGTGTGTGTGTGTGTGTGTGTGTGTGTGTGTGAGGGTTGTGGGGTGGGGGTCTGGGGTGGGGTGGGGGGGTGCTTTTAACATGTAAAGCACTTTGTGCTATATGGTATGTATGAAAAGTGCTCTATAAATAAAGATTGATTGATATTAATAATTTTCATCCTTCAGCAGAATGCGAGAAACCTAATTACTAATGATCAAGATTTCAAAATGTTTATCATAAATACGAGAACAAAGCCAGACAGAGTAGATGTTCAAGAGACTTGGTCTAAGCCTAATTTAGATTTTGTTTTGTATGGATATGAGGCCGGAGGTGGATGTGCCACATTTGTAATGCAAAGCATTCCGTACAGACTGCCAAGAATAGGAAATGAACAAGAGTATGTCGTTGTGAAAGTGTGGGTGTTATGGTTATCACCAAGGCTTTGAACAGGACCCAATAATGCAGACCAGAGAGAAGGCAGATAAAATCACACAAATTTATTAATAAGCAAACTTCACGGAAAATAGAAAGGAAATGGCGTTCTACCAATTTGGAAGAATTTCGGTCCGCCTGGCAAGACAGTCTTAAAATATACAGGAAAGCCCTCCGCAGTGCCAGGGCAGCCTATTACTCTGCAATAATAGAGGAAAATAAGAACAATCCCAGGTTTCTCTTCAGCACTGTAGCCAGGCTGACAGAGAGCCATAATTCTGTTGAACCATGTATTCCTTTAGCTCTGAACAGTAATGACTTCATGAGCTTCTTTAATGATAAAATTCTAACTATTAGAGACAGAATTCATCGGCCCCTGCCGTCAACAGGTACTGTTTTGTCTTCAAACACAGAAACCGTAGAAACTGTTACTCAGTCTGTCGCAGTTTTAGACTGTTTTACTCCTGTTGACCTTCACCAACTAATTTCAATAATTTCATCATCAAAATCATCAACCTGTATTTTACATCCAATCCCGACTAAGCTGTTTAAAGAAGTATTACCTCTAATTGACTCTTCAGTATTAGACATGATCAATCTGTCTTTATCAACAGGCTACGTACCACAGTCCTTTAAAGTAGCTGTGATAAAACCGCGACTGAAAAAGCCTACTCTTGATCCAGGAGTTTTAGCCAACTATAGACCAATATCCAACCTTCCCTTTCTCTCAAAAACTATTGAGAAAGCAGTTGCCAATCAGCTGTGCGACTTTCTAAACAATAATAGTTTATTTGAGGATTTCCAGTCAGGATTTAGAGTACATCATAACACAGACACAGCACTGGTTAAAGTTACAAATGACCTTCTAATTGCATCTGATAAAGGATTTGTCTCTGTACTAGTCTTATTGGATCTTAGTGCTGCATTTGACACCATTGACCATGGCATCCTATTGCAGAGACTGGAACACTTCATTGGCATTAAGGGAACTGCGCTAAGCTGGTTTAAATCCTACTTGTCAGATTGCTCTCAGTTTGTACGCATTAATGACGACTCCTCTGTGCTCACTAAAGTCAGCTATGGAGTTCCGCAGGGTTCTGTGCTTGGACCAATTCTATTCACCTTATATATGCTTCCTTTAGGTAAGATTATCAGGAAGCAATCAATAAATTTTCATTGCTATGCAGATGATACCCAGCTATATTTATCAATGAAGCCGGAAGAAACCAGTTAACCAGACTACAAGCATGTCTTCATGACATAAAGACCTGGATGACCTGCAATTTTTTGATGCTAAACTCAGACAAAACTGAAGTTATAGTAGTAGGCCCTAAACATCTTAGAAAGTCACTTTCTGATGACATAGCAGCTATGGATGGCATTGCGCTGGCCTCCAGCACCACTGTAAAGAATCTGGGAGTTATCTTTGACCAAGACATGTCCTTTCACTCCCATGTAAAACAAATTTCAAGGACGACCTTTTTTCACCTACGTAATATCGCAAAAATCAGGCATATTTTGTCTCAAAATGATGCAGAAAAACTAGTCCATGCATTCGTAACTTCCAGGCTGGATTATTGCAATTCTTTACTATCAGGCTGCCCAAATTCGTTGCTGAATATTCTCCAGTTGCTCCAGAACGCTGCAGCACGTGTCCTGACAAAAACCAGGAAGAGAGATCATATTTCTCCAATACTAGCCGCTCTGCACCGGCTCCCTGTAAAGTTTAGAATAGAATTTAAAATTCTCCTCCTTACTTACAAACCATAAATGGCCAGGCACCTTCTTATCTTAAAGAGCTCATAGTACCTTATTGCCCCACTCGAACACTGCGTTCCCAGAATGCAGGTCTACTTATGGTTCCTAAAGTCTCAAAAAGCAGAACAGGAGTCAGAGCATTTAGTTATCAAGCTCTTCTCCTGTGGAACCATCTTCCAGTCTTTGTCCGGGAGGCAGACACTGTCTCTACATTTAAGAGTAGTCTTAAAACTTTCCTTTTTGATAAAGCTTATAGTTAGGGCTGGCTCAGGCTGGTCCTGGACCAGCCCCTAGTTATGCTGCTATAGGATTAGACTGTCAGGGGACCTCCAAAGATACACCGAGCTCCTCTGTCCTTCTGTCGCTCTCCATCTGCACGCTTTCATGTCCTACTGTGATGTCTGGAAACTCTCAGTTTTGTGTTCACACTGTCCTGTTGGACTCAGTTATATTATGCACTGCTTGTGGCAGGTTACTGTGCCTTTAAGGCTTACAGCAGTTTGTACGGCAAGGGTCGTAAAATGGGTTTTTGCGGTGGTTCAGTAAACGCAGCATGAACGGAGCTACACGGTGTGGTTTTTGAGTCTTACACAAACATAACATTTGGCGAACGAGGATGTCTGAACTCGTCTTATCACCACCGCCACCTTTCCTACCTGTTCCCGGTGACCCAGCTGTTCCCTGGGACTGATGGCTGACGTCGTTTGAGGATTATTTGCTAGCTCTGGGACTCACGGACCTAACGGAGGTGAGGAAGTGCGTGCTAAACTTTGTGACTTTGGGGCTTTGGAGGATGGACTTATAGTTGACCAGCTAATAGAGAAAACGTCATGCAGCCAACTGAGGGAGAGACTTTTGTTAGAGTCAGACTCCATGACACTAGCGGAGGCTTTGGTGATTGGAAAGCAGTTGGAAACGGCTCTACTGGAGGCGCGCAAGCTCGGCCGTGCTGTGCTCGAGCCGGTGACGTCATCACCACCGTCCGTTCATCACACGGAGACTACGGAGGCAGCTGACAGGGTGAGTGACAGTTTGGATGTGCAGAGAGTGGACAGGGCGCCCAGGGACAGTGGACACAAGAACTGTAGCAACTGCGGCTCCTCTAAACATGCACCCAGAGATCAGTCATGCCCTGCCTGGGGAAAACGCTGTCGTAACTGCAATAAGTTGAACCATTTTGCACGCTGCTGTCGCTCCTCACCTGCTGGCCATGTTACCGCTGCTGTCCCCATAAACACTGTACAGACCTCACAGCCTTCGTTCAAGCTCTGCACATGCCGTGTGGGCACAGCTCTCATCCCGCTCCTCGTGGACACAGGCGCTAAAGTGTCAATCCTGAACAAATGCACATATGACCGCTTCTTCAGTCATGTGCCTTTGGAAGCAGCTGCTAAACCCCTGTTAGGCTATGGTCATTTCCCCATCTCCACTATGGGTGTGGCCTGCCTCCCTGTCAGATATGAGCAACAATGTGCACCTAACACCAACTTCTGCATCACCAGGAGGGGAGCTAACATTATGGGCCTAGACTTGTTCCTTGCCCTGGGTTTTACCGTGAGTGATGCCAGGGGCCAGCCTGTCCTACAGGTTGCCACCTCTTGGCCTGACCGCTACCCGCAACTGTTCAACGGGCTGGGCCGCATGACTGGATTTGTTCACCAGCCTACGGTTGACCTGGCAGTCCGCCCTGTTATCCAGCCCCTACGGCGCATCCCCCTGGCTCTCCGTGATGCGGTGGAGGCCGAGCTACATCGCCTGGTGGAGGCGGACGTCATGGAGCCTGTCGACACCTCACCGTGGGTGTCAAACCTGGTGATAGCCAAGAGAAAGGGGGGTGGACTGCGACTCTGTGTCAACCTCACAGATGTATACAAAGCTATCATCCCTGACAAGTACCCCCTGCCTACAGCTGAGGAACTCACTAGCCATTTCCTTTGCTCCACCGTCTTCAGTAAGATGGACTTGCGCAACGGCTACCTGCAGGTTCCCCTGGCACCAGCCAGCATGGACCTTACAGCGTTTGTCACGCATGTGGGGGTTTTCAGGTTCAAACGCATGGCATTCGGACTCTCATCAGCCCCGAGCTGCTTTCAGAAGATAATGTCACTCATACTGTCTGGTATCCAGGGTGTCTCCATCTACCTGGATGATGTGGTGGTGCATGCGCCCTCCGCCACACTGCATGATGCTCGCCTGGAGCAGGTATTCCAGCGTTTCAAGCAGCACGGGGTCACACTGAACTCTGAGAAGTGCATGTTTGGGGTTCAGGGGGTCGAGTTCCTGGGCTTCAGGCTTTTGAAGGAGGGCATAACCCTGATTATGTCCCACACCGAAGCCATTCTGTCCCTGCCAGACCCGCAGTCACCATCCCAACTGTCTTCCTTCCTGGGGATGGCCGCCTATTACCTCAGATTCATGCCACACTACTCCGACTCTACGGCCCCCCTGCGCCGGCTGCTCAAGAAGGACATCACGTGGGACTGGACCCCGGCTTGCCACAACGCCGTGCGCACCATCAAACAGCAGCTCACATCCCCACCCTCACTGACCCATTTCAGCCTGACTGTGCCCACCATGGTCACCTGTGACGCCTCCGGGGTGGCGCTGGGTGCAGTGCTCTCCCAGACCCAAGAGGGGGTGGAACGCCCGGTGGCTTTCGCGTCACGGGCGCTTACTCCAGCAGAGCAGAAGTACTCAGTGGGGGAGAGGGAGGCCCTGGCCTGCCTGTGGGCATGCGAACGCTGGCACGTTTACCTATACGGGAGGCCTTTCACCATTCACACAGACCACCAAGCGCTGACGGCACTGCTGGCGACTCAAGGCTCGGGTCACAGGCCCATGAGACTGCTGAGGTGGGCTGACAGGCTGAACCAGTACAACTTCAGTCTAGACTTTATGCCTGGGAGGGCCAACACAGTGGCTGACCTTCTGTGTCAACGACGAAGGAGCCGGGCAGGGTGACACTGGACACAGAGAGCGACGAAGACTGGGTCCACGTCCTGCATGGGCCCCTTAGTTCAGTAGTCACCCTGGCAGAGCTGCAGCAGGCCTCTGCTAATGACGAGGCCCTCACGACTCTCCGTACCTACGTCCAGGATGGCTGGCCTGCCAAGGTGGGTGACAGGCTGCTCCCTTACTACCACTTCCGAGACGAGCTCTCCTGCTGGGGGTCGGTGTGCCTAGCCCGAGGCCACCGTGCGGTCGTTCCAGAGATTCTCAGGTCCAGAGTACTACACATGGCGCATGAGGGGCACCTGGGAGTGGTCAAGGTGAAGCAGCGCTGCCGTGACACAGTGTGGTGGCCCCGCATAGACTCTGATGTTGAGGAGCTGGTACGTAACTGTGCCTGCTGCCTTCTGAGTGGGAAAACAGGCCAGCCCGCCACAGCCCCTCTCACCCCGACTCCTTGGCCGTCTTCACCTTGGGAACACATTCAGGTCGACTTCTGTGGAGAACTTCATGGGGCACCTGCCCATGCTCGCTACCTGCTGGTGGTGCACGATCTTCACTCGAAGTGGCCAGAGGTTTTTCAACTGAGCTCTATCACTACACACTCCATCATCGACCGCCTGGACAACCTGTTTGGGCGCTGGGGCCTCCCTAGTGTCATCACGACGGACAACGGGCCCCAATTTGCATCATTGGAGTTCACAGAGTTCCTCAAGCTTCGGTCCATCAAGCATATAAGGACGGCAGTGTACCATCCCGAGAGTAATGGGGGGGGTGGAAAGACTGAACAAAACTCTCAAAAATGGAATCCGAGTCTGTCTGGAGGAAGGGAAACCCTTCAGTGACGCACTCAATCAAACTCTCCTGACCATCCGGGCATCCAAGCGCTCCACCACAGGAGTGTCACCTGCGTTGCTCATGATTGGGCGTGAACTAAAGCAACCACTGGACTGCTTGAGAGCCGAGCCAGCTCCTGCACGTGGGAGCCCAGGGCTCCAGGAAGCCAGGGCTCAGGTGGAAGGTTTGCAGACTTGGATGAAAGACAGGTTTGATGCCACGCGCAGAGTTCAGCCCCCTCACTTTCTGTAGGGGACTGGGTCAGGATCAAACGTCTCCACCGCCAAAACAAGCTGCAGTCATTCTGGTCAGAGCCCCTACAGGTGACTAAGCAGCTGGGGCCGGCCACTTACAGGCTGGAAGATAGGACTCGTCACTCAAACCGCCTGCACAGAGTCACAGCCCCACAGCACTCGCATCACCTCTGTCCCCAGCAGCAGCTCTAGGTTGGCAGCCCAGGCCAAGAGCTAACCGGGTGGGGGGTGACCCATCAGCACCGCCCGATGCAGCGTCACGACCAGCACGCCCTCAGAGAGCGAGGGTCCCGCCTGTCTGGCATGGGGACTATATGACTGGGTGTTGTTGACGCGGGGGGGGTGTGGACTGAATGTTGGGTTTCAGTTTCCAGGGGGGTGGGGGGAAAATGTGATGTCTGGAAACTCTCAGTTTTGTGTTCACACTGTCTTGTTGGACTCAGTTATATTATGCACTGCTAGTGGCAGGTTACTGTGCCTTTAAGGCTTACAGCAGTTTGTATGGCAAGGGTCGTAAAATGGGTTTTTGCGGTGGTACAGTAAACGCAGCATGAACGGAGCTACACGGTGTGGTTTTTGAGTCTTACACAAACATAACACCTACCACGGCGTGTTACTAACTTAGCTCCTTCCCCGGAGTCTCTGTGCATTGTCGTCTTGCAGGTTACACAGTGGCTGAATCTGGATTGTGACTCTCTCACTCTTGCCCTCCCTCTCTCACCCAACCGGTCGAGGCAGATGGCCGCCCACCCAGAGTCTGGTTCTGCCCGAGGTTTCTGCCTGTTAAAAGGAAGTTTTTCCTTGCCACTGTCGCCAAGTGCTTGCTCATGGGGGAATTGTTGGTTTTCTGTAGATAAAAGAGCTTGGTCTGTACCAGCTCTATATGGAAAGTGTCCTGAGACAACTTCTGTTGTGATTTGGCGCTATACAAATAAAATTGAAATTGAATTGAATTGAATTGAATTGAATTGAATTGAATTGAATTGAATTGAATTGAATTGAATTGAATAACGAAAAGCGCACTCAAAAGGAGTGGAAAAGACAACAACAAACGAAAAGCGCACTCTAACAGAGTGGAAATAACTAAGGGAGCTTCGTATGACGGGTCTGAGGCAAGGCACACATGGAAGTGGCAGACAGGCAAAATAATGGATCACAAACAGACCTGGAAGGATCTCGGGAGGAAGGAGGTTGGAACAATCTGGCAACAGCTAGGAGAGAGCTCTCTCCTTAGGGTTAGGGTTAGGGTTAGGGTTAGGGTTGCTGTTGCTGTTGCTGGTGAGCTTGATGAGCAACTGGTGTGCACAGGTAGGCGGAGCTGGCCAGGTGCAGGACACACCCAGCTGCACAGGCAGGGGAAAAACAGACAGACAAAAACACACTGGGAAAAGGGAAAAGGAAACACAAGGGTGAGACAAACTGCCAGCTCCTAACAGTGGGCTGAAAGGAAAGATCTGATGATCATGAATTATTGTAATCCATGCAAAAGACTGAAGTTAAACAAGCTTACAGAGATAGAGGGGCAGAATAGCAGTAATATTTACTTTACCATAATACTTTATGGGGGAGTGAAAGGACAGACGGTGATGTTCAGGTAATAAAGAAGTTGCTAGATAAAAAGCATTTGGTGTGCTTGGATGATGGCAGATTTACAATGATGTCATAAACATGGAAATAATCTGTGCATCAATTTGTGACAGGGCAGTATATCAAGAAGAAACTTAAGGGAATGATCATTACCTAGTCTGGTGAAAGATAAATATAGCAAATTTGATGAATGTAGAAAATTCAGGTGGAAATGGATCCTGGAGAATACTGACTGGACAAAATTTCTTGAAAAAAGTCATTTAGACTTAAGTCAGGTTAATGCCGGAATGAATATGGAAACACTCGAAAGGAAATAAGACAAGGCATTATATTGTCTGCATTAGAATCCCTTCCCAAAAGTAAAGGCTGTGTAAAGAAGAAAGCAGTACCATGGTGGGATGATAAGTGGAAGGAGGCAGTAAGAAATACTAATAAGCCATTGAAACTAGTCAAAAGAACTCATAATTTACAACATATGATTCAGTACAAGCAAGCTCAGGCAGTAGTGAGTGACGATAAGACCGATCTGCTGACTGATTGAAGCAAAACTTCTGTAATGAACTAGACAATTTCTCCTGGGAAATTTTGAAAGGGCCACGGGGGCTACTGCGGGAGTGTATACATTATGATGAGATTCTTCAGAGATTTCAAACAATTAATGCTAAGCTAACATTAGCATGTCAAATAACACATTAAAAAGATCTCAAACACCATTAGAATGCAATTAAGAATCATTTCACCAGAGGTTAGCATGTTAGCATTAGCATGCCAATCATTAGTATACAACAGCCTGATATCAAAAGTCAAACCTGTTCATAGGACCTCATGTTAGCATTAGCCGCTGTTAGCATCGACAGCGTTATCAATTGTTAGCATTGTGGCTAATGCTAACGGGCCAACATCACTCATTACATTACTAACATTTAAACTCACCAGTAATAGTAAGTAGGAAAAGTGGCTCGTTATCAAGCCACTCTAGAGCTTGATGAAGAGCTGATCATTTGAATCAGGTGTGTTGGAGCAGGAAACATCAAAAACATGCAGGGCAGGGGGGCTCGAGGACCGGAATTGAGAAACAGCGAGAGGGCAGTGATGATCTTATGATGTATGTTATGTGTGTGTGTGTGTGTGTGTGTGTGTGTCTGTAACTGATAAAGTTACCTGTGTGTTGGTGTTTGTGTGTGTCTCTGTGTGTGTGTATCTGTAATCACATGAAGCTATATATGTGTGTTTGTGTGTGTGGGAGTGTGTGTGTTTGCCATTGCAAAAACTGTAGCTCCTATCAGAAAAAAACACAGACCATCATCGCTGTAAGGACTTCCTGAATGGTTCAGTGTGATTTCGGTGTTTCTACAGTCAATATTTTGTAGACACTTGTGAGTTTAAAACATACAATCTGTCAGGTAATCTTTTATTGGAGTCTATGAGGAGCAGAGACAGACATGGCCACACCTAGAGGCTGCTAATTCAAATTCTGTACATCTCTCTGATTTTTTTAAGCATATTGTGAGAGACAGAACAAATTTGAAAAAATCATGCCTGTAAAATGTAAATTGTGGCTGGGAGGAGTGTGGAAAGAGAAAAAATCTGGACTTTTTTTAGGCTCTCTCCCACTCTGACCGATGATGTCACCCACTCAGACACAGGTGCACATGCACACACCCGCTCTCAGTGCAGCAGACACACACATTCAGATGGACAACAAGAGCCATTTTCTGCCTCTGCACTGGCCTCACATTTGGGCTTATGCTGAGAGGACCGTAGCTCCTATCAGAAAAAAACACAGACCATCATCACTGTAAGGACTTCTTGAACGATCCAGTGTGATTTCCGTGTTTCTATAGAAAATATTTTGGAGACACTTGCGAGTTTTAAAATAGGGGTCCGTTCTGCTTCTGTCAGAAAATCTTTGTATTGGAGTCAGTGAAGAGCAGAGACAGGCATGGCCGCAGTTAGAGGCTGCTAATTCAAATTCTGTAAGTCTCTCTGATTTTTTAAGCACATTGTGAGAGATAAAACAAATTTGTCTGCAAATTTTGAAAAATCATGCATGTAGAGTGTAAATTGTGGCTGGGAGGAGTATGGAAAGAGAAAAAAATCTGGAGTTTTTTTTTAGATTCTCTCCCACTCTGACCAATGACATCACCTACTCTGACACAAACATTCCGTGCAATACACACCCATTATAATCTCACAATTTCTCCAAAAATGATCATTGTCATTGAACAGTGATTGGTCAAAAACTATATGACCTATCAAAACGTGGAATAATACACCAATAGACAAGACTTGTGTCTACAGTTTAAAGTTTAAATGGAGTCTCCAGGTGAAAGTATGCCAGAGCAGTAGGCAGTAGGAACAGTCCAATGATTTGTCTCGGTGCGATTGCCCCATGGCCCTAATAATAAAAAGAAAAAACCCACAGTATAACAATAGGGCTCGGGGCTTCGCGCACCTCTCCTGTGCAGGAGCTCTCCACAACAGTGCCGGATGCCCGAGACACTCCTGATCCAGACAGTCTTCATCAGCAGGCCCAAACTACACCCCCACCAGAAAGCTTCTACTCAGCCAATGGCTCAGCAGGTCAGTCTAGATTAACTCATGAGCCTAGGCTGGAGAAACTGACCGAAAATTATGATGTTGAACACTTTCTGGTTACCTTTGAGAGATTTCCAGCAGTGTGTTGGTGGCCAAAACCTGAGTGAGTTTTTCACTTCATTCCACTGCTGACTGGAAAGGCTAGAGGCGCTTATGTGCATATGGAAATCTGCAATTTTACAAAAATATGAAATTAACTCTGAGACTTACAGGCAAATAAGTTCTGTTTAGTTGACAGAACTTGTATGTATTGATTCCATTTTTTGTAAAAATAAATCTCTTTTTTGTTGAAATTCACCTGGACTCCTCTTGCCTGTCTGCTTGGTCCCTCATGTCAAACAATAAACAACTGAAATAAAATAAGTCAAATTATAAAATGAGTGATACGATGAAATAATTCAAACAATAAACAACTGAAATAATTCAAATAATAAAATGAGTGAAATAAAACAAGTCAACTATTAAAACGATTGAAATGATGAAATAATTCAAACATTAAAATAGTAAAATAAGTCAAATATTAAAACAATTGAAATGATGAAATACATCAAAAAATACACAATAATAAAATAAGTAAATTGATCAAATGAATGAAAACATTAAACAAGTCAAAAACATTACTTTCATATAAAGAGCATTACTCATAATACTGGAAAGGATTCTTTTTATTCAGGAGATATTGACTTCATCACTCAACTGACACCAGCATTAAGAACACTATAAGTATCACGCCTCTATGTGTATGCAATTAGCAAGTAACGTGCATACAGGGGCTCAAGAGTAAAAACATCGGTCTTCTTTGCCTTCCATATTGGGTTCCGTTTCAGTCTCTTCCTCTCAGGGCTCAGAGAGGGAGACCATAGAAACCATCACACCAGGATATTGTACTAATTGATAAGGAGGTGGTGGAAGGAAGTGATGCACTTTAGACAGAGGTGCCTGATGCATGGTATGCTGCAACAACCACATAGGGCGAAAATAGTCACTGTTGAAATCAATGAGATAAATACAGAACGTTCTATCAAGCCAATTAGTTAGTGGGTTCTCAATCCCTGAGTGTTGTGCTAGTTCTTCAGACATTGTTTTAAGGCCAGACAGAGCTCGAGAGACGGAGCCATCTGGAGTGGTATTGTTAGGATTGAAAACACAGCAGTCCTGGGAAAATCTATCACACACACCACCTTTTTCAGCTGGAAGGAAATTGAGGGCCATTCTGTTTTGCTAAGGTCATCAATGAAGTAACAGCCAATTGTTCATGTAGGCCCGTTATGGCATCTCTGGTCATGTTATTTAGTCTTTGGATATTAAAATGAACGTAGTTAATTCGATCCAAATTCTTATTTATGGTCGCCCACCAAAATAGGGATGATTCAAATCCTGCTACCATTTGATTAACCAATTTATGTTCATCAGGTATACCTCTGGGGACTCCAAGTGCATCTATATAGGTCGGAGAGTTTTGGTTGGTGTGGCTTTTACCCACCTAGAGAATGGATTTACACAAACTTTAAGATATCTTTTGAGACATTTGTTTATATACATTGTACCCTGCTATTGCATTTGTTGCAATATCTGCTGCATTGTTGCCTCTTGCTATTCTGATATTTCCTTTTTGATGTCCTCTGCACTTGACTATAGCGACCTGTTTTGGTTCAAGCAGGGCATAATTGAGATCAAGTAGCTGATTCAGATGTTTAACAGGGGTGTCAGCTGAGGTCACAAAACCTTTTCTTCTCCAATGACACATGTCCACATGTAAAGCTTGGACTGCATAAGCCGAATCAGTTTAGATAATCACAGTCTTTCCTTTTGCTAATTTGAATGCTTCTGTTATCGCAACTAATTATGTGAGATTTTTTTTTGTACTGCTTTCCCTATAGCTGATGTGTGTCTGACACATGTAGGGTGTCCTATTTCCAAATTTTCTAATTTAGACCTATCCTGTCTGTTGATATCTTCCTACTCTCCCCTTTTGAAAAAGGACAGCATTCACAAAAACATTCTTTTCATCAACATCCAAATGAAAAGGTTCTGAGTAGTTTGGTTTGGAGTTAGCAGACTGTGGACAGAGCAGCTTTAATGTCAACAAAAGCACTGTTATTTGATGTTTTGGTGAAGATGTGTTATCATTTGGCTGAGTACATTGTGTCTCTGGAGGAGTCAAGGTCTTAACTGACATTTGATGCTTTGGTTGTGCAGAGGACTGTGTGTGAATAGTGTGCTTGCCTTCTCTTAAAAAACACTGACAATTTATCAGAAGTGTTCCCTCTCCTCTTTGCCTTTCGGCAGTTTTCCTGCCTCCTGTAACTTTGCTTTCGCCTGTTCCAAACTGCCTGGTGCTTAATTTGAAAAGAAAAAAAAAAAATTGCTCGGCTTTGGTGGAGCGCTTTCACATCCTCCAAACATTCCCCTCATTTGCATTTCCCAGTCCAATCTACAAATCTATCCATTCCTTTCTCTTCTTCCTCTTTCGGAACCTTCTTCTGCCACCGAGTCACTGTTTCAAATAATGCCAACACCAAGGAGCCAAGTTTGCAGTTCTTCCACTTATCAATGACTTTCTGTGACATCTTTAAATACTTTACATGTGTTGTTCAGAGACGGTGAATGGCGCAGTGCCCGAGTGAGGACCCGACCAAGAAGCTTCTGGCTGGGGGTTCTCCCAGTCTATTCACTCGTTTTAATTCACCAACCTTCATAACACCTTAACTGAAAATCCCGTTTAAACTATTCCAATGCCCCCTTTACAGAACTACTTGAGATCAGACAGTGCAGGAATTCTCCATCAGTCTGAAATGTTTGATGCACTGTTACTTACACAATAAAATATCAATCAAGTAGAGAAACCTCCCCACATTTACATGAAAAATAACAAACCTTATCCCTGTGTCCTCATGAACAGTTTAACTCTACAGCTCACGGCTTTATCGCTACGACATCTCTAAATGACGAAGCTGTCTTTATAGTCATGGCTTCCACACCCTAAATGATGGAGCTGCCTTTATAATTATAGCTTCCACATTAATGATCATAATGGAGCTCTTTTTATTAATTATAGCTGCCATGCCCTAATGACGGGGCTCTCTTTCTATTAATCTCACCAGGACACTTATTCACTTTCCTTCACATGAGACTATGTGTTTATACTTTATATGTGACCATTCAGTTAATAAACAACAGTTTTTCTTTTGAATATCAAACTATTAAGTTTTTAGCAATCAGTGGATGGCATTTAATCAGACAATTTTAATTTAGTGAGTCCAATGTACAGAGGTTTCTGATAGAAAAAAGGTTTCTGCATACCCCAAGACTATAGAGCTTAGATATCCACTGGATAGTTTTGATCTAACACAATACATAACTAACCCAACTCACCAGCATGGTAATACATTAGACTTAGTGATAACAACTGGGCTTAACATCAATAATGTCTCAAGAACAGAACTACCTCTTTCCAACCATCACTGTATACTCTTTGACACTGTAATAAGCTTTACTAAAACCAGAAAAGAAGTTGTAGTTCAAAAGAGACTCCTAGATGACAAAGCTGAATGAAAATTCTCTGATCTTTTTAGACTATATGAGCCTCAAGGTCATGATAACTCTTTAAATGCAATGGTGGAAAATCTCAATGATTCACTATCATCCATGCTAGATTCTGTTGCCCCACTAAAAGTCAAAAAGAAGTCCAAAACCAGAGCCTTCCCCTGGCTGAGCTATAATGAGGTCACCAAAAAAAAAAAAAAAAGGAAGTGTCGATCAGCTGAAAGGAAATGGAAAAAATCAAAAACCACTATCCACTGTGATATCTACAAAGATGCTTTAACTGCCTATAATAAAACTATCCGCCTAGCAAGAAAAGACTATTTCTCTAAAATTATAACAGAAAATGCAGGAAATTCAGAGAACAGAGTTCTCTTCTCCACTATCAATCAACTGCTCAACACTGCCCCCATTCCTCAACAGTCCTCAACAGTTAAATGTGAAGAACTTGCATTGTTTTTTAACAGCAAAATAGCTACCATCAGAGCTAGTATTGCTCATGATGGAAATAAAGCTTTCTCAATGCAACCATGGGAAGTTTTAGTTGTATCACGTTAGATGTGCTGCACATCTCTTTGCTGTGTTTCTGAATGTAACTCCGCCACCTCAGACGTTGATCCTGTGCCTACAACATTCTTTAAACAGGTATTTAAGCTATGTCCTAGACATCATAAACACATCTCTTGAGTCCGGTATCTTCCTAGATGCCTTTAAGACAGCAGTTGTTAAACTGTTCGCTGTCTGTATGTACAATGTGAAGGTTGTGGGATCAGCTAAACGAATAATTAAATGTAAAGAAAAGTAAGATGAGTGTAGGAAGGTGTGGGACACTCATGCCAGCTGTGTGGCAGCAATTGCAGCCATCACACATCCCCCCTCTTCAAAGTCATCACTGGGACAGCGAGAGAGATAGTCTGCAGTGACATTATTCTTGCCTGGGATGTGATGAACTCTGAACCGGTAGGGCTGCATGGCAAGGTACCACCGGGTGATTTGTCCGTTACTGTCCTTCATCCTCTCCAGCCACTTTAGTGCTTTATGGTCTGTCTCCAAAGTAAACTCCCTCCCCAGCAGGTAATACTTGAAGGAATCAAGTGCCCACCTGATCGCCAGAGCTTCCTTCTCCACCGTTGAATAGCGGACCTCCCTGGGGAGTGGCTTGCGACTGATGTGGGCCACAGGATGTTGGTCCTCTGGTGGTCCCTGCAGAAGCACAGCTCCCTCGCTCAGATGCATCTCCAATGGTGAAACCCAGGTATTCCGTTACGGTTCTGGCAAGGACACACTTGGCTGGATTGATTGTCAGGCCTGCAGAGTGCAGGCGGTCCAGAACTTCCCTCAGGTGCCCCAAGTCTCCTCCCAAGTGTTACTGTAAATAACAATGTCATCCAGATATGCACATGCAAAATCCAAAGTCTGGCAGAGTCTTTGCAATCCGTGCAATCCAAATGGCAACACGGTGAACAGAACAGGAACAGTCCCCAAAGGGTCCTGAAGGCTGTCAGCTCCTGAGATTGCTGGGTCAGGGGTACTTGCCAATACCCCTTGCACAGGTCAATGGTGGTCAGGTACTTTGCTTTCCCCAGATGCTCAATAAGCTCATCGATTCTTGGAGTTGGATATGAATCAAATTTGGAAACAGCATTCAGGTACCGGAAGTCTATACAAAACCTTATTGTTCCATCCTTCTTGGGGACCAAAACCACCAGATTACACCACTCACTTTTTGAAGGTTGAATGATCCCCAAGGACAGCATGAGGTCCACTTCTTTCTTCAGTGATGACAGAAGTCGCTTTGGTATCCTGTAACTCATACGTCTCACAGTTGCATTTTCTTTCAATACAATTTCATGCTCCACCAGATCTGTTCGACCAGGATACTCTTGAAATGTCTCCGGATTAAGTAAAGTTTTCACCTGTGACTGCTGTTCTTTAGAGAGATGACTCAAATCAAGGTCAGCGGATGTCAACGAGGGCAAGTATTGGTCATCTACCTCCTCTTCCTCCTCAACACCACAGATTAGCAATACCTCCACCCTCTTCTCTGTCCTTGGAACCCACTCTTTGAGAAGGTTCACATGGAGCACCCAACTAGAACGCTGGTGCCCTGGGGTGGAAACTTGATAAGTGGTGGGCCCAAGTCTCTCAACCTCAAAAGGCCCCTGCCACTTTGCCAGCAGCTTGCTGTTACTGGTTGGCAACATGACCAACACCTTTTGACCAGGGTCAAGGCATCTGGATTGGGCTGACTGGTCGTTCTTTTGATGCTGCTGGGCCTCTGCCATGTTTGCCTGGTCCAATTCACCCATCTTCTGCAGTTTCTCTCTCAGCTGCACAACGCAAGAGATGACATTAACAGGCCCCTCCCTTCCCTGGTCCCCCTCCCAAGTCTCCTTTAATAATGTTAGACCTCACCTCATTGTTAAGGGTTGGTGGTCGTTGAGCAAGAAAAAAAAAAAAAGGTATGAACCCAAAAGTGCAGACTTAACAAAAAAATGCTGAGCAAAAACCCGTTCAAAGTGATTTATTAACAAAAGGGCAATCAAAATCCTCTAGTATAAAAAACACCAAACCAAAAGCAATACACGAAAAACCCACAAACTAATAACTAACGGGGAAACCAAGAAAAGAACAGGAACACTCACTGTAGAAACGAGAGATAAGAAAACCACATGCAAGGGAATGATCCCACAAAGACAAAAGAAACACAGAGACTAATACGACTGAATACTTAACGTCATGTGAGAAACCTATGTTTACACTCGCGCCCATAGGTTTGGCATAGTTATGATGCGCTCGACAGCGTATTTATCTGGGTTCATGTAAATGACAACGTTTTTGAAAACGATGTTGTGTGCACAATGTTATTTTTGAAAATGGACGGGCGAATATATCTGTTTTCCAAAATACCCTGCTATGTGTAAACGTAGGGTTAAATGGGGGGGAACTAAACAGACACAGGTGGACACAATCACAATCACAATCACACAGGTGGGAAACATACAGGAAGTAAATCAACAAACAAACAAGACACACAAGGGAAAGCTACCAAAATAAAACAGGAACAAGACTACCAAAATAAAACAAGATCATAACACTCATGAACATAGAGCAGTTCAAAGGGGGAAAAACCAGTGGAGGCCTGAGGCACTTCCCAATAAGCAAAGAGAAGGTAGGAGAGCCACTGATCCCAGTCAGAACCAGTATCATTCACAAACTTACAAAGCATTTGTTTGAGGGTCTGGTTAAAACGCTCTGTCAGTTCATCTGTCTGTGGGTGAAAAGGTGTTGTTCACACACTCCTAATACCCAACAGCTGGTAAACCTGCTTCAGGAGAGTAGACATAAAGTTAGTGCCTTGGTCAGTTAGGATTTCACTGGGAAGCCTACTCTGGAGAAAAACTGAAAGGAAAAGGCCACAGTTTTTGCTTTGACAGATCTCAATGGGAATACCTGTGGATATTTAGTGACATAGTCTGTGACAACCAATGTGTAATGATTTCCTATTTTACTTTTTTCCACAGGGCCAACAATGTCCATCCCAAGACGTTCAAAGGGAGCAGTAGTGATTGGCAAAGGTTGGAGTGGAGCTTTGGTGAGGGTTCTAACTGACGTCATTTGACACTGAGGGCAACTCCTACAGAACTGGGCAACATCTGAGCGTAGGCCAGGCAAGTGGAAATGGCGCTTAATGTGAGCAGTGGTCTTGTGTCTCCCTAGGTCGTCAGCCCAGGGAATAGAATGGCCCAAGTGGAGTATTACATCTCGGGCTACCTGAGGAACCACTAACTGCTTAGCCTTGCCATGTTGATGGTAGAGAACACCATTCTGAAGGAGATACTTTTCTCCTGTGTTACGAGACCCAGTGTCTGACTCCCTTTCCCTAGCTTTCAGTAAAAAGTTAGAGTTGCATCTTTTTGCTGCATCTGAATGATGTCAGTAGGTATTTGAGAGCCTAAGGGCATGTCTGGGGTCACCCCCCCGGTGATACTGAGGGGCTGTTGGCCTGCAGGTGTCCTTAGCAGCCTTCCAGGCAGCATTGCTCCACGGCTGGTTCTTTCTCTGGGCAGCCACAAACACATCAGCCAGGGTGGCAGCTTCTGCAACTGATTGAGGACCATGTTCCTTAATCCAAACCTGAAGCTCAGGGGACAACATTCTCAAGTATTGTTCCGTAATAATTATTTCACCAATTTCTGCCACCATTTTACCTTTAGGCTGGATCCATTTCCCATACAGCTTGTGTAGTCGCACATACAGCTCTTTGGGGCTCTCACCAGATTCAACATCTAGGGAGCGGAATCTTTGCCTGTAAGTCTCAGAGTTAATTTCATATTTTTGTAAAATTGCAGATTTCACTTTGTCACAATCGAGAGAATCATCCATATGCACATAAATGCTTCTGGCCTGGTGGCACAGTGGTAACACTGTCGCCTCACAGCTAGAAGGTCCCAGGTTCAATTCTCGCTTTGGGCACCGGGAAGGACAGATAGTGGAGTGGGCTTCCTGTTCTCCAGAACTTTTACTCCAACATCTCTGGAGGTGGAGCAGGTGGTAAAGGGGAGGTTTCTTTTAGTAAAAGCACAATGTGATGACCACACCCTGGTTTTTATTAATATTTATGCTCCCACAAATGGTGCAGAGAGGAAGAGCTTTCTAGGAAAAGTCAAAGCTAGACTGCATTGTTGTGGCTCAGAAGATTTTTTATTCTTGGGTGGGGATTTTAACTGTACTGAGTACGAGTTTTTAGATCGTAATCATGCAGAGCCTCTTCCAGCTTCCCAACACACTCTGAAACAGCTGGTCTATTCTCATGGCCTTGTGGATGTGTGGAGGAGGATGCATGCAGACTGCAGACAGTATACTTGGTCCCACCTGAAGGAGGACAGGATATCCTTAGCCAGGCTTGATTGTTTTTATTGTTTTAAGCACCATTTTAATGTTTTAAAGTGTTGTAAAATAATGCCAGCTGGTTTTACTGATCACTCTTTGGTGTTATGTCATGTTGCTATAAAAAATATTCTACCAAAGAGTGCATACTGGCATTTTAACTCAGTGTTAACATTTGACAAAGATTTTAGTGAAGCTGTAAATTATTTTTGGAACACATTTAAACGTAGGAAAGCTGATTTTACATGTCTTAGGCAGTTGTGGGACCATGGCAAAACTCAGATAAAACTCTTGTGCCAGCAGCATACGCTCAATGTCACACGTGACACCTGCCAATCTATGAAAGACCTGGAAACTGACATTGTAGAGTTAGAAACGAGAGTTTCTGCAGGAAATGGGGGATATATTGAAATCCTCAAGTCCAAAAAAATGGCTCTAGCCAACCTGCTGGATAACAAGATACAGGTTGCACTGGTCCGATCCAGGGTCCAGAACATCACATAGATGGATGCGTCCCTCTAGCTTCTTCTTCGGCCTGGAGAAAAAGCGTGGACAAAGAAATGTAGTCCAATTTCTGCTCTCTGACACGGGGCAGGAACTCTCTGAGCCTGGCCAGATAAGAAGGTGAGCTGTAGATTTCTACTCCTCCCTCTAAACCAGTGAGTACGAGCAAAATGATTCACTGTTTGAGGGGTTCTGTGGTGAACTACCTCAGGTCTCTGCAGAGACTAATTCATTACTGAACCGATCACTGCAGATGGAGGAGCTCCACGCTGCTCTGCAGAGCTTGCAGGGACGGCGGGCTCCTGGCATCGATGGCCTGACAGTTGAGTTTTATAAAGCCTTCTGGAAGATTTTAGCACCTGATATTTTAGAGGTTTTTAATGAAAGTCTGGCCTCAGGCTCTTTACCACTGTCCTGCCACAGAGCTGTTGTTGCCCTCCTGCCAAAAAAGGGCAATCTGCAGGACATTAAGAACTGGCTCCCTGTGTCCCTCCTTTGCACTGACTACAAAATTCTGTCTAAGGCTTTGGCTAACAGGCTGAGGGAAGCTATGGAGCAGGTCATCCACCGGGATCACACCTACTGCGTGCCTGGCAGGTCCATGGTAGACAATGTTTGCCCAATTCGGGATGTTTTGGAGGTGTCCAGCTCATTGGGTATAAATACTGGTCTCATTTTGCTAGGTCAGGAAAAGGCTTTTGACTGTGTTGAACACACCTTCCTCTGGAAAACCATGGAGAAGTTTGGGTTCAGCACTGGGTTCATTGCCAAGATCCGGGTGTTATACAGTGACATTGAGAGTGTGCTAAAGTTCAATGGCAGTCTGTGTGCACCTTTCAGGGTGCATCGAGGCATCCGGCAGGGTTGTGCCCTGTCTGGGATGCTTTATGCACTCTCCCTAGAACCCCTCCTCTGTAAAATTCGCACAAGCATCGACGACTTGGTTTTACCTGGTTTTAAAGAGAGCATTGTTTTATCTGCTTATGCTGATGATGTTGTTCTTATAAAAAATCTGAGATATGTTGATGTTTTAGCGATTTTAGCTAATTTATTTAACACTCTGCGGCGAGGGTGAACTGGAACAAAAGTGAAGCCCTTGCTGTCGGTAGATGATGCAATGGTCTCCCAGTTCTTCCTCAGAGCCTGGCTTGGAGAACGGATGGCCTGAAGTACCTTGGTGTCTTCCTCGGCAATGAGGCAATGACCAGGAGGAACTGGGAGGGCGTCACCGAAAAAGTAGAGGGTAAGCTTCAAAAATGGAAACAGCTGCTTCCTTATATGTCCTACAGAGGTAGAACCCTCGCAACAAATGATCTTGTCACCTCGCTGCTCTGGCATCGTTTGGCCTGTATGGACCCCCCATCTGGTCTTTTAGCTCACCTCCAGGCAAGCTCTAAAAGCTCTAACTCTCTGTTCTGGTTGTTGAAGGAACCGCTGGTTCATGGAGCCAGGCTGGATGTCTGCAATGCGGGGCCGGCGTTGGCGGACGCCCGGGCTGTGGGCTCCCTGCTGAACATCCAGTCCACCAGGGTGGCTCAAAAGGTGCTGGAACTTTGGAGGCAAAGACTCTCATGGATTACAGCCAAGGAACTGAGCCTGACCACAGAGATCCTTTCCCAGAGATTCACATAAGTCCTCAGCTCGGAGAGCTGGACGGACCTCTCCTCAAAGACTGTGAAAAACTGAGCCTGCACACAGCAAACAAGAAAGCACTGTACAGAAACTGTGTAAAAGTTTTAAACAAGAGAGGACTATGTAACAAAGCGCCCACTGCATGGAGCAAGCTGAGGGGAGATGGACTTGGCCCACAGTGGAGGGTTTTGTACAAACCTCCCCTGAAGAAAAGAACAGCTGACCTCCAGTGGAGGATTTTACATGTTGCCATCGCCTCCAGAGCTTTTATCTCTGTGATCAACCCTGCTGTCTCAGACCAGTGTCCCTTCTGTCTCCTTCGTGAGACAGGTTTTCATGTTTTTACTGAGTGTAAGAGACTTACAGTGCTCTTCACTCTTTTAATGAATGTTGTAGCAGAACTAGCCTCTAACTGACCTTCTCTTACCCTCTCTGACTTCTCATGAGAAACGGAGTTAACCAAGTCTACCAGTCTAACTGATTGAACTATAGACCATCTAGAATGCTCATAATGAAGTGTGATTTCGAGGAGAGAGAGGATGTCCCATGTCAATGCTGATTACTCCCCCAATAGCCCTAAGGACTCAAGACAATTAGACTGTCTGGAAGAACAAAGGCCAGGCTTCAACTGAATCCCCCAAACCGAGTCTGCTGATGGGTTGCAAAGTAGCCAACCTTAAAATGAACTATTTGTCAGCCGGAGGACTTTTTTTCTTGGTATACCAGACAATTGCATCTATTCAATTCAATTCAATTCAATTTTATTTGTGTAGCGCCAAATCACAACAGAAGTTGTCTCAGGACACTTTCCATATAGAGCTGGTACAGACCAAGCTCTTTTATCTACAAAGAAACCAACAATTCCCCCATGAGCAAGCACTTGGCGACAGTGGCGAGGAAAAACTTCCTTTTAACAGGCAGAAACCTCGAGCAGAACCAGACTCTGGGTGGGCGGCCATCTGCCTCGACCGGTTGGGTGAGAGAGGAAGAGCAAGAGAGGGAGAGTGAGACAGACAGACAGACAGACAGACAGACAGACAGACAGACAGACAGACAGACAGACAGACAGAAAAGCAGTCAGAGAGAGAGAGAGAGAGAGAGAGAGAGAGAGACAGAGACAGAGACAGAGAGACAGACATGCAGTCACAGTAACAGTGACAGTGGATGTAATAACAGCAGTAGCAGTAAGTCTGTATGAATCAACGCTGGATATATTCACATGAATAACTCATGATCTATATGATGCCCATGTTCTCTCATGTCCCATGACAAGCTGTGAATCTAACTTTGTTTTAAGATTTGCCTGAGGCTCTGCAATGGAGCCTTCCTATTATCTAAGGGTTCGTAGGGTTTGAAGTTGACTGTGCTCTATGAGACCTTTATTAAGGAATAATCATAAGGATGATAATCATTTTGGCAAATATCATCTGCATTTCTTTATTTCGTAATTTCTTTATCTTTATTTCCTTCTTTATCTCTTTCTATTTCTTTTATTTTTGTATATGGGTTATACATTGAGTAATTATTCATGTTGGGATGAAACTGTACCAGGATTATCATTTAATGTTGTCACCCAACCATAGGAAGTGCCTGATGCATGCTGTGAACAATGTTGAAATGTCATTGAAAATTTGTTATTGAAATTATATGTGATTGACCATAGTGAGAAGCAGATGAGCCCCTCGTGTGAGTCATTGATTAATTCAGCTCCTTGAGGCGATTGCGCGTCACAGACCGTCTCACATGTTCGACGGCCAGCCCATTAGACACGCCCCTGGAGCGAGATTTAAATGTCTGCAGCCGCAGCATGAATTCAGTGCATGCGCTCGTTACTCACAGTGCGCGCGTTACTCAGAGTGCATGTTACTCAGTTTTGTTTAGGTTATGTTACGTTATGTTTAGTTTTGTCTTTTAGTTCTTTGTCTTAAGTTTTGCACAGTTGTTTTTGCTCTTTAAGTTTTTCCCGTCTTCGAGCTACTCAAAAGCCATACCGAGTAGCGTGACTCATTTTACTCAAGTAATACTAATTTTGTAGCTTTTTTTTTTCGCCCGACATCGAAGAGACTCTTAATTTGTACTATCAGTCTAAAATAATCCGTCACGGACTCAACCGAACCAAACCCTGCAACCAGCTGTTGATCCTTGGTCCAGCTAACAACCATCCGGAGCCACCCCTCATCTGAGGGAAGAACCAGTTCCAGAGACGTCACCGTCCAACATCAGCTCGTAACCTTGGTGCGCTTGGCCTTCACCAGACCACTGAGCAGATCGAGTCAAGGACGACCATCTGGGCATCTTTGAGTTAGTTCGGAGCAGAGCACAACGGGACACCATCAGTCAAGTAGGCATGCTAAGCGGGTTTGAATAAGAGTTGGTCCGTGAGGTTAAGGTACTGCTAATTTATCCAAATTCTCTCAACTACTCATTAATTCCCTAACTTTACGTTCGCGTCCTTATTATCCCCTTATAACTACTTCTCACTATCGCCAAACTTGTTTTACCATTGTGTTGCCATAAGTTTCTTGTGTGTTCTGTCATATCATCTCCCATCTTTTGTCTTATTATTCATGATACATCACTCATTATCCATAATTCTGCTTAATAAATGATATTTTGATATAAGTCCTGGTTAGACGGTGTCCTTTTGAATTGAATATATACGAAGTCCTTCTTAGCTGAGGAAGGTGGTGCCCCATTATTTTATCAACGAATGCAACATCAAATTAAGGTAGTCCCCTAGTAACACTACAATGTTTATAATCTGTTCAGCGAAATGTTTAGCATGAGAAGTTTTATTTATGGTGCAGGATATAAGAAAAATTAAAAAAAGTGGCTTTTTCTGGTGAAGCTAAACTAGCCATCCATGTCACCAGGAAGAATAAACTAGAGGATAAACCAGGTCAAGAGGCAACCACTGTTTTCTGCTGTAATGTCAGATGTCGACTAAGACTAGAATTCTGTTTTTATAAAATGACAAAAAAATGTAGAAAGTTTTAAAAACATCTGGTGTTACAACAACATCCTATGCACTATAGTTGGAGATCAATCAAATTTGAAAATTTTCTGGTCGGTTGAATGTTTCCTTGACTTGTCTTTTTTAATTTTATTAATGATTTTTATAATTTAAGCACTCAAGCACTTTTTCCCTAATGACATATGTGTAAATTGACGTTGTGAATGTGATTAAAGTGTGTTTATAAAAATCCAAAAATCTTCTTCTTCTTCTTCTTCTTCTTCTTCTTCTTCTTTTTTCTCTTCTGACCTGCTAAGCCATTGGCTGAGTGGAAGCTTTCTGATGGGGGTGTAGCTTGGGCCTGCTGATGAAGACTGTCTGGATCGGGAGTGTCTCGGGCATCCGGCACTGTTGTGGAGAGCTCCTGCACAGGAGAGGTGCGAGACATACTCCTGCCGTTCAGTTTCCTATTTCTGTTGCACTTCCCGGGCCGCCTGCTGCCCCATGAAGGTCTGAATGATCCCAGCCAGGTCTTTCAGTGTGGGCTCCCTGATTTCTTCATCCTCAGTGCCACATGCTTCTTCAGAAACTCCAGCCTCCATCTCCTGTTCCTCTGCTGGGCCTACTGGTCTAGCGTGTGTCTCTTTAGCCTCTGCTAAAAAAATGGAGGGGGTAGGGAAAAGAGAGAGAGAGGGAAAAAAAGAAAAAAAAATGGCCGATCCCACCGCTGCCACCATATGTGAGGGACCAAGCAGACAGGCATGAGGAGCCCAGGTGGATTTTAACAAAAAGAGATTTATTTAGACAAAAAATGTAATTAAAAGTTCTGGGCCCATAAAAGAGGTCAACTAAACAGAACTTAACTCAGGCTATTTTAACTTCAACTAAATTGACCAAACCAAGACAAACAAAAAAACAAAGACAAAACCTACCCCACCAACTGCACACAAAGGGGAACCTATGTAATGGCTGATCAGACCATTTGGACAAAAAAGAGGATAACAAAACAAACATTACTAACTGGACAGCAAATAACCCAAAACAAGACAACTAAGTTGTTGAGAAGGAATATTTCAATAATAAAGACTAAACGAAAACACTACAAATCCTACTATCAAACAAATAAAGAAAATCCTGTCCTAAACTTCCCTGCACCCCTCAATGCTGCAGGCACTTGGCATAGGCCCAATTGGCCACTTCCTGTATTTAGCAGCAGCGTTTCCTCAGCTGCATCCTTTGTGCAGGCCTGGCACATTGTCCCTCAGCAGCCGACACCTCCACACTGGTAACTCAAAAAAAGAACTATTAGAACTTAAGAAAACTTGTAGTTTAACTATACAAAAGATAACTAAATGTACATGTTGTATGAACAGAAAAGCTATGCATCATCCAAAAAATCCCAACTTAACGTACTAGCAAACTACAGACCTATATCCAACCTTCCATTTATCAGTAAGAAAAGATTAATTAAAGACAAATTAATTCCTTTTCAGACGGAAATAAGCTCTTAGAAGAATTCCAATCGGGGTTCAGAAAATATCACTGCACTGAAACTGCTCTCACCAAAATAATCAGTGACCTTAGACTAAATTCCAATGAGATTAACATCCTTGTCCTACTAGACTTCAGTGCAGCATTTGATAAGATTGGTCATGACAACCGAATCAAACGTCTTGAAAAGCTTGTTGGTTTCTCTGGCTGTGTGCTAAACTGGTTCAAAACTTACATCAGAGAGAGGAAATTCTATGTTAAATTAGGAGACCATATGTCTGAGAAATATGACAACTACTTTGGAGTTGCGCAGGGGAGCTGCCTAGGTCCATTACCTCTTTCCCCTCTACATGTTACCACTGGGCGATATCATCAGAGAATTTAATGTAGGTTTCCACAGCTACGCGGATGACACACAACTGTACCTATCTGGAGAATCAAATGATACAGCAGCTACAAACTCCATTACCCACTGCCTATTGGCAATAAATAAACGGAAGAAGAAGAAGAAGAAGAAGAAGAAAAAGAAGAAACATACTTTTATTATAACATCACACAGGTTATTTGCACACTGCATGGCATGCTTCCAGTGAAATCATTTTCTCTGCGTTTAACCCATCCTTGGTCCTTCCTTCCTCTGTAGTAGACCGGGAGCGGTGGGCTACCAGCTGACAGTGGCGCCCGGGGACCCAACTCTCTTCGTCACCATTGGTCAGGTGGTGATCTTGCATGTTTTTAGTGGGGGTATATTTTATGGAGGATACCCCAGGTGAACACAGGGAAGACATGGAAACTCCACACAGAAAGGCCCTTTTCCTTGAGCAGCAGGCACCGGATGAGCAATAACTTATTAAAATTCCATCCATCCATCCATTTTCTATGCCGCTTATCCCTTTCGGGGTCGCGGGGGGTCCGGAGCCTATCTCGGCTGTCAACGGGCGAGAGGCGGGGTACACCCTGGACCGGTCGCCAGCCGATCGCAAGTTATTAAAATTAAATGAGAATAAAACTGATATTCTAGTGAACGGCCCCAAAACAAAAAGAGAAATGTTAATTAAAACCTGGGAGGATGGATTGGATCAAGTCTGAGGTCACGAGTCTTGGGGTTATCATAGATTCAGAATTGAATTTTAATTCTCATATAAATAAAGTGACCAAAAAAAAGTTAATTCATGCCTTCATATCTAGCCGGCTATACTACTGCAATGCACTCTTTACAGGACTCCCTAAGAAAACCACAGACAGACTTCATCCATCCATCCATCCATTATCTTCCGCCTATCCGGGGCCGGGTTGCGGGGGGAGCAGTCTGAGCAGGGACGCCCAGACTTCCCTCTCCCTGGACACTTCCTCCAACTCTTCCGGGGGGATCCCGAGGCGTTCCCAGGCCAGCCGAGTGACGTAGTCACCCCAGCGTGTCCTGGGTCTTCCCCGGGGCCTCCCCCCGGTGGGACATGCCTGGAACACCTCCCTAGGGAGGCGTCCAGGGGGCATCCGATAGAGATGCCCGAGCCACCTCAGCTGACTCCTCTCGATGCGGAGGAGCAGCGACTCTACTCTGAGCTCCTCCCGGGTGACAGAGCTCCTCACCCTATCTCTAAGGGAGCGCTCCGCCACCCTGCGGAGGAAACTCATTTCAGCCGCTTGTATCCGGGACCTCGTTCTTTCGGTCATGACCCAAAGTTCATGACCATAGGTGAGGGTAGGAACGTAGATTGACCGGTAAATTGAGAGCTTCGCCTTTCGGCTCAGCTCCTTCTTCACCACGACAGACCGATACAGCGACCGCATTACTGCAGCCGCTGCACCGATCCGCCTGTCAATCTCACGTTCCATCCTTCCCTCACTCGTGAACAGGATCCCAAGATACTTAAACTCCTCCACTTGAGGCAGGAACTCTCCTCCAACCTGAAGGGAGCAAGCCACCTTTTTCCGGTCGAGAACCATGGCCTCGGACTTGGAGGTGCTAACTCTCATCCCAGCTGCTTCACACTCGGCTGCGAACCGCCCCAGCGCATGCTGAAGGTCCTGGCTCGAGGAAGCCAACAAGACAACATCATCCGCGAAAAGCAGAGACGAAATCTGCCGGCCCCCGAACCGAACCCCCTCCGGTCCCTGGCTGCGCCTAGAAATCCTGTCCATAAAAATGATGAACAGAACCGGTGACATAGGGCAGCCCTGCCGGAGTCCAACATGCACTGGGAACAGGTCCGACTTACTGCCGGCAATGCGGACCAAGCTCCTGCTCCGGTTGTACAGGGACTGTACAGCCCTCAACAGAGGGCCTCCAACCCCATACTCCTGGAGCACCTCCCACAGAATGACGCGAGGGACACGATCGAATGCCTTCTCCAAGTCCACAAAGCACATGTGGACTGGTTGGGCAAACTCCCATGAACCCTCAAGCACCCTGCGGAGGGTATAGAGCTGGTCCAGTGTTCCACGGCCAGGACGAAAACCGCATTGTTCCTCTTGAATCCGGGGTTCGACTATCGGCCGGATTCTCCTCTCCAGTACCCTGGAATAGACTTTACCAGGGAGGCTGAGGAGTGTGATCCCCCGATAGTTGGAACACACCCTCCGGTCCCCCTTTTTAAAAAGAGGGACCACCACCCCAGTCTGCCAGTCCAGGGGCACTGTCCCCGTCTGCCACGCGATGCTGCAGAGGCGTGTCAACCAAGACAGTCCTACAACATCCAGAGACTTGAGGTACTCAGGGCGGATCTCATCCACCCCCGGCGCTTTGCCACCGAGGAGCTTGCGAACTGCCTCAGTGACTTCAGCCCCGGTGATGAATGAATCGACCTCCAAGTCCCCAGTCTCTGCTTCCTCTACGGAAGACATGACAGAGGGATTGAGGAGATCCTCGAAGTATTCCTTCCACCGCCCGACAATATCCCCAGTCGAGGTCAACAGCTCCCCACCTCCACTGTAAACAGTGTTGACAGAAAGCTGCTTCCCCCTCCTGAGGCGCCGAACGGTTTGCCAGAATTTCCTCGAGGCCAACCGGTAGTCCTCCTCCATGGCCTCCCCGAACTCCTCCCAGACCCGAGTTTTTGCTTCTACAACCGCCCGAGCTGCCGCACGCTTGGTCTGCCGGTACCCATCAGCTGCCTCAGGAGTCCTATGAGCCAACCAGGCCCGATAGGACTCCTTCTTCAGCTTGACGGCATCCCTTACTTCTGGTGTCCACCACCGGGTTCGGGGGTTGCCGCCACGACAGGCACCGCCGACTTTACGGCCACAGCTATGGACGGCTGCATCAACAATGGAAGTGGAGAACATGGTCCATTCGGACTCAATGTCTCCAACCTCCCTCGGGATCTGGTTGAAGCTCTCCCGGAGGTGGGAGTTGAAAACTTCCCTGACAGCGGGTTCCGCCAGACGTTCCCAACAGACCCTCACGGTACGTTTGGGTCTGCCAAGTCTGTCCCGCTTCTTCCCCTGCCAGCGAATCCAACTCACCACCAGGTGGTGATCAGTTGACAGCTCAGCCCCTCTCTTTACCCGAGTGTCCAAGACATACCGCCGAAGGTCAGATGATACGACTACAAAGTCGATCATTGACCTCCGGCCTAGGGTGTCCTGGTGCCACGTGCACTGATGGACACCCTTATGCTTGAACATGGTGTTCGTTATGGACAAACTGTGACTAGCACAGAAATCCAATAACAGAACACCACTCGGGTTCAGATCGGGGAGGCCGTTCCTCCCAATCACTCCCCTCCAGGTGTCACTGTCGCTGCCCACGTGAGCATTGAAGTCTCCCAGCAGAACAATGGAGTCCCCGGTTGGAGCACTTTCCAGTACCCCTCCCAGGGACTCCAAGAAGGCCGGGTACTCTACGCTACTGTTCGGCCCGTAGGCCGAAACAATAGTGAGAGACCTATCCCCAACCCGAAGGCGCAGGGAAGCGACCCTCTCGCTCAGCGGGGAGAACTCCAACACATGGCGGCTGAGCTGGGGGGCTATAAGCAAGCCCACACCAGCTCGCCGCCTCTCACCGCGGGCAACTCCAGAGTAGAAGAGAGTCCAGCCTCTCTCAAGGAGTTGGGTTCCCGAGCCCAGACTGTGCGTGGAGGTGAGCCCGACTATCTCTAGCCGGTACCGCTCAACCTCCCGCACTAGCTCAGGCTCTTTCCCCCACAGTGAGGTGACATTCCATGTCCCCATAGCCAGAGTTGTTGTCCAGGGTTTGGGTCGTCGGGGCCCCCGCCCACGACTGCTACCCATTCCACATAGCACCGGCCCCTTCTGATCCTTCCTGCGGGTGGTGGGCCTACGGGAAGGCGGGCCCACGTCGCTCCTTCGGGCTGTGCCCGGCCGGGTCCCGTGGGCAAAGACCCGGCCACCAGGCGCTCGCCTGCGAGCCCCAACCCCAGGCCTGGCTCCAGGGCGGGGCCCCGGTGACGCCAATCCGGGCGACGTACGCTTCCTTGCTTTAATTCCTTTCATAGGGGCTTCTTGAACTGCTCTTAGTCTGACCCGTCACCTAGAACCTGTTTGCCTTGGGAGACCCTACCAGGGGCATTAAGCCCCGGACAACATAGCCTCTAGGATCATTCGGGTACTCAAACTCCTCCACCACGATAAGGTGGCAGTTCAAGGAGGAGACAGACAGACTTCAATTTATGCAAAACTCTGCAACCTGGTTGTTAACAAACACCAAAAGAAGAGAGCACATTAGCCCAGTCCTAGCTACTCTGCATTGGCTCCCTGTAATCTAGAATTGACTTTAAGGTCCTTCTTCTTACATACAAAGCCCTTTATGGACAGGGACCTACACATGTGGATGGTGCTGTGGAGGTGGCAGCCTGTTGCAGTAGCTCTGTCGTTTTCGTTTATTTTTGGTAATTTAGTGTGTTTTTTCTGTTTCTTTTCTTTTCTTTCTGAACTGTGTTTTTAGTAACTGTGTCATGATTTTCGCGTGCAGTTTTACAACTCTTTTGATGGCCTTCTGTTACTTTTTACCCTCTTTGTAGCGGAGGGCCATACAGACCAGAGTGGGGGCATTCTCTACATGTGTGAGTTGCTGATCATGCTATGTAAACCCATGCTGCTGCCTGGAGAGAGGATTGCAGGCGAGACGAGCTGAAGAGATGACGTCAGGGCTGCAGAGCCAGAGCCAAATGGAGGGCAAAGGTACAGGGATAAAGACCATCCATTCCAGTGATCATCACAGGGAACGTGAGGTCCTTAGCAAATAAGAAGGACGAACTTGTTGCGCTGGTCAGGATTGCGCTGGTTGCATCCAGACATCCCGGACCAGAGCGTGGAGGTACCTGGTTTCCACTACGTGCAGGTGGACAGAGACATGGCTCAGAGCAGTAAGAAGAAGGGAGGAGGGATTACGCTGTTTGTGAATGAGAAGTGGTGTAATCCTGGACATGTTACCATTTAGGAATGTTTCTGTAGCCCAGACATTGAGTTGCTAGTTATGGGGACGCAGCCTTTTTTTTTGCCTCTGGAGTTCACACTCGCCATCATGATCACTGTTTACATCCCTCCGAAGGTGGACGGGGAAGCAGCGCTGTTATGGTCTGGTGGTCGTCGAGCAAGGAAAAAACTAAGATGAAACCCAAAAGTGCAGACTGACAAAAGAAGCTGAGCAAAAACAGTTCCAGGTGCTTTATTAACAAAAGACAGCAACCCAAAATCCACCAGTACAAAAATCCAAAAACCAAAAGCAAATACTAGAAAAACCACAAAATAATAACCAACGGGGAAAACAAGATTAGACCAGGAATACTCACTTTAGAAACAGGGAGACAGGAAAACCATAGAACGGGAATGATCCCACAAGGACAAAAGAAACACACAGACTTAAATAGAGGGGGAACTAAACAGACACAGGTGGACTCAATCACAAATCACAAAGGAGGGAAACATATAGGAAGTAAAGAGAACTACGACACACAAAGGAAGGCTACCAAAATAAAACAGGAACTCAGGATACCAAAGTAAAACAGGATCTTAACAAGCACATGACGTCCTCCATTCCACCATAGCGGAGCTACAAATGCAGCAACCAAAAGAATTTGTAGTCATTATTGGAGACTTTAATTGCAACACTTTGGACAAAGCTCTGCCAACTTTCAACCAGTTTATCAACTTTCCCACCAGAGACAATGCCACATTGGACTTACTTTATGCTAATGTAAAGTATGCATACCGTGCCACTGCCCTTCCCCCCCTAGGCAGAGCTGATCACAGCCTGGTGTTGTTAACACCTTGGTATGTCCCTCTTGTCCAGAGGCAGCCTGTGTCCATGAGAACAATGAGGAGGTGGACTCAGGAGGCTAATGAGTCAGGACTGCAGGACTGCTTTGAGACAATAGACTGGAATGTGTTGTGTGAGCCACATAGGGAGGACATCAACAGCCTGACAGAGTGTGTCACAGAGTACATGAAATTCTGTGAACAGACCATACTGCCAACCCAGACTGTTCGCTGCTTTCCCAACAACAAGCCCTGGATCACCAGTGAACTGAAAAGTCTCCTGATCAAGAAGAAACAGGCTTTCAGGTCAGGGGACAAAAAAGAACTGAGGAGTGTTCAACACGACCTGAGGGAGAGGCTTAGGCAGACCAGAGATGCCTATGGAGGAAGCTGGAGGCCAAACTCCAGCAGAACACAGTGAAATGTGTGAATGTGTGGACAGGAATGTGTGGACAGGAATGAAGGAAATCATGGGGCTCAAGGCAAGAGACAGACCAGCAGCTGGCAGCCTTGAGAAGGCCAATCAGCTAAACCACTTTTTCAACAGGTTTAGTTCACAACCAGGAGTGGCCCTATAGTCCCCCGCCCCTTCACACCTCCCCACTATCCACAACAGCCTCCACAACCCCCCTCTGCCCAAGCTCTCTCCCTCCAACCCCCAACCCTACCTGGTGATCCCTCCCTTGGACTCAACTCCCATATCCCCCACCATCCCCAACAGCACCCCCTCCACTCGCACCATCCCCTGCCTGACTGCTGGCCAGGTGGAGATGGGCAAGGCTGCTGGCCCTGACGGCATCAGTTCAAGAGTCCTGAGGAGTTGTGCCAGCCAGCTGTTTGTGATCCTGGGACACCTCTTCAACCTGAGCCTGAGCATGCAGAGAGTCTGAGTACGCTGGAAGACATCCTGCGTGGATCCTGTTCCAAAGAAGAAATCTCCATCTGGCCCCAACAACTACAGAACCATTGCCCCTACATTATTCATGATGAAGGTGCTGGAGAGGCTGGTCCTAGTCCACCTACGACCGCAGCTGAAATCATCACTGGACCCTCTACAGTTTGCCTACCAAACCCACCTGGGTGTGGACGATGCCATCATAAACCTGCTGCAGCGTGCTCACTCCCACCTGGACTATCGCGGCAGCACTGTGAGGATCACTTTCTTTGATTTCTCCAGTGCATTTAATGCTATCAATACCATTCAGCCACTGCTCCTGGGTTAAACGCTATGAGTTATGGGAGTCGATGCACCCACAATCTCCTGGATTACTGACCACCTGACAGACTACCACCGTTTGTCCGACTGTCTCTGTCTGAGACTGTGGAAAGTAGTACTGTTCTGTCTCCTTTTCTCTTCACCTTGTACACCTCAGACTTTCAGTACAACTCTTCATCGTGCCACCTACAGAAGTTTTCAGACGACTCAGCAGTAGTGGGGTGTATAAAGGATGGACGAGAGGAGGAATACAGAGCAGTGGTGGACGATTTTGTGGAATGGTCAAGTAGAAATCACCTGCTGCTTAATGTGGCCAAGACCAAGGAGATAATTAATGATTTCAGAAGGAACAGGACAACCACACAACCACTGTTTAGTCTGGGGGAGAATGTCGCAATGGTTGAGGTTGTCGCAATGGTTGAGGTTGTCGCAATTACAAATACCTCTGAGTGCACCTTGAGAACAGACTGAACTGGAAAACTAACATCAATGCTGTTTACAAAAAGGGAATGAGCAGAATTTATTTCCTGAGGAGGCTCAGATCATTCAACGTGTTCAACAAAATGTTGGAGATCTTTTACCAGTCTATTGTTGCCAGTGCAGTATTCTTTGCTGCAGTGTGCTGGGGGAACAGCATCGGAGCCAGCGACACCAACAGACTGAACAAGCTGATCAGGAAGGCCGGCTCTGTTATTGGTTGCAAACTAGACACTGTTGAGGAGGTGGTGGAGAGGAGGACACTGGACAGACTGTTATCCATCATGGATAACCCTGAACATCCTCTTCACCACCTCGTGGACAGACAGCGGAGCTCCTTCTCTAACAGACTGCTCCAGCTCCGCTGTCACAAGGATCACTTCAGAAAATCATTCCTGCCACGAGCCATCACACTTCACAATAGCAACTTAAACAGTTAATCCACTAACCTCACAAACCCCAACATTTTAAATATTATCTGCACTACTGCAATATTGTACATAAAGACCACCCGAGTGTGTTGTGTTGTGTTATTAATTTCCTGAGGGAAGTACAGCCAAAGGCCAACAAAATTTGTAACAATGAAACCAAGGCCTAAACAGAAACAAAACAAAAACAGCTAACACTATTATCAACAACAAAACTAAATCAAACAAACCAAACCAGCAGTGGCAGTCAGCATCTACAAAAGAAACAAAATACATTAATACACTGCCAAAAAAACTGATAAAAATTTATATGAATAAAACATCAAGTGGCCATTTACTTCCATCTGATTATTGCACAACACCATAGCCTTGCCAAACAGTTGGATACATCAGGCAAAGGTCACTGTGACACGGGATCACAGACAAAAGGAGAGAAACAGCGCCACACAACCTGTCACAACCCGGGGTGAGACAAGGAACAGCACCATAAACATATATTCGACTAACAAATTGGCAACAAGGAAGTGGGAGGGGCTAAGGCCTGCCTAACCCCATAATAAACCAGGAGGGACATTCCACTACTGGCTACATAAGATCAACACTTGACACAGTAGCACCACTAAGACTAAAAAGATTATCACTAACCCAACAACTCCTTGGAGAAATCAAGGAGTTAAGGACTTAAAAAGAAATTGTCACACAGCAGAGACAAGAATCAGATTTAGAATCAGAATGCCTTTATTAGTCCCCCGGAGAGGAAATTTCATTTCAGTTACATCCTGTCCAAGAAACATAAAAAAGGACAGTCCACTTTGGAAATAAAATGAACGCTATAGTTTTATCAGTTTTAACGCCCATAACCTTTGTTTTTGGATGAGGAAACACTGAAGAAATTTGTCCTGGTTGATGCTGATTACAAATTATTTTCTTAAGAGGGGTGTCTTACCTACAGCAATAGTTAAACCACCACTGAAGATAAGTATTTTGGATGCCTCCATACTGAATACTGAATAACTATAGAATGGTACCATACCCAGTGTACCATTTTTAAAAACAATTTTAGAGAAGCTTGAATTTAACTAACTCACTAACTTTAACTCTTACAATATTTGGACCAATTACAGTACTACAATTATTGGACCAATCACAGTACCAAGACACCACTACTTAAGATTACATCAGATTCAATATTTATATGAAAAAGCCCCCCATTTAAGTCAGGTCCGCTGCGCCGATGGGGCGTGGTGGCACAGACTCTGGTATTTTTGTCCACTGCGCCGCAGGCGCATCTCCTTCCCCTTCTCATCTCAGTCCCACCCAGCGGCGCAACTCAGAAAGAGGGAGGGGAGAAGGCGTGGAGTGAGTTTGACACAGCCGAGTCAAATTTTCACCACAGCAGTTCCTCACCTCACCTTTAAGAACGTCGCTGGCCAGGCATATGGCAAGTTTCAAGGATGACTGAGACCCTACAGGAAAGTGTCCGACGCTCAAACTTCTCCCAGGAGGAGACTGACGTCACTCATGTCTCATGACATCCATTTGTATTACTTTGCACACCCCTTTATTTTTTCTCAGTATATATATATATATTGTTTTATATTCTGTTCTATATTTTGTGGTATATATATATATATATATATTTCTATTTTTTTTCTAATTCCATTCTTGTAAGGAGCACTGCAACAAAAACAATTTCCCCTCGGGAATAAATAAAGGATTTCTGATTCTGATTCTGATGTCTAAATATGAGGTCCTTAGATGGTAAATCCTCCTCCTCCTCCTCCTCCTCCTCCTCCTCCTCCTCCTCCTCAAAGCAATGATGTACTCCATCTTTGTAGATAACGTTAAGCATTACAATGATAACATTTGTATTTGGAATGAAATGACGTGGGTAATAGCGGACAACAATCATCACGTTTTTTCCATGTGTCTGTCTCTCTCTGGCTCTCGAGTGCTCTGAGATAGATGCAGTATATACGCTCTGTAGGATGTCATGGCTGTTTCTGGTTGGCACAGCGACGTTAATCGATTAGTTCGCATCCCTGTTTCACCTGTGTACATTCGGTCAGGGTGAGTGACCATTACACGTGCCGAACGCGCTTGCGATGTTGTCAGATGAGATGCTGATCAAAATATAGGTCTGACGGTATGTGCTGACTCAGAGAGTTGCATTGAATCGTGGCTGTTGCTAATTATTGATCGCAGTGTGCGTTCGATGACTGACCGAGCACTGCTGAAAACACCATTAAAACCACACTGCTGTCTTGTTGACGGTGTGATATATGGCGTCATCAACCACGTTTTCAGTGGATAGCCGTTATCACCTAGCAGCCACCCATCCAGAGGGGAGTCCCCCTGAAGGACTGTAGGGATGCTAGAATTCACCACGATGAACGAGTCATGTGCCAACCCGGGGAAAGTGGCATATACGTTTGTCACCAGGCAATTTGGCCCTGCTGAAAAATCCAGTACCATTAAAAAAACCCATTCGGAACCATTAGGTTACTAATGGTCTAATGGGAATTGGAACCCCATTAGAAGAAACCCTTAGGAACCTACTGGTCCCATTAGGATGTAAAACCATTAGGAACCTAATGGTACCATTAGGACGTTAAACCATTAGGAACCATTAGGTTTCTAATGGTCTAATGGGAATTGGAACCCCATTAGGAACCATTAGAGGAAACCATTAGGAACCTACTGCTCCCATTAGGATGTAAAACCATTAGGAACCTAATGGTACCATTAGGACGTTAAACCATTAGGAACCATTAGGTTTCTAATGGTCTAATGGGAATTGGAACCCCATTAGGAACCATTAGAAGAAACCATTAGGAACCTACTGCTCCCATTAGGATATAAAACCATTGGAGACCTAATGGTCCCATTAGGATGTAAAGCCATTAGAGACCTACTGCTCCCATTAGGATGTAAAACCATTAGGAACCTAATGGTACCATTAGGACGTTAAACCATTAGGAACCATTAGGTTTCTAATGGTCTAATGGGAATTGGAACCCCATTAGGAACCATTAGAAGAAACCATTAGGAACCTACTGCTCCCATTAGGATATAAAACCATTGGAGACCTAATGGTCCCATTAGGATGTAAAGCCATTAGAGACCTAATGGTCCCATTAGGATGTAAAACCATTAGGAACCTAATGGTACCACTAGGATGTGAAACCATTAGAGACCTAATGGTCCCATTAGGATTTAAAAACCATTGGATACCTAATGATCCCCTTAGGATGTAAAACCATTAGGAAGCTGTCACACCGCGGTGAGGTATTGTCTTGGGTTTTTGTCTTGTCATTTCCTGTTTTATTTTGAAAAGTAACTCTCCTCTCATTTCAGGTCACTTGCCCTTCCTCATAGAAATTAACAGAAATTATCGTCCTAATACTGGGCCCCAGAGACATGTCTATACATATGTGTAATTGTGTACACTGTAAGAAAAAATTCCGTAAAAAATAAACAAAACGGTCAAATGACTGGCAGGTACGGCTGCCAAACAAAAACCCTAAAATTAAAGTAAGATACTGATAACAATATATCTGATTCAAATAAAATTAAACTTTCATTAAAGGTTCTGCAGAAAAACGCCGTTATTCTACAGATTTTTCCTAAATTATTACAATCTAACACCTTCGATTAAGTGTGTTAACACATGCTCAAGATTGTAAACTGCATAAAAAAAAAGAGATTAAAATCATCTGTAAATTGCAGTCTTTGTTTAGATTGAATGTTTAAATATGTAAAATAAAGTTAAAAACCTGCAGAAGTACAAGCTGCAATATTTAATGATTCAATTTTTGTAGAATTAGAGTTTAAATGTCCATCCATCCATCCATTTTCTATGCTGCTTATCCCTTTCGGGGGCGCAGGGGCTGGAGCCTATCTCAGCTGTCAACGGGCCGGAGGCAGGTTACACCCTGGACCGGTCGCCAGCCAATCGTAGAGCAACATATATACACAAACAACCATTCATGCTCACACTCACACCTAGGGGCAATTAACCTAATGAGCATGTTTTTGGTCTGTGGGAGGAAGCTGGAGTGCCAGGAGAGAACCCACGCATGCACGGGAAGAACATGCAAACTTCACACAGAAAGGCCCGACCCGGGAATCGAACCGGCGACCTTCTTGCTGTGAGGCACATGCACTACCTGCTGCTAAAGATAAATATAAATTAAAGTGCCTGAACAAAACCCGAGACCATGACAAATACAGAATAGATACATCTAAATATTTTCAATGTTTCAATTAAAGTGGGGTTGGAAACTTAATTACAAATAAAATGTACACCACTATTGATTCTACAACTCCTTTATTTGATGTATTCAGATGTAAATTGACAATATCAACCACTTATTCAAGGTGAACTGGAACTTAAAAACTAAAAATTGTATTTCTCCATGTGTCTATCTTGTCTGTTAGCGGTACTATCACTTGAGGTCATGATTTCAGCTTTGAAACAGGTAAAGAGCTGCCCTTGGGGGCTCTGTATAGCATAGTTCTGATAATATTTGTGGACATGCATTACAGTCTTAATTTAGAACCTCCACTATACAGTGTATTATTAAGTAAAATCAAAACATACTACAAAAGGTCAATGAATCTGTACCAGAAGTGACAATGCAACGTAGCAGATAAAGAAGAATCCTCCTCCAAATTGCCAGTAATCAGCTGGATCTTTGGTGCATCTGGGGGTGGGGGAGGGAAAAGGACACAGTAAGAGTCACTGAAAAGTCCAAGTAGGATTTCAATTTGCATTTTATTTGCAGATCTACCATGGCAGAAGTGTAGCAAAAGTCAAGTGTGAAAAGACAGCCAATTGTGAGTGTAAGTTGTAAATTTTTGGGACTTTTTTTTTCAGCCTAAAGTTTTACAGATTTGTCTCCACATACAGATCACAATGTAAGGGATGGTGGATTATACTGACCATACTAATAACTGATTAGTATCTTGTCTTATATACTGCAGTTGATACTTACTAATGGAGGACTCTGCTGGGTGCCTGTTCTCCCCTGTAAACCTTGTTCAGATACTTGATCTAAAAAAACACAAGCAAGTTTCTCATCATTAGCAGTTATCAGTGTTGGAAATGAGAATGTAAAAAATATTCAGAAATAAACATACATAACACGTACATAACAAGTTAAAGGCCAAATAACACCTCTATAACAACTCTCCAAGACAAGCACAAGCCATATCACATACTGTATTTCTGTGCAATTACGTGCATACATGCTACATATGCAGGGTGCCAACCAGCTTAGGGAGACCTAATCATTCACACACACATTTAAACACTGATGCACAGCATTGGGGCAACTAGGGGTAGGTGCACAGTTAATAAAAATTTTATCAAAGTCGCAATATAGCCAAGTGCAATATTCAAACTGCAGAAGCTGCAAGCTTTTGATTGATGACATGACAGTCAAATGTGTGACAAAAATTATGCAGAGATGCTCTGGCCTAGAAATCTTTCAGTTGGGTACAGATGCCAACAAATGTCATATCATTATGATGTAAAAATAATCATTCCCACTAATCAATCTGTCAAAAAAAAAAATGCAATATGATTTTTTCAGCATACTGTGCAGCCCTGTTTGTGTATAATACAGGCACTTACTTTAAGAATTGTATATTTAATCACAATCACATGTTATCTGCCATCTAACCTGCACACACCAAAGTTCAGATCAAACTAAATAATTCTAAATATTTCATACCACTGAGTAACTGTATCATATCATGTGTCAATATGTGTTTGGTTGTGAGTGAGAAGAGAAAAGGGGTGCTACCTGCAGGTTGAATGAAGGCCTGAAGTGGAGTTGCTGAAACCAACAACTCCACAATACATCACAGCAACTCCCAAGGCAGTTCTGGATCTCAGCAGATGCTGCATTTTCCCTTTTGCACAGACAGAGAGGACAGAGACAGGACAGGTCATGTTTACAAATTTCTTTGTTCTACTAAATTCTCAACTAGTTAAAGATAAGGTATGTAATAATTTTCAATAGCATCTATTTTTTATATTCATTAAAATGGTCTTTACATGTCGACAACAGAAAATATGATATAAGTTCTGAAAAAGGAACAAAACAAATGCATCCATTGAAGAGGAATGTTTTTTTTTCTTAGCACTGTAAGGTAGCGTTAGAAAACATTAGCGTTACCACATTTCCTATTCAAACACCATATCACGTTATAACATTACAGCAAACACATATGTGTGGTAAGGCTAGTGAAATCGTCGTCGTTAGTGTTAATGTTTACAGCTATCAGTATAAGTAAGTAGCTCAGTGTTTACGTAGCCAGTTAGCTTAACTAGACAACTGCCCCTCTTCATCGTCAGAAGTTGAACCAGCCACAACGATGTGCTTCCTTTTCAGATGTTCGTGCATCGCCGTCGTACTACCATGGAAGGCAAGTTCTGGCTTGCATATTTTGCATTGCACATGCTTAGCTCCATTGCCGGGTAGACATGATACTGGTCTGGCATAACTTCTGGTGACATTGGTGAGATTCATTGGTGAATCACATTGGTGAAACGTCAGGGGCTGTGGCACGTCCCACTTCCCTCTATAATCCTCGCAAACGTGCAGTCGCTCAGAAATAAGACTGACGAGCTGCAGGCAAATGTAATTAATCAACACAAATACAGAGATGCTTGCACTATGGTGACACATGGCTCATGCCTACGGACACTGACTCAGACCTGACCATCAGCACCTGTCAGGCTTGACAGGGACAGTGGACAATCAGGGACAGGGAAATCCCAAGGGGGCGGAGTCTGTGTGTACCTCAATCAGCGGTGGTGCAATAACGTCACCGTCAGAGAGTCCATATGCACAGCTGACAATGAACTGTTATCTGTGTCTGTCTGTCCATTTTATATCCCCAGGGAGTTTCCCCAGTTATTTCTGACAGTGGTGTACATACATCCTAAAGCGAACACCCAAAATGCTGCTCATACTATTGAGAGAGTGATCCAAAAACTCCAGTCTCTTTCACCTGATGCACCCTGTTTGTTAATGGGATATTTTGATAATTGCAAACTTCATAAATCTCTGAATCTCCATCAGTATGTCACCTGATGTTTGTAGCTAAGGATGTGAAAGCAGTATTTCAGAAAATTAAGACTAACAAGAGCCCTGGGCCGGACTGTATTACAGTGAGGCTGCTTAGGTGTTATGCAGAACAGCTCTGCGAAGTGTTCTGTCATATATTCTGGATGTCTCTAGATCAGTGTAAAGTTCCAAAGTTATGGAAAGAGTCCATTGTGGTACCGGTGGCAAAAACTAGGACCCCTAGGGAGTTAAATGACTTCAGACCGGTGGCATTAACGTCACTGGTTATGAAGTCATTTGAAAGGCTGATTAAGAGAGAACTGTTGCAAAGGGTGGGGGAGGCACTCGACCCCATGCAGTTCGCCTATAGATCCAGGATGGGAGTGAAGGATACGCAAATTACTTTGCTCAACCTCTTGTATAAACACCTTGAGGGTCCTGGTACCCATGCCAGACTCCTGTTTTGGGATTTCTCATCAGCATTTAACACTATCCAGCCACATGTCTTAGCAAGGAAACTGCTCAATTATTTTAGTCTTGATGTAAGCTTTGTGGCCTGGATTTGAGATTTTTTAACATGTAGGTCTCAGAGGGTGAGAGTAAATGGTTTCCTGTCAGAACAGCGCTCATCCTCCACTAGCTCTCCTCAGGGTTGTGTCCTGTCCCCTCTGCTTTACATTCTCTACACCAATGACTGTAGAAGTCAGCACAAGGACAGGCACATACTAAAATTCGCGGATGACACAGTCATCATTAGCCTGCTCCAAAATGATGAATCTGAGCATGGGCCAGTGGTGAACGAATTTGTCAATTGGTGTGATGAGGCCTTCCTCCAGTTAAATACTTCAAAGACCAAAGACATGGCTATTGATTTCAGGAGGAAAGTAACGAACATTCCTGTACAAACCCCGATCAAAGGAAGTAGTATTGAAATCGTAGAACAGTACAAATATTTAGGGACAGTCATTGATAATGACCTAAAATTTAATCTAAATTCTGATATGGTCTGCAAGAAGGGACAGCAACGGTTGTACTTTCTGAGAAAGTTGAATTCTTTCAATGTTGACAGGAAAATGATGTCTTTGTTTTACAAGTCTTTTATTGAATCTGTTCTTACCTTTTCCCTAATCGCCTGGTTCGGCAACCTGAACACCAGGGACAAAAACAATGTAAATAGCATAGTAAAGGCAGCGGGTAAGGTGATGGGTGTGCCACAGACCCGACTAGCTGTGATTTATGACAGGCAAGTCCTTCGTAAAGCCAGGGCAATACTGGCAAACACAGGTCATCCTCTTCACAGGGAATTTGAGTCCCTTCCCTCAGGTCGCAGATTTAGAGTGCCCCGGGCTAAGTGCAATAGGAGTAGAAACTCCTTCATTTCCCGTGCAATAACACTTTTAAATTATGACAAATAGGCACATTTTCTATTGTTGTTTTTATTTTTTGTTTTTACAGCCATGTGTATCGTGTTTGCATTTTGTGTTTTGTGTTGTCCTTATGCCCTTATATGGTCTGCCCTGACTGTAAAACAAGTTTCCCATTTGGGACAATAAAGTTAAACTGAACTGAACTGAACATCACAGCAGATGCCCATTACCATTACTACGCATTTGCGTCAAGGACAGACAGGCAGACAAGGCAGCGGAGGGTACAGTGGCAGTTTTGAGAGAAAAACAAAGCTTCAAAAAAATAAACAACGCCTTGACTGCTAAATTAGTCGTCGACGATTTTGAGCGCTAGCGCTGATGATTGTGCGCCCGAACCATTCAAACCGACGTGTTTTCAAAAAGATGGCGCGGACAGTTGTCATTGGCCAGTTTCTTTGATGACAGCCACATTAACCAATCGTGTTCAAAGCAACATGGTGAGACAGCCAATAGTAATTGTTACGTGGTATCTTTTTCTTTATCAAGAAAAGATGATAAAGAAAATAAATGAATGATTTAGTTTTATTTGTAGGCTGATACATTTAATTACATAAGAATCTCTCTCTCTCTCTCTCCCTCTCTTTCTGTCACACACACACGCACACACACACACCCAGATAGATAGATAGATAGATAGATAGATAGATAGATAGATAGATAGATAGATAGATAGATAGATAGATAGATAGATAGATGAACATATGAACAGATAAAAGAGATCAAAAACACACATTACCGATAAAATAGTAAATAAGATAATAAATTAATGAATTAATGATGTGCACAGTTCAACATTTAACAGGAGCTGTTATACAGTCTTATGGCAGCAGGAATGAATGATCTCCTGAACCTCTGTTCAACAGCGCAGGGAGAGGAGCCTGTTGCTGTGGCTGCTTCTCTGAGCTTCCAGAGTCTCATGAAGAGGATGACTCTTGTTATTGAGGATGGCGTGCACCATCCTCCTCATCCTCTTTTCCACCATGGACCCCACTGATTCAACCCTCCCACCATCACAGAGGCACACAGATGTTAGCTAGCTAATGGCGGTTAGCTAAAAAAGGAGGGGAAACAATACAACAAAGTAAAAACAGCACAAAATTGGACAGTAAAATAATGTATTTGATGTAACGTAAGTCACATAGTTTTGTTTCTAGGCACTACAGGTGTTTGTGTGTCTGTATCTGTTAGCGCTGTTGGGTTGTACAAGTAAGTTCATGGCAACTTAAAAAAAAAGGAACAGCTATGAATGAAATTTTTTCTAGCCAATTTTTTCTAGAATTTATTCTCGCCATGGAACATATTAAACATAATGATTAATTTAATCAATATTTGATTTAATTTTCCCAACTCTTTTGTGTAATTGCTTTAATAATTTTTACTCAAAAAAACTACAAACTCATAGCTGCAAGTGTTATGATCATAGCTTCCTGTCTCTCCACTTGTGTCTCCTCTCCCTTTTTCCCCTATGTGTGTGTCTGTCTGTCACCCCTGTTCCCGCGGCTGGGCATCCCTGTACCTGCAGCTGGCTCCGCCTCCAGGTGTTAACCTGGAGCACATGTCTTCATTGTTTGGAGTATTTAAAGAGCTGACAGTCTTCTCCCAGTCGCCGGATTATTCTCTCGTCCTCCCATGAGTGTGTTCGGTCTACTGGTTGTAAGTACTACGTCTCTTGTTCTATCAAATTCGGAGAAAGTGTTTTGTGTTCATCCGTCTACGTTCCAGCCACTTATTGTGTGCTGTGTTTTCTGTTCTTTCAGTGTCTCCTGCCGCTTCCACGCGTGCCTCATACCCGCTTCGTCGGAGCTCCTTTAGTTTTCTCCCCACTCAGTTTGAGTGCGCTTTTTGTTTATCATTTTCCACTCCTTTTGAGTGCGTCTTTTGTTTGTTTCCATCTCCGCTCAGTGAGCGTGTTTTGTGTTGTGGACCCAGCAGATCCGGTTCGTAAGGTGGTTTCCGTGCAGGGCGCACTTCTCGGCCAGCACGAACAACTGTTACTGTTACTCAGCACATGGCGTCTCAGGTAGCCGATCTGTCTCGTCATATGGCTCACCTTACCTCTTTTGTTTGTGTTCCCCCCTCAGGGATTTCCTGCTCTCCGCCAGAACCACTGGACCTCTCCCTCGTTCCCTCGGCATATCACCACCTCCAGGAGGTATTTAGTAAGGAGCGGGCGCTGTCTCTCCCACCCCACCGCCATTACGACTGTGCCATTGATCTGCTTCCTGGCGCTCCGTTGCCTTCTGGGCGTCTCTTCAACATCTCGTGACAAGAAAGGGAAGCGATGGAGAAGTACATCCAGGAGTCTTTGGCGGCAGGAATCATCAGACCCTCCACTTCTCCACTCGGAGCCGGCTTTTTCTTTGTGGAGAAAAAAGACAAGTCCCTCAGACTCTGCATTGACTATCGTGGACTTAATGAAATCACTGTTCGTAACAAGTATCCTATCCCTCTCATTAACTCTGCATTTGACTCCCTCCAGCAGGCCAAAGTTTTCACCAAACTGGACCTACGCAACGCCTACCACTTGGTTCGCATCAGGGAGGAGGACGAATGGAAGACGGCCTTCAACACACCCTTGGGCCACTTCGAGTATCTTGTTATGCCTTTTGGGCTCACCAATGCCCCGGCTGTTTTCCAGGCCGTAATTAATGACATTTTACGTGACTTCCTGAACAGATTTGTCTTTGTTTACCTGGATGACATCCTCATCTTCTCCCAGTCCCCAGAAGAGCATGTCAACCACGTCCAGCAGGTCCTCTCCAGGTTACTGGAGAACAGGCTTTTTGTTAAAGCCGTAAAGTGTGAATTCCATGCCACTACTGTGTCCTTTCTGGGTTTTATCATACAGGATGGCAACCTGAAGGCCAACCCAGAAAAGACTAGAGCTGTGGCAGAGTGGCCTGTCCCTGAGACCCGGAAGGAGTTGCAGCGTTTTCTCGGCTTCGCCAACTTCTACTGGAGGTTTGTTAGGGATTATAGTAAGATAGCCACCCCCCTGACCAAGTTGACTTCTGTTAAAGTGAGGTTTGACTGGTCAGCGGAGGCTGACAAGGCCTTCCGTAAGCTCAAATCATTGTTCACCTCCACCCCTGTCCTCATCCAGCCCGACCCCTCCAGACCGTTTGTGGTGGAGGTTGATGCTTCCGACACCGGGGTAGGGGCTGTCCTGTCACAGTATGCTGAATCTGACAACCGGCTGCACCTGTGTGCCTTTTTCTCTTGTCGTCTCTCCCCTGCTGAACAGAACTATGATGTGGGCAATCGGGAGCTGTTAGCGGTTAAACTGGCCTTGGAGGAGTGGAGACACTGGCTGGAGGGGGCTGAACATCCCTTTGTGGTTTGGACAGACCATAAGAATCTTGCCTACATCAACGTGGCGAAGCGCCTCAACTCCCGGCAGGCCCGCTGGGCGCTCTTCTTCAGCCGCTTTAACTTTTCTCTCACCTACAGACCGGGTTCCCGCAACACCAAGCCTGACGCCCTCTCCAGACAATTCTCTCCCGCCGAGTCCACCTCTGAGCCGGAAAGCATCCTTCCCAGTGACCGCATCATCACCGCTCTTTCCTGGGAGATTGAGGGGGCAGTCAGGGAGGCCCAGCGTCTTCATCCTGACCCAGGTAACGGGCCTCGCAATAAGCTCTTTGTCCCTCCTACCGTTCGTTTGCAGGTGTTACTATGGACTCATGCTCATCGGCTGGCCTGTCATCCTGGAGCTAATCGCACCATCTCCCTGCTGCGTCGCTACTTCTGGTGGCCCACTCTGGAAGCAGACACACGGGAATTCGTTGCTGCTTGTTCCACCTGTGCCAGGGGTAAGGCCTCCCACAAGGCTCCAGCTGGACTTCTTCTCCCCCTCCCTGTCCCCAGCAGACCCTGGTCACACGTCGCTTTAGATTTTGTTACTGGACTACCTCCCTCCAAAGGTAACACCACTATTCTCACTATTGTGGACCAGTTTTCTAAAGCCACACATTTCATCGCCCTCCCCAAGCTTCCCTCTGCCCTAGAGACTGCTGAGCTACTGGTCACCCACGTGGTCCGGCTGCACGGGATACCTATGGACATCGTGTCGGACCGCGGGCCCCAATTCTCCTCGCAGGCGTGGAAGGCTTTCGCCAAGGCCCTGGGCACCAAGGTTAGCCTCACCTCTGGGTTCCATCCCGAGTCCAACAGGCAGACGGAGAGGGCGAACCAGGACCTGGAGACAGGGCTTTGGTGCATCTGCGCTGACGACCCTGCGGACTGGAGCCGTTTCCTTCCCTGGGTGGAGTATTCCCACAACTCCCTCACTTCATCTGCTAGTGGCTTATCCCCGTTCGAAGCCTCCCTAGGCTACCAACCCCCTCTGTTTCCTGCACAGGAGGCTGAAATCTCTGTTCCTTCCGTAGCCAACCACGTCAAAAGGATCAGGGGGTTTTGGCAGACGGCTACCAGGGCACTGGAACGTAACCAGGGCGTGAAACAGCGAGCGGCAGACCGACACAGATCCCCAGCACCGGAGTACAAGACAGGTCAGTCAGTCTGGTTATCCACAAGAAACATTCCACTTAAAACAGACTCTCGCAAAATGTCACCTAGGTACATCGGACCCTTCCCCATCACCAAGATCATTAACCACCAGGCTGTCACACTCAAACTCCCGGAGACGATAAGGATTCATCCTACCTTCCACGTCTCGCAGCTTAAACCGGTCTCCTCCAGCCCTCTGTGTCCTCCTTCTGATCCCCCCCCTCCGCCCCAAATCATTGATGGGGGTCCAGTCTTGGTGGACGTCTGGTGGACGTCAGAAGACGGGGCAGGGGATTCCAATACCTGGTCGATTGGGAGGGGTACGGGCCGGAGGAGCGCTCCTGGGTGCCTCGATCCTTCATTCTTGACCACACCCTCATCGATGACTTCCATTGTAGACACCCGGATCGACCTGCTAGGCCGCCAAGAGGCGACCATTGAGGAGGGGGTACTGTTATGATCCTAGCTTCCTGTCTCTCCGCTTGTGTCTCCTCTCCCTTTTTCCCCTATGTGTGTGTCTGTCTGTCACCCCTGTTCCCGCGGCTGGGCATCCCTGTACCTGCAGCTGGCTCCGCCTCCAGGTGTTCACCTGGAGCACATGTCTTCATTGTTTGGAGTATTTAAAGAGCTGACAGTCTTCTCCCAGTCGCCGGATTATTCTCTCGTCCTCCCATGAGTGTGTTCGGTCTACTGGTTGTAAATACTACGTCTCTTGTTCTATCAAATTCAGAGAAAGTGTTTTGTGTTCATCTGTCTACGTTCCAGCCACTTATTGTGTGCTGTGTTTTCTGTTCTTTCAGTGTCTCCTGCCGCTTCCACGCGTGCCTCATACCTGCTTCGTCGGAGCTCTTTTAGTTTTCTCCCCACCCAGTTTGAGTGCGCTTTTTGTTTATCGTTTTCCACTCCTTTTGAGTGCGTCTTTTGTTTGTTTCCATCTCCGCTCGGTGAGCGTGTTTTGTGTTCTCGTTTTGTTAATAAATTATTCTTGATTCATTTAAGTCCTGTCTCCGGGTCTGCATTACTGGGTCCAGTTAATTATTGGCTAACCAGCCTAACAGCAAGACGGTCTGAATTGGAGGTTCTTTCCCAAGAAGAACCTAACCTCAGCCCAGTGGACACTTCAGAGGCACTTGAGGAGGAGATCAGGGCCCTTAGGGAAGAGAATTAAAGACTACGGGACCAGCTGAGTGGAGGATCTCCTGCAGGCAGTAAAGATCTTGAGGCCCAAGTCAAGGCTTTAAAAATGGAGAAAATCAGGCTGCGCAACACGCGGTTAAAGGTAACTATCTCTTTTAGATTAAAATGGGGATTTTTTTGGATTGTATAATCTGTGTCCACATTTTAGGGTAAATATACACATATGTAGCATATACAGATGTAGTATAGGGTTCCCTTGTGCAACAAATATACATCTCTCAATATATTATGTGGCAATATATTTCACGTGTATTCATATATTGTGAAATTTAGATTTAGTAATATATCATGATAAAACAATATATTCTATGTGTAAGTGATATATTGTGGCATATATGAAAATACTGCAATTATTGCCGTTTTCATATATTGAATAAATACATTGTTATGTTATTTAATATATTGTTATTTATATGAAATATATCCCACATTATATGAGATTATATATTGGAATACACATTGAATATATGTAAAATTATATGAGGCAATGAACCTCAATGCAAAAGAATATATATATATATATATATATATATATATATATATATACATACTACCACTCAAAAGTTTGGGATCACTTGCAAATCTCTTTGTTTTCCAAAGAAAAATACATTTTCATGCATTTCACAAACAATTTTTTCCATTTCACAAACATTTTTATCCATTTCATAAACAATTAAAATTAATCAGATGATTTTCAAAGAATGATCTACATTTTTGCATAGAGGCCTACTATCAACAACTGTCAGTCCTCTGCATCAATCTCCTGGTATGGCTGCTAATCCAAGTTAATCATTTTATAAGGCTAATTGATTATTAGAAAACCCTTTTGCAATTGTGTTGCACAGCTGAAAACCGTTGAACTCATAAGGGAGCACAAAAGGGAGCATGGCATTCTTTAGGTTAGTTTATTTTCTGAAGCATCAGCAGTTGCTTGTTTGTTTACAGGCTCGAAATGGCCAGGAAGAAAGAACTTCCTTTAGAGACCCGTCAGTCTATTGTTGTGCTTAGAAAGGAAGGCTATTCAATGCGAGAAATTGCAAAAAAAAAACTTAAAATCTCTTACCATGCTGTTAACTACTCCCTTCAGAGAGCAGCACAAACTGGGTCTAACAAGGACAGAAAAAGGAGTGGGAGGCCCCGATGCACAACTGTGCAAGAAGACAAATATCTGAGAGTGTGTAGTTTAAGACAAAGACGCCTCACAGGTTGTCAACTGGCAGCTGCACTAAATAGTACCCGTCAAACACCAGTGTCAGTATCAACAGTGAAGCGGCGACTTCAGGATGCTGGACTTCATGGCAGGATTGCCAAGAAAAAGCCATATCTCAGACTGGCCAATGAAAAGAAAAGACTGAGATGGGCAAAAGAGCACAGGCATTGGACACTGGAAGAGTGGAAGAAGGTGTTGTGGACAGATGAGTCCAAGTTTGTGGTCTTTGGATCAAACAGAAGAACATTTGTGAGACGCAGAACAAATGAAAAGATGCAAGAACAGTGCTTAATACCATCGGTCAAGCATGGTGGAGGCAGTGTGATGGTCTGGGGGTGCTTTGGAGGTGGTAAAATAGGAGATTTGTACAGGGTGGAAGGGACCTTGAGGAAGGAAAGCTATCAAAAGATTCTTGATCTGTGGACAGCACTTGATTGGGGCCAATTTCATGATACAACAGGATAATGACCCAAAACACACCTCCAAAATGTGTCAGCAATATTTAGAATAAGCAGTCAGCCAGAATTCTGACTGTAATGGAGTGGCCAGCACAGTCTCCAGATCTGAACCCTATTGAGCTGTTGTGGGAGCAGCTTGACCGTAAGGTACGGATGAAGACCCCATCAAGCCAATCCATCCAGCATGGGGTGAAATCTCATCAGATTACCTTGAAAAATTGTCAGCTAGAATGCCTAAGGTCTGCCAGGCTGTAATTGCTGCAAAAGGTGTTTTTTTTGATGAAAGCAAAGTCTGAAGTACACATTCATCATTTCCGTTAAAATCATTATTTCTAACTCTGACAATGTCATCATGTCCTGTTCATTTGTTATAGTTCCTATTCAGACTAATCTCATGTATGTTTCCATGGAAAACAAGAAAATTTCCAAGTGATCCCAAACTTTTGAGCGGTAGTGTATATATGGGCTGCATGGTGGCGCAGCAGCTAGTGCGCGTGCCTCACAGCAAGAAGGTCGCAGGTTCCTTTCTGTGTGAAGTTTGCATGTTCTTCCCGTGCATGCGTGGGTTCTCTCCAGGCGCTCCGGCTTCCTCCCACAGACCAAAAACATGCCCATTAGGTTGATTGGTGACTCTAAATTGCCCCTAGGTGTGAGTGTGAGTGTGAATGGTTGTGTGTATGTGCCCTGCGATCGACTGGCGACCTCGCCTCTCACCTCGCACGTTGACAGCTGAGATAGGCTCCGGCCCCCCCGCGATCGCTTAAGGGATAAGCAGTATAGAAAATGGATAGATGAATATATATATATATTCGAATTATTAAAAGTTCATCCACCTGAACTCGAACAGGCTTGGCACAGGACGCAGGAGTCAACTCAATTCACTTAGTCCTTTCTTTTATTTGACTTTTTCTTTGATGAATCAAAATCAGGTTGATAACCTCAAAAGAGAAAACAGAAATCAGTTTCAACACTTTAAATTATAATCATAACCATACACTCAGCTCTATGTCTTAGCCTATGCAAATTAAACAAATTCAGATCCGTCTCTTCAATCAAATCAATTTCATACATACCAATATCGTCTCTGTGCTTCTCTCCCTCAAGCTGAACCCAGGGCAGACAAAGGCCGCCAGGTGCTCAACCAAGGTTAATCAGCATGGTGCTTCCCTCTACTGCCCTCTGGCACATATCTCACACACAACTTAAACATTTAACACATATTCACCCTAAAAAAAAAAAAACAGCATTTAATGCCTGACTCAACATATACACACTCACACACACACACACACACACACACACACACACACACACACACACACACACACACACACACACACACACACACACACACATATTTGTAAACAGCAAACCAGCAAACAGTGCAGCTCATTGCATTTCATTTACATAAGTCCAACCCCCTAACCACTATTCAAACTTTTGTAGAAGTTTGAACTGCGGTTATCAAATGGACATAGAAACAACAGCATATAATGCATGACTCAACACCTCCCACTTGAGCTCCTGGATAATGAACCCAAGGAGGTCACACCAGTCCTATTAAAGTCTTTCTTTGCACTGCTCCTCAACGGGAAGCAGGACCACCAGGCGTCAAACATCCCCGTGAAGGATGGTATAGGGGATTTTGGATGACAGTCTTTTTGTGTCTTTCCTCTGCTTGTGCAGTGTCTCTCTTTTTCTGACTGGGCCAGGGTAGCTCGGAAAAGTCCTCACGTTCACATCCCTCAGAATTCCTCTGTGTTCAGGATTTACACTGATAACTCTGCCCAGCTTGTATCGGCCTCTTAAAGCATTTTGATCCGCCATCCACACCACATCTCCCACCATGACATTTCGTTGTTTTGTGTGCCATTTGCTCCTGATGAACAGGTTAGGACCAGCCAGCTCACTCCACTTCTTCCAGAATCTGCTGACTTCATGCTGGATACTTTGAAGTCTTTTATACGAGTAGCCTTCAAACTCAAAGTCTCCTGGATCTCCTTTTGGGCTGGTCCGACCGAGTAAGATAGAGTTGGGGCTGATGTACTCCACATAGTCTTCACAACTTTGAACTCTGGCATCTATGGGTCGTTCATTTACCAGATTTGCTGCCATGAAGAGAAATGTCTGGAATTTTCCCCATGTAAAGACTCCATTTCCACCAAGGTTATTCAAGGCTCTTTTCACTAACGGAACTGCTGCTTCTGCTGCACCGTTCCTGTGAGGGGAGTCTGCCGGGTGAATCTTCCAAGACCGCTCAACTTTGTTAAGTTTACTTAAGAAACTTTGGAGCTCCTTCAGTGCAGGTTTGGCCCTCACAGAGTTTGTCCCAGCATCTGACCACAGCTTCTTTGGATGTCCTCTGAGTGATGTAAATCTCTGATAGGCCAGGAGAAATTCTTCTGATGACTGGTCACTCACAATATCAGTGTGAACAGCTCTTGAAACCATGCAGCAGAATACAATGCCCCAGACTTTTAGTTTAGTCCTCTTCTTCACCACATCTCTGTATCTGAGTGCATCCTCCCCTCTCATTGTTAGCATTGTTAATTTGCCTCTTCCTTGTTCCTGCCTTTCTCCTTAATCTTCAGCCACTTCTTAGCAGCCCGCTGGACCCAGGCAACAACGTTGACTAGCTTGTGCAACCTACTGAATCTCCCCACTTTCACAAGACTCTTCGGCACAGAATCAGCTGGTGTTTTCCCTGGACCACCTGTGGGATTTGTGTGGGGTTTGTCTGTGATGGGATCTTTAAAGCTTGGCAGGTGTTGCTCTCTTACCTGACTTCTGGTCACTACTGCTGTGAAGTACACACTAGAGCTTTTCTCTGAAGCTTGTTTACATGCTCTCTAGCATAAGCCACAACCTCCCCAGCTGACTTCTTGGGCCATGTTTCCACTGGCCACTTCAGAAACTCTGGTCCATTTTGCCACACAGATCCTTCCCTAAGCTCTTCTGCTGTGCACCCTCGTGTCATTATATCAGCAATGTTCAGTTCTCCAGGAATCCACCACCAGTCTTCAATAGGTCCAGCCTTTTGGATCTCACCCACACGGTTTGCGAAGGTTTGGTATCCATAGCTGTCTCTTTGGATGGCGCCCAAGACTGTCCACTAGATGGAACCATTTCTCAACCTCTAATCTTCCATGTCTCTCAAAATACTTCCTGAATCTGGCTGCAAAGACTGCTCCACAAATCTTGGCTTTTACTGCTTCTCCTTTTTGATCCAGTGGAGTCAGTTTGGCTTCTGTGGAACTTGATTCGCCCAAGATCTACATATTCTTCGAACAGTTTAATGGTTTCTTCTCTTAGACCTTCTGAAAGTGGTTCATCCCAAGTCTCCCGAGTCATCTTCCCACCTCCAGCCTCTTGGAAGGCCTTCCTTACAAGGATTGCCCCCTTCTGTTTAACAGACATAACAAGACCGATTGGGTCATAGAGTCCAGCTACCTGACTTAGCAGCTCTCTCCTGCTCAGAGGATAAGGCGTTCCTGGTCTTACATCTTCCTTGTTAAGATCCTCACCCAGTCTTATCTTTCTTTTCCTCTTGGAGAAGTTGATTGATGTCAGCACGTAAAGCATGTCCTCTTCCATCTGATACCCGACGCCCAGGGCTTTATTGTCTTCATCCCTCATCTTGTTTGTGAGGATGATTGTTTTAGCTTGTGCTGCTGCCTTCTGCTTTTGTGGGATTTCCTCTGCAGTGCCCTGCCTCCCACTTTGGCCTGACCACACCCAAGGTTTAAGAAAGAAGCCTCCTGCCTTCAGAATGTCCTCCACTCGTTGTGTGATTTTGAACAGCTCCTCCAGACTGTTGTGGGAGGTTAGTATATCATCAACATAACTGTCCTCCTCCAGGACCCTGCGCTCCTCCTCCAGGTGAGTAAAGATGGATAGCCTTGCCGTCTCGTGCATAGCAAGCTGTGCAATGCACCCAGCTGGTCTGTCACCTATATTGACTCGTGTGATGGCATACTCCCTTATGTCTTCACCTGGCATGTCCCTCCAGAGAAATCTGTGCAGATGCATTTCACGTTCCTCCAGTCACACTGAATTATACATCTTTTTGATATCACCAAGGACTGCATACACACCTCTTCTGAACCTCAGCAGGACAGCTCTTATTGGGTTTAGAACATCTGGCCCCTTTAAGAGAAGATCGTTCATGCTCAGTCCCTTGAATTTTTGGCTGCTGTTCCTCACCAATCACACTGGGGTTGTCACTGAGTGAGGGTTAAGTGCCACCAAGTGGCTTACATACCAGACAGGCCCCTTCTAGTTTCCTCTTATCTCCTCAGTGAGTTCTATGGCAGCACGCCGTTCAACCATCTCATGGACTTGGGCTGTATATGCAGCTTTCCACTCAGGCTCTCTCTCCAATTGCCTTTCTGTTCTTAAAAACGTGGCTTCCACTGCACTCTTGTTGTTGGGGAGAGAGGCAGGATCTTCAATCCATGGATATCTAGCATCCCAGTGTGGTGAGTTCACATGAGTATCCTCCTCCAGTGTTATGACCCTGTGGGTCATTTGCGAATGTGTGTGTGTTTTGTTTTGTTTTGTTTTGTTTTTCTTGTGGCAGTGTCTCCTTCCCCGGTGTGTGTGTTTCTTTATCTCTATCTCTCCAGTGGCAGTGGAGCAAGATGATGCTGCAGCGCGATTGGTCAGGGGGCGGATAACATCTGTTATGTCATAGGTTCCCCTAGACCGAGACATAACACCAGACAGTAGTATGGTCTCTAAATTTTCTCCACAGTTTTTTAGCTGCTCAAGTCTCTCGAGGACCCCTTCCTGCTCCTTTAGGAACCTCAGGAGTATATCAAAGTGGTTGTCTGGGGTGACATCATTTCTTGGCTCTAGCATGAAGATTAACCAGTCTCTCTTCACAAAATCGGGCAATTTGCTCTCTATTGTCTTGATGACCAATGGGTTCCTTATTGCACCTGAATTACCCAGCTCCACCGCCTTTTCCACAGTCTGAATTACATCAATGACTTTCCTTGGCTGATTTCCCTTCACAGGAGCCATTTTCTCTAATTCTTCTAGGATCTCGATGACAATTGTTGACTTATTGCCATACCTGTTCTCCATGACTCTGAAGATCTCATCAGCAGTGTTGTAGGTTGACAGTCTGAGATCCTTCCTTATCTTGTCTAGGAGTAGGAGTTGAATTTTCTTGACCTCAGCTGACCCAGATGGCTCTCCTTGTCTTTGAAGGTGATCCCAATCCTTCCTCCATCTGTGATAATCTCGTCTCCACTGAAGATAGGAAGAGCTGTCAGTTTGATCCTCGCAGTAGGTACCGCCGGTATCTGCTCCAGCCATCACATTTGCAGGTTGTGCAGCACTTGCTTCCTCTGCAACTCTCCGTACAGTGGCAAACTCAGCTGTCCTCAGTTCAAGCCTGCTGTTGATTTCTTTGAGATCTCTGACTCTCCATCAAGGTCTCTTTTCTCCCTCCCAGGGATCCATCGCTCCCACGCTAACATGAACTTGATGACCTCCTTCATCCTCTTCTCCAAGAGAATTAGATGCATTTCATACCCCTCCAGGTGAGTACTCTCAACAGGTAGGTTTCCTGCTACCTCAGCACTTTTCTCTGCCATCAAGATTGCAGCTGTAATTTCTTCTTGACCATACCTTGATCACAGGTTCGTCTAGATAATGTGGCTCACCTCTTTAAACCTTGTTTCAGGTTCATCCACAGTCCTTTCTATGTCACTTTCCAGCTGCTCTCCAAGGCCCTCCTCTTTTTCCTCTTTTGTTGCCTCAGCCAGCAATCCAGTCCTGTATTCATCAGTTACTTCAAATACTGGACCGCAAGAAGCTTGAAGCTTTACTCAGTAAGACTTTTAAGAATTGATTTTTAATGGATTAATGTATTATTGGCACAAGTGGTAACACTGTCGCCTCACAGCTAGAAGGTCCCCAGTTCGAATCTCGCTGTGGGCGCTGGGGGCGTGTCCTCCACCATACCCTTGGTGCCTGCTGCTTGAGGAAAAATAAGGGCCTTTCTGGTGGAGTTTGCATGTTCTCCCCGTGTTCACCTGGGGTATCCTCCATAAAAATACCCCCACTAAAAACATGCAAGATCACCACCAGACCAATGGTGACAAACAAGAGCTGGGTCCCCAGGCACCGGTCGACTGGCAGCCTACCGCTCCTGATCTGCCGTGGAGGAAGGACTGACCATGGATGGGTCAAAAAGCGGGAAAGAATTTCACAAATGCATGGTGTGTGCAGTTTCCCCCTCAACTCTGCATGTTGTGTGTAAAATAATTGTGACAAATAAAGGAATTCTTCTTATTCTTATTATTTTGCAAAGTTACTGTAAATTGTAACAAACACTTACACAAATACTGAAATGTACACAACTACAAGCGAAACAGTAGGGACAAATAAAAAGCATTAACAGTTTAGATATTTTTTTCAGATTTTATCAGCATTAACACGGATCCCCTGTAGTAGTTTTACAGCACAAATTCACCTCCCATAGGTAGACACTTGGCTAAGGCAAAGTAAAGTTGCTCTCACTGACCACAATACTTCCTGGAAAACAAAGTGGATACAGTAATATAACCTCCTCGCTCTGAAAGCCCCTTGGACAATCTTTCTAACTCCTTCCTTGGTTCCTTGAGAAGCCAATTCTGATTTCTGACTTAACTACAGTATTTATAGGTCACCCACTGAGGAGCAAGGACCAGGCATACTACTACTAACTACTACTAAGCTTTATTTAACAGCCATGCATGACGTCATCAGTTCGCGACGTAGGCAGCAGCTCTGTGAAGGACGCCAGTGGGAAGTTTTTTATGTAAAAAGAGTAGTTTGAATGAAATAAGTCAAACATAAAGCAATAACAGCGCTCTGCCAACGTTACCAGTACTGCCTGAGCCTATAGTGGCCTCAGGTATGATGGCGGTGTGCGAGTCCTGCCTCCCCACCCTCTCAAAACTGAGGGAGAGCATCTCCGGTCTGCGGGCCAATCTCAGAGAGAAAGATAAAATCCTCCTGGATTTCTCCACTGTCGCCACGACGCAGGCGAAACATATCGCCTACCTGAGGCAATCCGGCACTGGCGGCCACAAACAACACCACCCTGCTGTGGACAGGCTCGATCACCACCGGTACTCCGGCACCAGCACAGGCCGAGTCCCGCTGGCACCGACAGGGAGCCAAGCCTAAAACATCGGCACCTTCCACTTCTTGCCCTCGCCCCGATGAGTCGCACTGCTTCACCAGGGAGGACGGGGTGAAGGGCCCGGTGAGCTCAACCCCACTCAGGCCGAGGGAGCCCTGGTCGGTGGTGCACCGGGGCGCTGGAGCTCGGCCATCTCCTCCTCCACCGCCTCCGGATCTGCCACTGGACAACAGGTTCAACATCCTAAGCCTGCAGGATTTATCTCCCGTCGGTGCCTGGCCCAGCTCGCCTCCAGGACCTGTCCACCCAACTGGCCGTGGCTCTCACCAGCCCAAGACCTGGGATCCGCCAGTCCAACATGGCCGCTCCCCTCCAGCTCGGCCCGGAGCACCTGCGTCGCGACGCCAGCAGGTTCCACCTCACCACCGCCGCACCCCCAGGGAGCCAGTGGGGCAGCGCACCTTCCCCTCGGTGCTGGTGGTGGGGACCTCCATGGTCAGGCACGTGGCGGTGCTCGGCGGCCGGACCTTCTGCCACCCTGGAGCCCGCTTCACGGAGGTTGCATCCGCCGCTCTCCAACTGTGTGCGGAACACAGCCCAGCCTCCACACTGGTCTTGGAAGCAGGCATCAATGACCTTAGAAACCAGCAGTCGGAGGTCCTAAAAAAGGATTTCGTGTCGCTGATCGACCGCCTGCTGGACACTGGGAAGCGACTAATTATCTCCGGCCTGCTTCCCCCACCACGTTATGGTGACGTCATCACCAGCTGGCTTTGCCAGCTGCATCTGTGGCTGAAGGGTTACTGCCTGACGAGAGACATCCCGTATGTGGACAATTTTATAGCGTTTTTAAACAGGCCTTGCCTTTTTAAACGGGACAACCTACACCCCAACCAGGAGGGCTCACGGCTTTTATCAGTCAACACTGACCTCACTGTCCGGTCCTGCACTTCAGACTAACTGGTATGACTCATGCACACAAGCACTCTGCTCCACACTCACCCTCACCCACTACATGTTTCACCCACACCATGCACACCTTCCCGGCAGTAACCCCCTCTTCTCCACCGAAACCTCAGGACATTCACATTATTACATCAATCACTTCACACAGACATTCAAAGCCCAGGACTGCTTTTAGACCCAGCACTGTTTTTAACATTCCTGTAAAACACCATGATGAGTGCACGTTCAGCACAGCTATCAAATTGGCTGTGCTGAATGTGCGCTCTCTTTTAAACAAATCTTTTATCATAAATGACTTAATTTTAGACAAAAACCTAGATGGTATTCTCCTTACAGAGACATGGCTCGGCACTGATGCACCTGTTGTTCTCACTGACGCTTCCCCACCAAATTTTAACTTTTTATTCTCTACTAGGGGTGGCAAAAAGGGAGGCGGCACTGCATCTATCACTAGAACTTCAATGTCTGCAAATGCAGTTCCTTTTAAGAGTTTTACATCATTTGAGCACCATGCCTTTGTTTTTAGCAGTCCTCCTATTCTTTGCATAACGATCTATAGACCACCCCAGTATTCATCCTCTTTTATCAGTGAATTCTCTGAGTTCTTATCAATCATTCATACCACCTACAACAGGATTTTAATAGCTGGTGATTTTAATCTACACATTGACAACAACTCGCACCCAGTATCCAGAGAATTTTTAAACCTCTTAAACTGTATGGATTTTAAACAGCACGTTACACAGCCGACCCACAACAGGGGGCACACCCTGGACCTGATCATAACTTATGGCCTGTCTGGGGGGGTGTCCTCTGTTGTGGATCTGGCTGTGTCCGATCACTCATGTGTGTTTTTTAACATCGCCAGTTTTATTCAGCGGGAGGCACCAGTGAGAACAGTGAGGAAACGCAACCTAACTCCTGAAGTGGCTGCAAATTTTATCCAGATTTTACAGAGCACTCCTGCAGAGATTTTACCAGCACCCTGTGATTTTATCGTTGACAATTTTAACAGTAATCTGAAGTCAACGCTGGACTCAGTGGCTCCACTCTTAACAAAAACATTTAAGAAAAAACCTACACCCTCCATGGATAAATGAAGATATTAGGCATCTGAAAAGAAACTGCAGGAGTGCTGAGAGGAAATGGAGAAAATCAAAGCTGACAGTCCATGAAATTTTACGTCATCACCTCAAAACTTACAATAACACCATTAAACAGGCAAGGATTTCTCACTTCAAAAAGCTAATCTCTGACCATAAAAATAATCCCAAATTTCTCTTCTCCACAATTGATCTTTTAATAAACAGTAATTTTAACAGATCTCATAAGACAATAACAAATACCTTGTGTGAAGACTTTGCAGACCACTTCAGGCGCAAACACAACAGGTTTTAACTACCAATACGTCTGGATCACAGGTTTTACCTGAGGAAACACTGGAGAGTTTTGCCCTTGTTGACACAAGGACACTTGGTCGAGTTTTCTCCCAGGTAAACCCCACAACCTGCCTTTTAGACCCAATTCCCACACCGTTTTTTAAAACGCTCTATGTGTTCTTTGAGGAACAGCTGTTATACATGGTGAATTGCTCTCTTCAGACGGGTGTCTTTCCTGCCTCCTTTAAAACGGCGGTGGTGAAGCCCCTTCTGAAGAAGAGCAATTTAGATCCCAATATTCTTAATAACTATCGACCTGTATCCAACTTACCTTTTTTAAGTAAAATTTTAGAAAAACTGGTTTTTAACCAAGTAAATGATTTTTTAAACAAAAAGAACATCTTAGAAAGGTATCAGTCTGGTTTTAGGATGAACCACAGTACCGAGACAGCCCTATTAAAGATTTTAAATGATATCAGGTGCAACTTAGATAAACACAAGCTCACAGTCTTGGTACTACTGGATCTAACTGCCGCCTTCGATACAGTAGACCATCACATTTTATTAAACAGATTGAGGCACCTGGTCGGCCTCTCAGGTACTGCTTTTAACTGGTTCGTCTCATACCTCACTGACCGACACTTCTTTGTAAGTTGGGATGCATGTTCCTCAGGTACCCATGAGATCAAGTGTGGGGTTCCCCAGGGGTCAACTTTAGGTCCAACTCTTTTTAATCTGTACATGCTACCCCTCGAGGACGTCATCAGGAGGCATGGCATCAGCTTCCATAGTTATGCTGATGATACGCAACTGTACATTGCCGTGTCTCCTGATGACACAGGGCCTATTGATGCCCTTTTTAACTGTATTTTAGACATCAAGTCATGGATGGCAGAAAATTTCCTTCAGCTCAATCAGGACAAAACAGAGGTCTTAGTCATTGGTCCTGAAGGCCAGAGAGAGAAACTTTTACCAAAACTAAAAGATCTTAAACCAACACATTCTGTAAAAAGTCTGGGCGTGATTTTTGACTCTGAGCTTACTTTTATTCCACACTTCAAAAACATAACAAAGATAGGTAGATTAAAGATAAGATAGATTTTACCATCTTAAGAATATAGCCAGAGTCTGCCCGTTTCTCTCTCAGGCCAGCACAGAGGTGCTGATGCATGCTTTTATCTCTTGTCGCTTAGATTATTGTAATGCCCTGCTCTCTGGTCTTCCCAAAAAGAGTACTTCAAATTTTCAACTACTACAGAACTCAGCCGCTCGCATGCTGACGAGGACCAGAGGGCGGGAGCACATTACACCAGTTTTAAAATCGCTGCATTGGCTCCCCGTGCGTTTCAGGATAGATTTTAAGGTTCTTTTATTAGTTTTCAAATGTCTTAACGGTCTTGGGCCTTCTTATTTATCTGACTTTCTTTTACCATATCAACCCTCGCGGACCCTGAGGTCCTCCGGCTCCGGCCTCTTAACCATACCAAAAGTAAGAACTAAAACACACGGGGAGGTGGCTTTTAGTCATTATGGCCCCCGACTGTGGAACAGCCTGCCAGAGAACCTCAGGGCCGCAGAGACCGTTGATGTTTTTAAAAAGAGCCTCAAGACTCATTTTTTTAATCAGGCTTTTAATTGATATGTCTGATTTATCTCATTCCTTTAATCAGGCTTCTTATCTTATCATATTTTAGTTGTATGTTTTAACGACATGACTATTTACTATTTATTTCATTTACTCAGTTTATTTATAGTTTATCTATAGCTTTCATTTATAGTTTATTTACTATTTATTCCTTTTATTCCTTTACTCATCTCATTTCATTCAATGTTCATGTTTTATATATTGTATTATTTTACTCTATTTTATCTACTTTACTTATTGTCTTATGAACTTTTCTTCTTTTAAATGTTTATTTATTTATTTATTTTTTCAACTTATTTATTTATTTTTTAATTCCAGTGTTTCCTCGGCGGGTCCTCCACACTGAGAGATGTGTCTGATCTGTTGCAGGGGGGCTGTCCTCGGGCCCTCTTGGCCCGGCTGGTTGGGGGAATCCCTACCTTGCTGTCGGGCTCGGGTGGGCCCGGGTGCGGGTGCCCCCTGTGCTCACAGTCCCTGATGTCTCTCGATGTGGACGACCCCAAAGGTGGCCTTTTCCTCAGTCATTAGTGCCGTGCCATGTCTCGTTACCCCTGCCATCGTCTGCAGTAAGAATGTGTATGCATGTAGTTGAGGGTGGGCGCTTGTACATACGGAGGGTGGGAGGGATGGGTTTTTATTGTTGCTTTATTTTGATTTCTATTGTTTTTATATCCTGTGAAGCACTTTGTGTTACATTTTAATATGTATGAAAGGTGCTATATAAATAAAGTTTGATTTGATTTGATTTGATTTGATTTGATTTATAAAGCACTTTAAAAACAACATTGTTGGCCAAAGTGCTGTACACACATAAAAGCAAATTAAGGGCAATAAAAGAGATATTGTGTTAACAACCCAAAATCTACACAGGCTTTGGAGGCATCACTAGGGCCAAACATCATGACTTCAGTCTTTTTATCATTTAAAAGTAGAAGATTTTTTGACATCCATGCCTTCAATTCTGCAATGCAATCAAAGAGTTGGTTTGCAGAGAACCCACTTTCCTGTCTCAGTGGCAGGTAAATTTGACAGTCATCAGCATAGGAATGAAAAGAAACACCATGCTTTCGAAAAATTGTTCCAAGTGGAAGCAGGTACAGGGAGAAGAGAAGAGAACCACGTATAGAGCCTTGAGGCACTCCACATGTGAGAGGTGCTGCACCAGAGTCAGTGGCACCAAAACGGACACAGAAACTTCTCCCTGAGAGGTAGGGCACCACCCTGAATGCCCACCCAGTTCTCCAGGCGAGACAAGAGGATCTGATGGTCCACCGTGTTGAAGGCTGCTGTTATTTCCAACAGAACCAAAGCAACACAGTGACCAGACTGGAAGATCTCAAGTATATGGTGCTCATCTAAGTATGAGTTCAGCTGACGGTAAACAATTTTCTCCAAAATCTTTCACAGGAAGGGGAGTTTAGAAATTGGCCTAAAATTAAAGAGAACAGAAGGGTCTAAACCAGGCTTTTTAATTAGAAGTGTCACCACTGCATGCTTAAAACTCGCAGGTAAAATCCCATTTGACAAACTGCCATTTATCACGCTGAGCACATGTGGTGCCAAGGTAGGGAAGACCTCTTTAAAAAGACGAGGTGGCAGTGGGTCACAGGGAGACCCAGCAGGCTTCATATGACCAATTCTATCTCTCAAGGACGGCAGACTGACAGGCTCAAACTGGTCATAAACAGCCAAGCATGTAACAGAGATGGAGGAGTCATAAGAAGGGGGGCTAATAAGGGCTCTGGTGCTCGTGACCTTATTAATAAAAAAGTTCAGGAAGCCGTCACACACCTCAGTTGGGTTCTCAAAGCAGGCTGGTTGTGGGGGATTAAGAACAGAGTGGACAGTTTTAAACAGGACATGAGGATTGTGACAGTTAGAGGTAATAATATCAGAGAGATGCCTGGTTTTAGCAGCTTTCACAGTCCTCTGATAAAAATGCCAGCTGTCCTGCAACATCTGGAAAGACACCTGTAGCTTGTCCTTCTTCCACTTTCGCTCAGCTCTCCTGCACTCACACCTGGCAGCACGTGTGGCGTCGTTTATCCAAGGCTCCGGTCTTGGTTTGGAAGGCCTTGTTTTTAGTGGTGCCACAGGATCTAATACAGTTTTACAGGTTGAGTTAAAATAGGTGGACAGTGCCTCAACATCTGGCTTAGAGTGCATGGATTCAGCTGGGCTGAACGCTGAGTTGAACGCTGTGGAGAACTGAGCAGCAGTGGAAGAGTTAATAACACGCAAGTGATGTGCAAGAGCACGAGGTTTAACTGTATAAACAGAGGAGAGCTGTGTCAAATACGACTGGCATGTGGTCCGAGAACACAGCATCACAAACCTCTACGCTAGAAACAGTAAAACCATGGGTTAAAATGAGATCAAGAGTGTGCCCCCGTTCTTGTGTAGGACCAGACACAAGCTGTACAAGATTAAAAGAGTCAATAAGATTTAAAAATACTTTGGCAAACGGCTTCACAGGACAGCACACGTGGATATTAAAATCCCCAGCTATTAAAATTCGATCATATTTGGGCATTATTCCTGACAAGAAATCACCAAAGTCACCAATAAAGTCTCTGTTGTACTTTGGTGGCCTGTATATAACAGCACACAACACCGGGAGGACAGAGCCGAGTTCAAATAAGCTCATCTCAAAACTAGAATAAGATGTAGGCGTGAGCTGTTTACACACAAAGCGGTTCCTGTAAACAGTCGCTATGCCTCCTCCACGACCTAAAGTCCGCGGAGAGTTGAAGTATGTACAGTCAGGCGGCAAAAGTTCACAAAGAGTGCTGGACTCACCAATACTCAACCATGTTTCCATTATAAAGAGAAACTCCAACCCGCGGGACGTGAAGAAATCCTTGAGGATAAAAGTTTTGTTGGCTAGTGATCGAGCATTCACCAGAGCCATCCTGACCGGAGCTGGAGCCGGGGCAGTAGCCGTCTGTGGAGACCGAGCAAGTGGCCGCAGGTTGTGTAGGTTCACTCTGCCCCTGCGGAGGTAGGGGACGGGGAGCCGACGGGGCAGCTGCTCCTCTTCCGGGCCGACCAGGTGGACCAGAGAGCGATCGTTTGGATCCAGGAAGCGCCATGAAATGAAGCAACGACATGATGAACAAGCATCTCCAGAAGAAGCAACAGGAGAGTACGCCAAACCTTCTTTTAGTTCCACTAATCTGCCGCTGCGTTTCCCCTGGCGTCTATGTCCTCTGCGTGCAGGTGGAGCCAGGGCACAGCACAGGTACGCCGGTATACCAGAGAGAAGAGGAAGGCAGAAAGTTTTCTGTCCATTTTGCCCAGAGACTCCCAGATTGTCAGAGGAAGAACGGAGATTTAACAGTGTTTGGTGATCATATACCAGCAGAGAGTTGAGATTTTGAGAGACGAGTAATAAAACAAGCAGAAATGCAATCAAAGTTTGAGGAGACACACGGCAGGCAAAACACACTGGCGCCATCTTCGCCTCAAGAGTGGGAACCACCTCATCTTTCCTATTGCAACAATCCAAGGCTATTATTGTGGATTTCTTATTTTATTATCTTTTACTGATGCAGTTGTTCAGCAACACCCATGGGCAAAGCTTTCAGACATGAGAACAGCAATTAACAAAAGGATCTGCGAATTAAGGCACCAGCACAAGAAGAAGTCCATGGACAGCTGAAGGACTGGGCCTTGATAAGTTGGCATGTGTGCACTTCTTGAACTGTTTTTTTATTTTTTTTTTCCACTGAGGGATTGTTCTGTTTTTATAACAATGAAGGGCAGTTGTCCTTTTGGAAATGTTCTATTTTAAAGTTTTTTGTTTGTTTGTTTGGTTTTTTTTTTTTTCTTGTCATGTATTGGATTACATACAAATATTGAAAACATGTTAAAAGACATGTTTAAAAAAAAAAAAAAAAAAGATTGTGTAGCCTGCTAACACATAAAAGTACTAGAGACCAAAACTTGAATAAAAGTACAAGTAAAGGTAAAAGTATTGTTATGTGGTTATTAAAGACAGCAGTCAAAAGTTTGATCATATGATTTCAAATGTCGAGATTACACTGGAGAACATCCCTAATCTACAGTTGACCTTAGCTGAAGATGAAGACGAAGAATACGTCGAAGAGTAGTAATAGCGATGGTGGCGTGTGCAGACGCAGCGGCTCCTCTCTGTCCCAATAATGTGGTGTCTACATGTTTGTGTTCGTCGGTTTGTTCGAGTGATTTTATGTTTTCGTCGCGCTTGTTTGTCCCAATGCGCACATACAGCCGTGGGACTCTTTTTTGACATTGGCAACACAGCAATCTGCAAGTTAAACCCCCCATTAAATTAAGCTGAGTTACTTGACCTACTCTGGTGGCCCGATTCGAAACCGACCCCCACTACTGCAGCACACCCACAGAGGAAGTGCCGCAGGCGGTGGAAGCAGGGAAAGCACGGGGGTATCCGGGCTAGGCTAGCAGCGAATCCACACAACCCAGCTATACCATCTATCATACTCACCAATGTACGCTCCTTGGACAACAAACTGGACTATATACACCTTCTGAGATTGACCCAGCAGACCGTGAGAGAGTGCTGTGTTTTCGTTTTTATGGAAACATGGCTCAGTAACAGCATATCGGACACCGCCATCCAGCTGGACCAGCTAACATGCTACAGCTAACAAAGCGGCAGCGGGGTCTGTGTTTACATCAGGGATGCTTGGTGTCAAGACGCTGTGGTGATTTGTAGACAATGTTCACCCCTAGTGGAGTTTATGATCATCAAGTGCCAGCCTCTGTTAATGTCCTGTACATATAGCAGCATTGACAATAAAGTTGACTTGACTTGACTTGACTTGACTTGACTCATTCATTCAGCTCATTCAGCAACAGACTGATCCATCCCGTATAGTAAGTATCTACATTTGCCCCTTCTAACTCTGAAGTGTATTACCTTTCTTGTTTTTCGTTTTGTTTTGTTTTTTTCGGGGGATTTTTGTAACAAAAGAATTTATATTTCTATTTGATAACCATTGTTCAAACTACTACAAAAGTTTGAATAATGTGTAGCATTTAAGTAATACCTGACAGGGGTTGATGAGTAATACTCACTTACTTAAGAATAGATGGACCAGTAGGTTCGACTACAGGAGCCCAGTGGAGTGTTCAATGAGACTCAGAGACCAGAGAATAAACTTAAATTTATGCCAACTTTTAGTAGAGAACAGTGTATAACACAAGTTGTTATTACACAAAAACATCAACAAAGAAAACTTTTGGAAGTATCAAATTGGCCAATATCTCTATTTTGTGCATCAATATTAGATTCAAGTCACTCTTATCAGATTCACAGTTCACAATATACAAAAGATACCAGGTTTAATAACAAACACCACTTCACTTAAGGAGGATGTCCCTCACGTGCATCACCACCATACCGTTCCTGAGACTGAGGAGGTATGTATATCAATTTCAGGCCAAAGCACAGGAAAAAGAAGAGAAAAAAACAAGAAAAAGGGTTAAGTCTGAGTCCACAGTTCCTGGGATGCCAAAAAAGTAAGTGTGGGGAATTCAGAGTTCAGGAGGAGATGGATAAGTATGTGCGGGGGTGGTTGGAGAAAGAGGGGTATTGCATAGAGGGCTGAGCGTGAGGCTGTTTGCAGATATTGGGCCTACCACACTGTAGAGCGCAGTAGAACCTATCCAGTGATCACAGGGTATCTTTGGTCCCTCTCTAGATCTAGGTGGGAAGGCTCGCCATCTATTTTAGTGGATAGATCCACATGAGGAAACAATCCAACACACATGAGGAAAAAAAAAAAAAAAAACTGACCTGCCAACAGACAGGGTCAGAAAAAAATCATGAGTTATCTAATATCTAATGTCCATTTTAAATAGAATTGCATCATGAAATGTTCTATTATTTTCTACTTGTACTGACATCAACTTTTATAATTAACATCAATTCTTAAATCATGTAATATGCAACACTGCATCTTATTTTTTATAATTTCTGTATACATGCCCTTTAACACCGCAAACTGTGGATGTAACAATTTTAGCTGCTATAAACAACTCTTTACAAGTGCAAAATAAAATGACTGAAATCCACTCAATAACTTGGTAAACAAACCTTACATTTCAAAAAACACACAGAAAATATTGCAGAACAGCACAATCAATAATCCAATAAAGTGCAAATTAGAATGAAATTCCTCAGTGAAAAGCAAAAATCATGCTCAACGATCTCTGAGTGGGTCAGGCACAGCACAAAATATGGCAGCACCCAGTAAGCCACAGGGGATTTCTAAACAAACATAAAGCAATGCTTTATTTTTACAGGTCAATCATACCAGATAATTTGCTTTAATTGTCTACTAAATTACAATGAAATACACTGTTCATGAACCAAGTATTATTTACCTTGCTTCTCGAAGCAGTCAGGGATGAAAACCATTGGAAATCTCCGTATTGAGCCAACGTGGACAGATGAGAGCTAATAGTTTAGCACAGCAAGCTAGCGCTAACAATGGGGAGCTAACAAATTAGCCGCAGCTGCCGCATTGAATAAACTCACATGGAATCACTTTAACTAGCGGCCACAGTTAAATTATCTTCAGTAGAGTCTGTCTTAATTTTATCTCCTGGTTTTCATTTGTCTCTTCTATTTACTTCACTTTTTATCACTACAGCTCCCACCTCGTGCTCCCTGTCTCTGCATGCACACCACTCACAAACAAACATGCTACTCTAACACGGAACAGGTGGGCAGAAATACCTGCTGTGGGCTGCTTTCTGACTGGTGGAAATTACATTGTCACCTTAATTTCTATTGGATGAACTATCCAGATAGAGTATTCAGCACAGGAATTTACGAAATAAAAGTATAAAATAGAAACAATTGTCTTTCTCTTTTTTTGAGAATGTGTACTGAGACATAATAATTTATTGTTTAACTTTCCCTTTGTTTTTCAACCTCATTTGCATATGTCCAATTTATCATGTGGGTTACAAATGGTTAGGGGGTTGGACTTATGTAAATGAGATGCAATGAGCAGCACTGTGTCACCTGGCTCCCTTGGGTGAGAATCTTTCAGGCTGGATATCTAAAAAAAAAAAAAAAAAAAACTAGTTTGAGGAGTGCCTACATTCAAATGGCCACGTCTTCCTCAAATATTTTCAGATTTCCATGTGTTAGACATAGTTGGAACGCTTAGAAAGTACACTTTCAGAATCTGTAAATAACTCAAAATGCCCCTCGGGAGACTTGTTGCTGGTTTTCTCATGGCTGGTCACATACAGTGTGTATATATATGTTCCCATATATATCTGATTATATTTTCTTGTACATTGAGGTTTATTATCTCATATCTGCAAAATCATCAACCTGTATTTTAGATCCAATCCCGACTAAGCTGTTTAAAGAAGTATTACCTCTAATTGACTCTTCAGTATTAGACATGATCAATCTGTCTTTATCAACAGGCTACGTACCACAGTCCTTTAAAGTAGCTGTGATAAAACCGCTCCTTAAAAAGCCTACCCTTGATTCAGGGGTTTTAGCCAACTATAGACCGATATCCAACCTTCCCTTTCTCTCAAAAACTCTTGAGAAAGCAGTTGCCAATCAGCTGTGCGACTTTCTAAACAATAATAGTTTATTTGAGGATTTCCAGTCAGGATTTAGAGTACATCATAGCACAGAGACAGCACTGGTAAAGTTACAAATGACCTTCTAATTGCGTCTGATAAAGGATTTGTCTCTGTACTAGTCTTATTGGATCTTAGTGCTGCATTTGACACCATTGACCATGGCATCCTATGGAACACTTCATTGGCATTAAGGGAACAGCGCTAAGCTGGTTTAAATCCTACTTGTCAGATTGCTCTCAGTTTGTACACGTTAATGACCACTCCTCTGTGCTCACTAAAGTGAGCTATGGAGTTCCGCAGGGTTCTGTGCTTGGACCAATTCTATTCACCTTATATATGCTTCCTTTAGGTAAGATTATCAGGAAGCACTCAACAAATTTTCATTGCTATGAAGATGATACCCAGCTATATTTATCAATGAAGCCCGAAGAAACCAGTCAGTTAACTAGACTACAAGCATGTCTTCATGACATAAAGACCTGGATGAACTGCAATTTTTTGATGCTAAACTCAGACAAAACTGAAGTTATAGTAGTAGGCCCTAAACATCTTAGAAAGTCACTTTCTGATGACATAGCAGCTATGGATGGCATTGCGCTGGCCTCAAGCACCACTGTAAAGAATCTGGGAGTTATCTTTGACCAAGACATGTCCTTTCACTCCCATGTAAAACAAATTTCAAGGACAGCCTTTTTTCACCTACGTAATATCGCAAAAATCAGGCATATTTTGTCTCAAAATGATGCAGAAAAACTAGTCCATGCATTCGTAACTTCCAGGCTGGATTATTGCAATTCTTTACTATCAGGCTGCCCAAATTCGTTGCTGAATATTCTCCAGTTGCTCCAGAACGCTGCAGCACGTGTTCTGACAAAAACCAGGAAGCGAGATCATATTTCTCCAATACTCGCCACTTTGCACTGGCTCCCTGTAAAGTTTAGAATAGAGTTTAAAATTCTCCTCCTTACTTACAAAGCCATAAATGGCCAGGCACCTTCTTATCTTAAAGAGCTCATAGTACCTTATTGCCCTACTCGAACACTGCGTTCCCAGAATGCAGGTCTACTTATGGTTCCTAAAGTCTCAAAAAGCAGAACAGGAGTCAGAGCATTTAGCTATCAAGCTCCTCTCCTGTGGAACCATCTTCCAGTCTTTGTCCGGGAGGCAGACACTGTCTCTACATTTAAGAGTAGGCTTAAAACTTTCCTCTTTGATAAAGCTTATAATTAGGGCTGGCTCAGCCTTGTCCTGGACCAGCCCCTAGTTATGCTGCTATAGGATTAGACTGTCGGGGGACATTCAAAGATACAGCGAGCTCCTCTGTCCTTCTGTCCCTCTCCATCTGCACGCTCTCATGTCCTACCATGGCGTGTTACTAACTTAGCTCCTTCCCCGGAGTCTCTGTGCTTTGTTGTCTTGCAGGTTCCCATGGACAGTGGCTGAATCTGGATTGTGGATTTCAGCTGCGTCTCCTGCCTTGGCCCTGCCTGACATCCACTGCAACTGCTACTGCTATTATTACATCCACTGTCACTGTTACTGTGACTGCATGTCTGTCTCTCTGTCTCTGTCTCTGTCTCTCTCTCTGACTGCATTTCTGTCTGTCTGTCTGTCTGTCTGTCTGTCTGTCTGTCTGTCTGTCTGTCTGTCTGTCTGTCTGTCTGTCTGTCTGACTCTCCCTCTCTTGCTCTTCCTCTCTCACCCAACCGGTCGAGGCAGATGGCCGCCCACCCAGAGTCTGGTTCTGCTCGAGGTTTCTGCCTGTTAAAAGGAAGTTTTTCCTCGCCACTGTCGCCAAGTGCTTGCTCATGGGGGAATTGTTGGTTTCTTTGTAGATAAAAGAGCTTGGTCTGTACCAGCTCTATATGGAAAGTGTCCTGAGACAACTTCTGTTGTGATTTGGCACTATACAAATAAAATTGAATTGAATTGAATTGAATTGAATTGAATTGAATTGAACTGAATTGAATTGAATTGAATTGAATTGAAATTTTTTCCAGGTCGGCTTCCTGTTGCTTGTCAAGCTCAGCTTCCTCTCCATCAGCTGTATTAGCTTGGATGTCTTCCAGCAGGCCTGCTCTGTACTCATCATTTGTGTCGCTTACATTCCTAGCTTCAGAGCTTAGCTTTCTGAACTCCTCTCGCAGCTCAGCTTCAGCCATGGTCCATGCTCCTCTGCTCAGGAAGTTAGCTAACTTGGTAAAAGCACTTTCGGCCAAGGTCCGTTCCTGCTTCAGCTGCTTTACAGACTTTCCAAAAGCATCTTCTGCCATCTTGTGAACACAGTCACTCCGTGTACAGCTCCCCTCAGCATCGACAGCTTCTCCTCAGACTTTTCTCAAGGCCTTTAATCCCTCTGTCTTTACTGCTGCATCAATGGATCTCTGTCACATCAGTGGTTGTCAACTGTCAAGTTATTTGGGCTTTGACACCGGTCTGTCTAAACTTGAAAAAGGCTTGGAGGTGGACACAGAGGACGCTGGGGCAACTCAGCTCTTCTTTCACTTTTATTTTGCAAAGTTTGAGCTCATAGATTAACGGCAGTTGTTTTTTCTGTTATAGTTGTAGTAATATGCAGAGCATAGGTTGATAACCTTTAAACACACAAACACAAAATTAGTTATTGCTGAAACATTCACATTTCAAATAAAATAAACAACTTCATAACTTAAATGCAACATCAATAACCTTTCTTCCAAATATTATCATTTTCCATGCAATTTTCGTTCATTTCTCAAACTGATCATTCTTTTACTTTTTAAAGCAATAGGTTTCAAATAACAAACTCAAGTAAACTAATTTATTTTCTATTTCCTAATAAATGATTGTTCAAATGCTTAACTTCAAGCAGTATTTCAACTTTCCAATAATTTCAATTACTATGAACAGTATTAAATATATAGGAGAATAAATAATAAATAAATTTGCACGGAACAAAATATTAAATGCAAGCTTGCGCACCGTCACACAATTGATAATAAACAACGGGTTAAACACTAGAAGAAAATTAACATGCGCAAGCACTTTTACCATCTTATTTAATAACGTGCGCCCTTGTAATTCACCACCGTAAACCACATGAAACTACTGCGCAACACAAGTTGCCAAACAAATTTGAAACGGCGCATGCTGGCACATAAAGAAAAGATACGGCGCACCGTCAAACTAAACATATGAATGATCATCTTCGAAAGAGTCAAACCAAACATAGTATACATCAAATAAATTACAGTCATACCAATACCGTCTCTGAAGCCCTCCACACCAATGTCATCCTGCTGCATGGATTTCTTTGTCTCACTGTTCCAAACCAAAGTGAAACGCAGCCTCCTCCAATTTACCTGATGATCACCCGGCTGACCTTTCAACTCAGCACTGCCCTCAACTGGTATACTACAAGAATTATTTTGGATATTTTGGATTATGAACTCGTGTGACTGCTATTGGTATTAAATAATATTACATTTACAAAAGAAAATATACTACAAAACTAATTTTGACATAAGTCTACCTTTGACTTAAGTGACCCATATAAACTCCCATGTGAAACTGATTCAAATACCCACGTGAAACCAAGTGGGTTACAAAATAGCCTTAGTACTTAAATTTTCTATATAAAATTTAAACCAACAAAACTCAGATCTAAATTAGGAATGCAAGCAGTCTTGGATGTGCCTGGCAGATGTCGTCTGAGAGGAAAATGAGGGTGCACGATATGATCTGTGCATCTATACAAAGGCAGACTTCAAAACAATGTTTAATATTCAGTGTAATAATTTTACAATAAATAAAGTAGTTAAGACAAATATAAGTGATACAAATACTGTTTATTTGCAAACATGCAATGAAAAGTGAGAACAGAACTGTCCATAAAAAGGATCAAAATGCCCCTAAAAATGTCTTCTGGGGAAAGGGTGTGTGTGTATTGTGTGTTTGTGTTGTCTCAGTCCTCTGGGTATCTCTAGCAGGCTCCCTGTTTTGGGATTGAAAGACAAAATCAGATTAGGGCAGTACAAACACCAGTCTACTCTATCAAAGTAAAGGTTAATTTCTTTTCTATCTGGATTACAGGATTGGTTCTGTTATTTTCAAGTGATGACTGGTCTATGTAGAGTAGTCAAATAAATAAACAAGCACAGATCCTGTGCAGACCCACAGCAGGCCGCTGAGAAGCCACCCAAAACTGGATTCTACCAATCAAAGTATCATCAACAGTATCATATACAGTATAAATAGGTTACCCTGTTTCCCTCTCAGCTTGTCTCCTGGTGTCTTTTAATTTTTGTGCCACGCAGGCTTTGATTTCAGTGTGTCCGATGGCTCCGTGAACTTTTTTGACATGGTCTGTAAGAAATGAAATGCTACTAAATTTATTCAGGGTTCACCAATTAATTCATGTTGTGTAAGATAGTTGTCAATGTTGTTTTGAATCTCATTCAAAAGGAGTTCTGCTCTCTCACATTTCTGTCAAGACGGGTTTTTAGCGACGCAATCGTCACACATGGCCTTGTGATACATTTTAAAGCTACAGTAGAAAGGGTCGTTCTACACAATACGTGACTGTCAAAACAGGTCCAGACAACCGCTGTACTGTTCTTCTTTGACACTAAATTCAACTCTGGCTCGTTGGTGTTCAGTTCTGGGGGGGAGGGGAGCTGGCAACTAGTGTGCCATCACCAAACATTAATTAAAAGAAATGAAAAGACAGCAGAATTTAAGTATAGATGTTCAATTCATTGCTTACAAGAGGATTTGGGCAGGCCAAATATAATGAATGTATGAGAAACACTGCATGGTCCACAAATGAAATCACTTCTCCTGACAATGTAAGTGATACCTTTGTCTCTCCTATTTGGTTGTGAAGAGGGGCTGAGTGGCTGCTAGAAGGCACCGGGTGGCTGGGGGCAGGCTGAGCTGCCTGTATAGCATCTTTCACAGTTTTTGCGATTGTATCTGCTAGCCCTACAATTAAATCAAAGAGGGAACACTTACCTATTCAAAATCACTAATTGAGTTGTCACTTAATATAGTTGTAGAATTATTATTATAATATTGTCATGGAAATAGGTTCAAGGTTACTGCAAGGGCTCCCCTCCATACTTACCCTCTTGCATTTGAAGGTTCAACCTTCACAACCGCCTGATCTCCTTATCCTTGTCATTTATCCTCTCCTCAAGCTCCTTTAGGTCATTTCTGTAGTCCCTCTATCAGGTGAGAAAGAGAAGATAAAGAAAGAAGAGGCTTAAATGGATGGAGAACTTTGGTAGTATCTCGTGATGTACTGTCAGCCCAAAATCTGTGATTTTCTGTTATCTGTTGCTCTGGTTGGTACAAGTGGAGAAGGTGTGTTGTAATCCTGCTGAAATGTTTTCAAGCGACTTGCTTTCTCTGTCATTAAACAAACAAGTGCAACACCAAAATCAGGTCTGAAAAATTGCACACTTGTTCATTCAAACTGAATGGAAACCTGAACTTTGTCAAACATTACTGATGACAGGAAGATCATTGAGTGAATATACTAATATTTTTGGAATCTGCAGACTTCAGAGGATCTGCAACACGTTTTGTGTTGGGCTGGGACCACTTATGGCACCACCAATTAATTTAATAAGTATCAATGATAACAGGCAGAAAATCAGTAAGTAAATATTTTTTGGTTTTCCCTTAATTGCTGATTCTAACATTGCGGAAACGGTGGATTCCCAGTCGTTCGATTCTGAGGCGGCGGTTTGGCTAACGCTCCCGTTATGCTAATGCAATGTAGCCGGCCCGTGGGTCGACAACATCTGGCGTTGACGTTACATGTACGTCCTGGACGGCTTCCACGTCATCATCGTCCACCAACGTGTCCCGAGTAACGTTAGTAGTAACACTCACGTTACTATTGCTAATTTCTGCGAACTTTTGCTAACGCTCACGTTATGCTAATGTTAGCCGGCCTGTGGGACGACAACTGCCGTTGACGTTATACGTACGTCCTGGACGACTTCCACGTCAACATCATCCACCAACGTGTCCCGAGTAAAGTTACTAGTAACACTAACGTTACTATTGCTAGCTGCTAGCTAATCGACTTCATTTCTCTAAATTCTCTCACATCAACTCACAGCATCGCTCGACTGACAGCTCAAGGAGACGGCTCACCCAACAGCTGAGCTGTGATTGGTGCCTTGAGCTTCGCATTGCATGCAGGGAGTAGTAGTTTTTGTTTTTGCATGCCTGAAAGCCATGAAACAAAACGAGACAGTTTTCTAAAAGAACGGCGAATATTGATATAACGTTGTGGTAGCATCGCCTGCAATCTGAGCGATCACCTGTGCGAGGAAGGTTTTTTTCCATTTCGCATACATTTTTAATCGCCCTCAAGATGCTCGTTCCGCGTCCTGGACAAGCCCTGTTGATGTATTTTTTGTTCGAGAGGAACTTCTCCAGATTGGGAAACTGACTTCACAACTATTCCAGTCTGGATTTCTACAACATGTGCAAGGTAAGGAATCACCAGGAGGTGCGTTGAAATTCGAGGTGTTTGAAAGATTTTATATGCCAAATTTAATAAAACACCCTTCCACTTAGTCATATTTGTTTATATGTGTTTATATGTGTATATGTGTGTGTGAGTATACACACACACACACACACACACAAACACACACACACACACACACACACACATATATATATATATATTAGGGCTGTCAGTTTAACGCGTTAATTAGATTAATTAATTACGCTGCAAATTAACGCGCCATAAAGATTAACGCAATTAATCAGTGGCAAGTCAATGCGCAAGCATTTTAAATTTGGCCCTTTGAGTGACCAGGTCGCATCCTACCTGCGCCACTAGTCAAAAGCAGGGTGACAACAGACATGGATGCAACACCGGAGAGTGAGGCAAGTCTACTTGGACCGTTGAACGGCAAGTTTATTTATAAAAAGTTTATTTATAAAAACTATTTATAAAAAGAACTAGAAGAAGACGGGACTATTAACAAGAACGCAGTGATTTGTACCTTGTGTAAAAAAAGAATTTTCCTATCACCGTAGCAGCTCCAGCCTGAATTATCATTTAAACGCTAAAGAAGAAGAAGAAACGTACTTTATTAATCACATTACACGTTAGTTGCACTACACGCCATGCTTTTCCGTGAAATTAGTTTTTTCCGCATTTGACCCATCCTCGATCTGTCGATCCTCCGCGGCAGACCAGGCAACGCTGACGCCCGTGCCCAGGGACCAGTACTCCTTTGTCGACATCAGTCAGGTGGTGATCTTCTTGCATGTTTTTAGTGGGGGTTATTACGGAGGAAACCCCGGGTGAACACGGGGAGAACAACAGAAAGGCCCCTTTTTCCTCGAGCAGCAGGCACTAAGGCATGGTGGAGGACACGCCACCAGCAGCGGGATTCGAATCGGGGACCTTCTAGCTGTGAGGCGACAGTGTTACCACTTGTGCCACCATGCTACCATGCTAAATATGTAGTTGCTGCTAGTGCCGCGAGTGCTACCGTGAGCTCACTCCGCCAACCCACACTTGCTGAGTTAGGAAAACGAATGAGCAAAGCCAGGACAGAAAAACTGACCGACTTAATCGCAAAGTGGGTTGCTGCTGATTGCAGGCCGATTTCAATCGTGGAAGACGAGGGCCTAAAAGAGGCGTTTCAGATAGCGTCATCTGAATTTCATTTATGAAGCACACTTCACCAATAAAAATGTGGATATCAAATCTTCTCTTCTTGGTGTATTAAATTGATTAGTCATGCACTACAATTTTGTAATGTCCTAGAATTCAAATTCTTTATTTGGGGACCTTTAGCAGATATGAGATTAAAATGCGATTAATTAGATTAATTAATTAATTCAATTCAATTCAATTCAATTCAATTCAATTCAATTCAATTCAATTCAATTCAATTCAATTTTATTTGTATAGCGCCAAATCACAACAGAAGTTGTCGCAGGACACTTTCCATATAGAGCTGGTACAGACCAAGCTCTTTTATCTACAAAGAAACCAACAATTACAAATCCTGTAATTAATTAGATTAATTTTTTTAATCGCCTAACAGCACTAACACACTATATATATATATATATATATATATATATATATATATATATATATATATATATATATATATATATATATATATATATATAGGCTGCACGCTGGCGCAGCAGGTAGTGCCTCACAGCAAGAAGGTTGCCAGTTCGATCCCCGGGTCAGGCGGGGCCTTTCTGTGCATGTTCTTCCCGTGCATGTGTGGGTTCTCTCCGGGTACTCCAGCTTCCTCCCACAGACCAAAAACATGCTCATTAGGTTAATTGATGACTCTAAATTGTCCGTAGGCGTGAGTGTGAGTGTGAATGTTTGTTTGTCCTTGCATGTGGCCCTGCAATCGGCTGGCGACCGGTTCAGGGTGTACCCCGCCTCCTGCCCATTGTAGCTGGGATAGGCTCTAGCCCCCCGCAACCCCGAAAGGGATAGGCGGTATAGATAATGGATGGATATATATATATAATTTTTATTTTTTTTGCCAATATGTTAACCAGTGTAGTTAATTGCCAGATTCTTGAACGGGCCTTGGTGTCTCTTGAAAGCTGTGAGATGGCGTTAGCCATAATAAATACTTATCGCACTAACGTTAAATTATTCATAATGGATTCACTTACCTTTTACACTGAGTATCTGGGCCAGAAAAGCTGCCGCCTTTAGGTGGCTTTACTCCAACCGCCCCATGTTCCACCGGACCAATCCTCTTTGGGTCACTTAACATTGTTTTGTCTTTCACATTTCTCTCCAATCCCACACTTACTTTGTTTTCTTCTATCCACTTTATTAGCACATACATAGCTTTCTTGTCCCTTTGTTAATGTAGTTTATACCTCTGGTCTACTTAGCTTTGCCTCAGCAACTGACAGTAAAAGCAAAGCCAATCAGATTTTTCGGCGGGCTTGCAAAGTCTCCACGCACGTCATCTATAGCGTCTAGCAAGATGGCCGTGTGGCGATTTAACAGAATTGTTTCTCCTCTTATACAGCAGTCCTTTGATGATTTCTTTGATGAGGACTCTGATTTCGAGGTGAATTTGCATTTTAAACAGCTTAACAGCTCAGAAATCACTTTGGCCTCATAAGCACACCTCATGTCTTTTGCCATTGCTCTGAGAGGTCAGCCTAGTCATGTTATCTAACATGAGTCATGAAGGGTGCTTATGAAGCCAAGTAGTTAGTTATCTATTATAAAATGTTTCTTTTTCTTTTTTTTTCAAGCAACCCAGTGGACACATAATGAGGTCCCCACTGTACAGAGGAGCATCTGTTACTCTTGGACAAACCATCCTACTTTTGATGGCTTTTGCTGGAGCAGTGGGATTGACACAAGATGGTCTGCAAACACTTCTCCAAATTGTGATACTTCTTCTACCACAAACTTTCCTCTTGCCATCCACCAAATATCTGCTCAAAAAACTTTTCAAAACAGGGAAATATGATTTTCATGTATATTGGCCCAATTGCTTTTGTGCTTTGGAAAACAATGCATGCAAGACTTGCCATCAGGTATTTGACAAAAATGAACTAATGAAATATGGTAACTTTGTCTTTACCTTATCCCTTGTCAGCCAACTGAAACATGTCTTAGGGACTCTAAATCTTGGAGAGTTCTTTCAATACATACAGTACTGCATTACTTTCAAGACTACATCTGGTGTCATTATTTCATAATTTAGTCCAGCTTCACTAACTCATTTAGTCAAAATAAAATACTTTTAAATGCCTGCCATCTTTGTAGTGTATGTATTGCTGTTATACAGATTCTATATGTATTTATCATTTATCAATATTGCTGAACCTTTGTGTTTGTCAGTACTCAAATTACTGCACTTGTTTAAAATGTTATGGTGAAACCTTGAAAATGTGCAGTATTTCTTACATATGTGACCTGCCACGAGAAAACCAGCAACAAGTCGGCCCGGTGCAAATTGTGTAAACAAAGAAAAATCTTTTTTTTTTTTTTTTTAAACAATTAGTGATTTTCATTTGTTTCCAGAATATTTAAGTTGAAATCATAAAGAACACTCCATGTTTCAAGTAACAATCGTCCATTGATGATAAATCATCCATCCATACATCCATTTTCTATGCCGCTTATCCCTTTCGGGGTCGCGGGGGGGCCGGACCCTATCTCGGCTGTCAGCGGGCGAGAGGCGGGGTACACCCTGAACCGGTCGCCAGCCGATCGCAGGGCACATACACACACCATTCACACTCACACCTAGGGGCAATTTAGAGTCACCAATCAACCTAATGAGCATGTTTTTGGGAACCCACGCATGCACGGGAAGAACATGCAAACTTCACACAGAAAGGCTCGACCCGGGAATCGAACCTGCAACCTTCTTGCTGTGAGGCACATGCACTACCTGCTGCGCCACCGTGCAGCCCGCCTTAAAATCATAAACTTTGTATTTGAATTTGGGTTGTTTTAGAGGAAATTGTCGGTCCTAGTTGGGGGTGTGGAGATGGTATGGTATGGTATGGTATGGTATGGTAACATGATTTCCACATGTGCTCCATATGTTGCAACATGGTAAAATGTTTGCTACATGTGCTCCACATTATCACATATAAATAACATGTGAAAACACATTTGTGTGTGCACAAATGTGCTCTATATGGTACCACATGTTACCATGTGCCTCTGTGGGAAAAACACATTTAAAGTGTTAGCATCTCATCAAGCTCATGTCTGCATTTTGACCCCCCCCCCACACACACACACACCCACACACACACACACACACATTTCACATGTGTACATGTGTAGTAACGTGGTATCACGTGATAACATGATACCCATGTGGTACCACATGTTATCACATGTGGACACAAGTGGACACGTGAAACACATGGGAAATTCCTGTGGTTTTTCTGTAAGGGCCTCCTCTCCCCCACTTCCTCCACCTGTTCCAGAGGGCATCCCAGGACAGAGCTGACCTTCCTGATGAGTTTGTCCAGCCTCTTCCTGTCAGCTGCTGTGATGCTGCTCCCCCAGCAGACTACACCGTAGTGTTACAGAGAACATCTTGTTTAACACTCGAACATCTTGTTTTGTACTGTCACACAAAAACATCTTGTCACTGTGATAGAAGGCCTGACTCTTAGCCCTGAGTCATAAATATCATGTCCCCAGAGACAATCAGTAGTGGTAAACAAGATGCCCATGGCACCTCTCCTCCTTATTTATGATGTCTGTAATATTATCCTCACGCCGGACGACAACACACATACACACATATGGATTACTTATCACATGTTTAGAGGCTAGTACTTGAAGATGTCTAGAATGTCCTGAACTGATTAATGTACTGGGCTGGTCAATCCCAACTCCTTAAATGTGAACCATTGTCTGTGAACGGTGCTCATTCTGGCTGAGATCCTGAGGGAGCTCTGTCAGTCTGAGTCCAGCACTGCATTGCTTTACCTGTGACCTACAATAAATACTCTGACTGTGAACTGAAGACTTCTCCGGACCGTTCTTGAGCTTCTAATAAAGAACCGAGCTTCAAAGCTAACAAATTGGTGCCGTGATTGGCTGACTCCGAGGCCGTGTCCTATTGATGACCACTAGAGCCGATCAGAGGAGGATTTTTTTTTCAGACAATTCTAGGCGCTCAAATCAAAGGTATGCAGAAACCTCTTTTCTATCAGAAACTTCTGCACATTGGACATACCAAATTAAAATTGTCTGACTAAATGCCATCCACTGATCGCTGAAAACTAAATAATTTGATGCTTAAAGAAAAAACTTGCTTATTAAATGAATGGTCACATGTAAAGTATAAACATAGATTATTTAGAAAGTTAGAGCTCCGTCATTAGGGCGTGGTAGCGACAAAGGTAAGCTCCGTCATTAGGACGTGGTAGCAACAAATGTTCAGTTGCGGTTCAGAGAGGTGCGTGGCTGACTAAGAAAGCTCCGGCCCAGAGAGGTGCGTGGTAGCGACAGAAGACAGTTCCGGCCCTAGGAGGCGCGTGGAGCTGCAAGAGAAAAGCTTTGGCCCTGAGTGGGGTGCTGAAGCCAAACAAGGGAATAACCTCCGGTCTATAGGCAGACTATAGATGCGTGTAACTGGCCTCTGTCTATAGGCCGACTATAACCGTGTGCTGGGCATAAGTATACTTGAAAAAAAAAAAAAGAAAAAAAAAAGAGAGAGAAAGAAACGCGAGAATTCTCCTGTTGAGTTGTGAGCTGTAGAGTTAAACTGTTCATAAGGACACAGGGATAAGTTTGTTATTTTTCATGTAAATGTGGGGTGGTTTCCTACTTGATTGATATTTTACTGTGTGAGTGACAGCGTATCGAGCAGTACAGACTGATCGAGAATTCCTGCACTGACACAGATCTCAAGTAGTTCTGACAAGGGGGGCATTGGAATAGGTTAAAGGGGATTTTCAGTTAAGGTGTTACAGAGATTGGAGTGAACAGACTGGGAAAAAACCCCAGCAATCAAGCGCACATAGTACTAGACTTTGTGTAGAAGCTTCTTGATCGGGTCCTCACTCGGGCATTGCGCCATTCTCCTTCTCTGATAACACGTGGAAAAACTTTCGAATATGACACAATCAGTTGTTGACAAGTGGAAGGAATGTAAACCCGGTTCAATGGGGTCGGTATTGTTTGCAAAAAAGTCCTGCCTGAGGAAAAAGATAATGACAGGGATAGATTTGTGAATTGGGTGAAGGAAATGCAGATGAGAGGTATGTTTGGAGACTGTGAAAATGCTCCGCCAAAGCCGAGTGAGCAAAGTGTTTTCCTGAATCTGGCTACAGGGAGTAGAGACCAGGCCAGAGCTTTAGTGCAAGATGCAGGAATACTGAACAGAGGCAAAGCAGAGAAAGAAGAAAAAAGAGACATTTTTGACAGATTGCCTCTGTTTCATGGGAGAGTGTAAATACTCCATTCTGTCCTCTGCACAACCAAAGAATCGAGTGCTAGCTGCGACCTTGACTCCAGACACACAGTGCACAGAAGCAAAAGATGATTCACTCGTGTCTAATGCTCTTCAGCATCAGATGCCTCTAGTCGAGCAGACGAACTCTGCAACACCATCTGCGACAGAAACCGCATCCTCAGTCAGCTCTGATACCTTCTCAATTCAGAACGCAATGATGCCTCTGCTGCTCGTTATCAAAAATGGCCTGTTACAAACCGCCCCGTATCCAGGCAATGAAGAATCACAAAAACATGCAGAGAGATATTTGAATGAAACTGCACGCGTGAGCATTAACCAATCATTTAAAACACAGGCTTCCCTGCAAACCCGATCCCTTGCTCTAGCATCCGAACCGACCCATGTGAACAGTCAGAACGCCCCAGAGTCCGACTGCGCTGACCCCTCCATTCACGCTCTAACCTCGGCTTTCGAGCAACACGGCCTTCACAATTGGAAAGACCGCGCTGACCAATCAAGCTTTCACGGTCTGCCCCACTCCATTACACGCAACGCATTAATAGATTTGGCGTAGCTCCACCGTCTTTTGATCACTGTTTCAGATGCGGTGGCTTTGGCCATTGGGCCCGTGACTGTTCTGTTTCTCAGTACTCCCCCACAGGGAAGAACTCCTCACTATACTCATTCAACGTATCATCCCCCTCCTGAACCTAGAGCCGCTCCTGCTTCCCACCCTCAACAAGGGCCTCTGCACCATGCCCCCGGTGCACATCAACTTCCACCATAACAGCTGGTGACTCTCTGTGTTTACATGACTTTTTTCTTGAGCCTTTTGTTAAACTCTAATTTTATCATGAAGGCCACTGAAACACTTCTACGCCATCTTGTGCACTGCGGATTCAAAGTCTCGAAGTCTAAACTCCAGATCGGGAGATCTAAGGTCACATTTTTGGGCCGTGTGGTTAGTTCCTCCGGTCTAAACATGACACATGCCCTCAAACAGACATTTTGACTCATTCCAAACCAATCACTGTTAAATCTATGATGCAGTTTCTGGGGCTAGTGACGTACAGCAAGAATTTTATCCCTGATTTTTCTGGTCTAGTAGCACCTCTAAGAGCACTGATTACACAGGCTGGCTACACAAACTACAATTCTCCTTTGCAATGGACAGCAGAGGCTGATAAGGCTTTGTTGATGTTAAGGCCACATTATCTCATGCTTGCTCTCTGCACTCTCCCGACTACTCTGAGCCTTTCCATTTGGATGTTGATGAAAAGAACGGCTTTGTTAATGCCGTTCTGTTTCAAAAGGGGGAGAGTAAGAGTGCAACAGACAGAAAAGTTTTGATGTATTACAGTTCCAAATTGGACAATGTGGAAAGAGGACATCCTACATGTGTCAGACATGTAGAGAAAGCAGTACAAAAACGTCTCACATCACATGAGCAACCAGACTGTAGTGCACACTAAACACAGCATAAAAGCATTTCTTGACTCTAACGCGTTCACACTATCAGCGCACAGAATTTTAGGCCTACAACAGTTGCTTAACAAGCCTCACATTCATTTCACTAGTGGAGGCACTAACATGGCTCTACAGATGAACACCATACAAGATCATGATTGTGCGGCAGAAACGAACAAAGCGATGCGGCTGCACTCCTCTCTACACAAAGAACAGATTGAAAATGCCCAAATGATATTGTTCTGCGATGGTCATAGTCAACATACTCCGACGGGAACGTGAATAACGTCATATGCTGTTGTAGAAGAAATGCCAACCGGTTTACAGACAAAACACGCGCAAATCATTCCACAACTAGCATCATTTCAGAAGGTGGAATTAATTGTGATCACTGAAGCATGCAAATTGGCAAAAGGCAAGACTGTGAACATCTATACTGATTCAGCTAATGCGGTTCAAGCTGTGCATGTGGACATGTGTCATTGGAGGAGGAAAGGGTTTATGACCTCAGCCGGCACCCCTGTTAACCATCTGAATCAGTTACTTGACCTTTATTATGCCCTGCTAGAACCAGAACAGGTTGCTGTAATCAAGTGCAGAGGACATCAAAAAGGAAATGGCAAAATTGTAAGAGGCAACAATGCTGCAGATATGGTAGCAAAAGAGATAGCAGAGTACAACATGTGTAAATAAATGTCTCAGAAGGCTCCTGATGACAAGCCACACAGAGATCTATGTGTGCAAAACAGAACTCCAACAAGCTGCCGCTCCATCTGAAAAACAGACATGGAGAGAAAGAGGAGCCACAAAAGATTCTCTGGGGCTCTGGAGAAATCATGAAGGAAAAATAGTAGCTCCGACGGGACAACTAAATATGTTGTGTCAAGAAGCACACAGCAGAGGTCACTGTCCTAGTTCAAATGTGACAGCTCTCATTTCACAACATTGGTGGCATCCCCATTTTACAAACATAGCCACGTATTTTGTGCAGTCTTGTGAGATATGCAATCAGTCCAATCAAAAGATCTCACTCAAAGCTGGGTTAGGCAGCTACCTAGTTCCTGATGCCCCATGGAAAGAAATAGTAATTTATTTTACTGACATGGGGGCAGACCACAGAACTGAAGGTAAAAGATATCTTCTAGTCTGTGTAGATCCATTTTCTTGATGGGTGGAAGCCACACCTACCAAAACAGAAAAAGGAAAAGAAGTGATTAATTGGATGACAAGAGAAATTATACCCAGATTTGGAATCCCAGAAGTCATAAAATCGGACAATGGCCCTCATTTCTCTAACGAGGATCTGAGGCAAGTGGAAAAGATGTTTGGGATCCAGCATAAGTTCGGTGCAGTTAGACGACAGGCTGAGTAATTGGCTTCATAAAACACACGGTACACTTACTCAGGACCCCACTGAAAGAACATTGACTGAGGTTCGCACTGACTTTGAGGCCTCATCTACTAACAATGATGATTGACATGCTGAAATTGAAAAGCTATGGTTAACTTAGATCAACCTCAGTAGATCACGCCTTCTAAAAGACTCCACTCTGGAGATTTGGATTTGGAACCTGACTCACTGTTGCTATATTAACCACATTAGTAGTCACAACCATATTGCCCATCCTGTGGTGGGACAGTCAGCAGCTTGAAGCTTTATCTGTCCAAAAGAGAAACAATGATTCGACATGTCCCCTCTGCAACTCTTATACACCCCCACTCTGCACCAAAACCTACAGTCAAAGACGCATAAAGGGGAACACATATAGAACCAACATTGAATTCAATCTACATTCATTCCACACAGACAGAAATGTAGTGTATTTTACCACAACACTCCCACCTACATAGATGCAATTGGCATCCCCTGAGGTGTGCCTGATGAATATAAACTAGTTAATCAAGTTGCAGCAGGTTTTGAATCTTCCCTCTTTTGGTGGGTGACCATAAATAAAAGTGTTGATCGGATCAACTATATCCACTTTTATATTCAAAGCTTGAACAACATGACTAGAGACGCCATTGCCAGCCTGCATGAACAACTTGCTGCGACTTCTCTAATGACGTATCAGAACAGAATGGCGCTTGATTTTCTCCTGGCTGAAAAAGGTGGTGTATGTGCTCTCTTCGCTCAAGTATGCTGTGTGTTCATCCCTAATAACACAGCCCCAGATGGCTCTGTAACCCGAGCCCTTACTGGCCTCAAAACACTATTTGTTGAACTAGCAGAAGACTCAGGAATTGATAATACATTGACTACTTAGTTTGATGCTACTTTTGGCAAGTGGAGGACACTAATTGCTTTCATTTTGATGTCACTCATTGCAGCAGTAACTGTCTTCACCTTATGTGGATGTTGCTGCATACCATGCACCAGGCACCTCTGTCTCAAATGTATTACTACGGCCATTAATGATAAATTTCCACCACCACCTCATTATCAATTAGTACAATATCCTGGTGAGGCTGTTTCCATGCTTTCCCCCTCCCACTCTGAGTTTGAACAGGAAGACGCTGAAGCACAACTGGACTTCGACATGGAGGAAGATGGAGACGAATGCTGCTTGCACAACATGAATACATATGAGAAACGCTAATGGTTAACACACTACTGATGAACACAGTATTATTTTACGTTTTGCAAATTCATATCTAGTTGTTTCATTATTTTTGAACAATTTATATCCAATTGCTTCATTGTTTTTTTTTCATGTTCTACTTTTCCAACATGCTTGCGCAACGAAGATATGCTTGCTGCCTGTTAATGCAATGAAGAACAGCTTACACATATTGCTCACATATAAGATGCAAAACACAGACACACAACAACTTATTAGGTTTAACTTTTAATTTTTATTCAAAGATTGAATATGTTTCACAGTTGATTTTAATCATTTTTAATTCCATATCTTACTTTCAATTACTTATACCTCTCACAGTCACAGTCAAAGCTCCTATTAATTATGACATGTTTTTCTATTCTCCTAGTGCAACTGTGCTGGATCGGAGTCCTGCAGCTGGCCTCAAGCATTCAAATGGGGTTGCATGATCACCCTAATGCGCGCTCCTTTGCTGGTACCGGCACCTGACAAGGCCTCTTTCATGCTGCTGCTAAATTGACTTTCATGCCTTGGACTCTGATCCGCTCATGTTGCATTAGATCTGCTTAAGCATTTAGAAGAAAAAACGACAAAAACAAAAAAAGAAAAACAATTATGAGAACAAAAGAAAACAACAGAACATTTATGTTTTATTATTTTCATCATATCATTATTATTACTGTTTATTATTTTCTGATGATTTTGATCCATTTCACTTATCATTATGAGTTATATTGCATTGTTATTTTGTGTTCAGTATACCCTCATATCATATCATTCTGTTTTCATACACAGTTATGTCATTCCTGTTTTAATATGCATTTTTATTATTTTGTTTTCAAATATGTTACGATATTTTAATACTCAATTTTATTATTTTGTTTTCAAATACGTTATGATATTCATGTTATTTTCTTTGCTACAATGAGACCTTTGGTCATTATGTTTTTAATCTTTATGACTTCATTTTTGTTGCTGTGTTCATTGGATTAGGTTATTGCATCTTGTGTGTTCTTTTGGTGTTATTGTTCATTTTTATGTTTTCTTTTTATGATTTTTATCACTCATACGATCACTGGTTTTAGCTTTTGAGGTTTTCAATTATCCACTTATATTTCTATTGTTTGTGTTGACATGATAGAATCATGTCAAAAGGGGGATTGTTACAGAGAACATCTTGTTTAACACTCTAACATCTTGTTTTGTACTCTGTCACACAAACACATCTTGTCTCTGCGATAGAAGGCCTGACTCTTAGCCCTGAGTCATAAATATCATGTCCCCAGAGACAATCAGTAGTGGTAAACAAGATGCCCATGGCACCTCTCCTCCTTATTTATGATGTCTGTAATATCATCCTCACGCCGGACGACAACACACATACACACATATGGATTACTTATCACATATTTAGAGGCTAGTACTTGAAGATGTCTAGAATGTCCTGAACTGATTAATGTACGGGCTGGTCAATCCCAACTCCTTAAATGTGAACCATTGTCTGTGAACGGTGCTCATTCTGGCTGAGATCCTGAGGGAGCTCTGTCAGTCTGAGTCCAGCACTGCATTGCTTTACCTGTGACCTACAATAAATACTCTGACTGTGAACTGAAGACTTCTCCGGACCGTTCTTGAGCTTCCAATAAAGAATCGAGCGTCAAAGCGAACAGTAGAACAAGGCAGAGGTCACAACAAAGTCATAGAAGGTCTTCAGGAGTGCCCCACGCACCTCAAAAGACCTCAGCCTCCTGAGCAGACTGAGTCTGCTCTATCCTTTTTAAATGAAGTTCAGTGGTGCTATGAGTCCAGTCCAGTTTGTTGTTCAGATGAACACCCAGGTACTTATAAGATGTCACCATCTCAATGTCCCTTCCCTGGATGTTCACTGATGATGGGGGAGAGTGCGGGCGCCGACGGAAGTCCACAACCAGCTCCTTGGTTTTATCCGCATTAATCAGGAGGTGGTTCTGCTGACACCAGTCCACAAAATCCTGGATGAGTCCTCTGTATGACCTATCTTCCCATCTGTGATGAGGCCGACAATGGCAGAGTCATCAGAGAACTTCTGCAGGTGGCCACTGGGTGACAGGTGGGAAAAGTCAGCCATATAGAGGGTGAAGAGGAACGGTGCCAGCACCGCTCCCTGGGGGGCCTCCACACTGCAGAGGACAGTCCCTGACACACAGTCCCGTGTCCTCACATACTGTGGGCGGCTGGAGAGGTAGTCCACTATTCAGCATGTGAGGTGTTGGTCCACTCCTGAAAGCTCCAGCTTGTTTCTCAGGATGGCTGGCCTGATAGTGTTGAAAGCACTGCTGAGGTCCAGGAAAAGGATCCAAACAGAGCTCCCAGGCGACTCCAGGTGAGACAGGGCTCGATGGAGGAGGAAGATGAGGGCATTGTCCACGCCGATGCCAGGCTGGAACGCAAACTGCAGTGGGTCCATGGACGAGCTCACCAGAGGGCGCAGGTGGGCAAGGACCAGCCGCTCCAAGGCCTTCATGAGGTGCGATGTTAGTGCCATCAGCCTGTAGCAGCTAGGGTCCTTGGGATGTGGGATCTTTGGCACAGGTACCACGCAGGACGTCTTCCAGAGTCGCGGCACCCTTCCCAGCCTCAGACTCAGGTTGTCCAATGATCCCGCTCAGCTGATCAGAGCGGGATCTGAGGAGTCTGGGACTGAGGCTGTCCAGTCCTGCAGCCTTCCTGGTCTTTAACCTCCTCAGTTGATTTCTCACCTGGAGAGGTGTGAGAGACAAGTTGGAGCAGGGGAGCTGAGTGTCTTGTGATGTGGATGAGGGGCTAGGAGGGGCAGTGGGGGGTGGCGTTGGTGGCGGTGAGCTGAATACTGTGGTGGGGGGGTCAGTGGGGTATTTGAGTAGATTGCTGGCAGATGAAAGGAGGGCTGCTGCAGGGTTGATGTCGCTGGGGGAGGGGCAGATGCATCCTCAAACCGGCACAAGTAGGTGTTCAGCTCATCTGCCCACTTTGAATCCCCAGCTGCCTGAGAGATGTATTATATTTTGTGATATATTTTGGATAATTCTGAAACGAATGAACGGGAACACTGTCTAAATACCATGTTGCATTGAAGTAGAAACCCACGACACTTCTCTAAAGTGCCATCAAACGGTTTGGGATCACTGACAGGAACCTCCCTGAATGTGGGAATATCTGCAGTGGCAGTTTGGTTTGGTTGGTCATACGCAGCGGTAGCTAGGTGAGACAGATGATGCGTTAATTCCGCGACCTGAGTCGCCATGTGGCGGCTTGGCTCACACAAAGCCTGAAGCAATTGCTCATGCTGTCCTAGCCGAATCTCCTGACTAGACATTGCGCCCTGTATTTTATCTGCTGAGTCCATAATCGGGCCAGTTCGCTCTGTTAGGATTTGTCCTGTAAAATAATATTTCAGGACTCAAGGTGCAGAGCAAAAACAGAAACGGTGTCACAAAACACAAACTAGATTTATTTACAAAAGGAGGAACAAAAGGCGCACTCAAACTGAGTGGAGGTAACAACAAACTAAACACCACGCTAGAGACTAAGGCAGGAACAAAAACCGCACTCAAACTGAGTAGGAATAACCAAAAACATGTTGGAACTGAGGCTGATAGGCACACCGAGCAGGACTGAGCACACTGAAAGAAAAGAGGAGAACAAAGCATAAGTCCAAAAAGGGCAACACAAAAATCCACTGGATAAGTTCCAGGACAAAACACCAGGGCAGAACCGACAAAAGGGCTTTACTTAGAAGTTACTCACTGAGACAGGACGTACACACGGTTGAGATCAGGACGAACTGGCAACCACAAGACCAATGAGCCTCCCTTAAATGTAGCCAGCAATCAGCTCCAACACGCCTCAGGTGTGCAGGTAATCACAGTCTCATGTTTTTTCGAACGTCGACAAAGGTGCTCCAAAAACTCTGTGTGGATATTGCACTAGTGCTACAACACTGACAAGTGAAGGAGAGAGTTTCTGATCTGACACTTTGCTGAGCTTCATGAGAGTGCTTTCTTGACAGATGTGATCTAAGGCTACCCCATGTTTTGAATGAACAAAAACAGTCTTGGTGAATACATGGTAGACGTTCCCCACCATGGCCATGATGTAATCTGTAGAGTTTAAGATTTGTGATTAAGATTGATTAAGATTTGTACTTTATTCATCACAGCACACACATGCTACAGGGAGGAGGAGACTGTACACACGCCATGCAATGTGAAATAATTTTTTCCGCGTTTGACCCATCCTCGGTGCATCGTTCCTCCGCGGCAGACCAGGAGCGGTGGGCTGCCAGCCGATGCTGGTGCCCGCGCCAGGGGACCCATCTTTTTTTCTTGCATGTTTTTAGTGGGGGTTATTTACGGAGGAAACCCCGGGTGAACACAGGGAGAACATGCAAACTCCGCACAGAAAGGCCCCCTTTTTCCTCAAGCAGCAGGCACTGAAGACATGGTGGAGGACACGCCACCAGCGCCCAGCGCCCACAGCGGGATTCGAACCAGGGACCTTCTAGCTGTGAGGCGACAGTGTTACCACTTGTACCACCGTGCTACCCTGCATGGAGGTTTCAAATTCACACAGTTTGCACTCACAACCCATCTTTTAAAACAATGACAAATTTAATAAAACGCAAATCTGATTAGATTGTCCAAAGTCAAAGATTGTGTCATTACAATTACATGACTAAAATCTCTTTCTGCAAATTTTCCTCAGGCAGATAAAATGAGAGAAATCGTTTGCTTCTACCTCTCAGAAATATCAAACCACAATTTGCCCTGCACAATTTAAACTACACAGCTACGCATGTGAATGACGGTACATTTTTTAAAAATTGTAGCTGTGACAGTAACGTAACAGTAGCATATGTAGCTGGTGGTCACATGATCAAACAAGCAAAATTTGAATAATCCTTTTCCCAACACTTCTCTACTTTTGATCTCCACTGTATACAGTGGAGATCAAAATTAGAGAACAATTTATTAATATTTGATTTATTCTGGGAAATTTATATTGTTCATTGTTTAGAACTTGATTGAACATCTCTGTGGCTATACCACTTCTGTACTAGCATGTTTTTTTTTTCAAATAACCAAGGCAGTTCAACAAAACCTTTATTTTGACAAACAAACAAACAAACAAACAAACAAACAAACAAACAAACAAACAAACAAACAAACAAACAAACAAACAGTGAGCAAAATTAGAGAACAGTAACCACTCTGTCAGAAGAGAACATTTAAACAATGTTTTGTTTTGTTTTGTTTTGTTTTGTTTTGTTTTGTTTTCAGGGCTATGGGATTCAAAAATAAGGGATTGTAGATGCTCTTGCTTTGAATGAATTCTGCACATCTGTGGCTACAGGACATCAATAGATTCTCACACTGCTCTGGTTTGATCTTGATCCATTCTTCTTGCAGTCTCTTCCAGTTCCATATCTGTAGTGGGTTTCTTAGCCATTACTTTGTTGCCAATCCAGCTGCAGTGTTGAACCAACCACAGTAGGTTGTTCTTTTTGTGTGTTCAAACTAAATGTGCAAAGGTCCCACAGAGCGACATCCTTGATCAGAGATGTCACAGAGTTCCCACATTTAGACAAATAGACTGTAGAGTATATGGAGCTGATTAAAATATCAACCCTGTCAAAGTATATATTACAATGAGTCTGGAAAGCAGTTTTTTGCTCAAACCCTGCTGAAAAAAAACAGCTTAAACCAGCTAAAGCTGGTAGCACGTCCAGGCAGGTCTTAGCTGGTTTTAGGCAAGTTTAGCTGGTTTACCAGGTTGGACAAGCTGGTCAGGCTGGTGTTGCTGGTCCATCAGTACAGGTGGCCAGCTTGGTTAGCTGGTCACCAAAGCTGGTGTTAGTTGGTCAAGCTGGTTGTCGAGCTGGACCAGCTGGATGGCCAGCAAGCTGGCTGGACTGACCATCAAAGCTTGTATGGTAAGCTGGTCAAGCTGCTTAAGATGGACGGTTTTTAAGGGCTTCATCTGTCACTCAAACACTATTCAAAACAAGCATCTTTAAGGTTTCCCAGTGCCCTTAACAACCCTATCCTAAGATGCAATCTTTCTTCACATCAGGTCATTAAAGGCATTAAAGAAATGACCCCTGGTCTTTAAACACTATTCGAATAGAGAATGAAATAGAATCTAAATAACAAAAGGAATAGTTAATTCTGATCAAGGGTGAGTACTGTAATTTGTAGAAAAACATTCTGCATAGTTCCAGTGCATAATACAGACAATTTTTGGTGACAATGCATCCCAACAACACAATTTGGCTGGAAGACAAACCCCTCAAAACTTTCAAAAATATTTTAATGTAATAATTCCGTTGTGTGTAAAAATGATTGGAATTTAGGTACTGAGAGTAAAAAAAAAAAAAGATTTGCGTACATAACAAACGGGCAGATGCATTGCATCTAAATGCAATCATTTTATTCAGAAAGTCTTTATTGACATCACAGACAAAATGTTAACACAAAGTGTATAATACTATATACTATATAGGCTGGCCCATAGGGGGCGCTAAATGTTGATATGTTATTGTTTGCAGTAAATATGAAACTGACACTCAACTTTCTCATTATTTAATGGATTTTGTTAATACAATACTTTTTTTTTTTTTTTTTTTTAGATATCTCGTGCTGTTTGAAACTGGCTGAAGCTGTTTTTTTCAGCAGGGAAATGTCTCAGGATGGAGACGACTGAATATTTATATTGACAGACTTTAAAGCTACATTCCTTTTCTGACATAGATCAGTATCACCGCTTGGAAGTACTTGAGTATAGGTGTACCATCTGTGCTTCATCCTGAAAAAGACGTCTTTCACCTCGATGGTCCAGGAGGAAGTAGTGCTTCTGCCTGTGCCATCACGGCTCATTTTTGTCATCAAGACCAGCGTGGGTAAATGCGGCTATGATGAGAACCAAGTTCTATATGTTTCACTGCACTTAAATAAAGATCTTCTCCCTGATGACTACATGTGTGGACTTGCTAAAGGTATTTGTTACCAAACGGCTTGTCGCTGCCTTGTAAGTCTTAATTTGAAAACTTCGGCGGAAGTTGATATTTTCAGGCTTGTTAACGCTCCCTTAACACAGCTCGGTAACGATGCCTACCATGGCTGTACTTCTGCTAATCCTGCTTCCAGCTGCGTTGTAGCGCATCGCACCGGAGAGTGTCAGGCTCCAGACTTCACATCGCTGACCGGCGGTTGGAACAATCTTGCCTGCTTGTCAATCGTAAAGGCTGGCAAAAAAGCTATAGGCGTCCCACGAGACCCAGTTGCTACGTATCGACGATGAAAGAGGGGGCGGCGGTCGCCGCATCTGTTGCCTGGGTGAACTCATTAACACGCTAGCATCCAGCTTGCTTGATACCTAACGTAACAACGACATTTAAGTAACACTGAAAATCAAGAATGTCATCTGTCTTGTCTGGTGGACAGCGATCGACATGAATCATCAGTAAATACTGGGTTCGGTTACAGGGCGACATATTACGTCTGGAGAAAGCCGTACCTTGAAGGCGTCGGAATGGGTTTCATGTAAGGCTGGGAAGCTAACAGGAGCTAGCAGGCTAGCTTCACAGAAATAACGTTACAGTTGAAGTGAATGCGGCTGATGCAGAGTGTATGTTGTAGCTAGACACCCTGCCAGCTAATATGGACTGTTTCCTATGAAGTCTGACAGTGTGTCAGAAAGGTAAACGCATGATAATGTTGCATTCTATAGTCAGCTAGAAGGCCGACGCTACAATGGAGTCTTTCCTGCAGATAGCTCCCCATTCCCTGGCTATAGTGCTGTCCAGGGTTGTGGCTGGGGAAGCGTTGGGGGCGGTCGGGGTATCAGAGAGCGACGAGCTGCCGAGACACCACACCGGCTATGAGATTTTTGCCGATTTTAAAGCAGAAAATACCCAGCAACATGTGTGGAACCAGCGGATTACCGAGGCAGTGTCCGAGACCTTTTTCCTAGGATGGATAGACGAACACGTGTTATTGATACAGGGGAAGGAGGACCATCTGGAGGTACTGCGGGAGGGATGGATGCGGAGGTCCCTCAATCCGCCACGGGGATTCACCATCAAATATTTGGGTAAGGCCTCTACACCTACCCCTGTCTGCCAAGGTTTAGGCTGACTAATTTTCATATGTTTGTAGGCACGTTTTCATTGATATTATACCAGATGACTTCCTACATTCAGCACTTCGACATCTGTGTTGCCCATCATCCTCACTATCATCGTAGCTCGTCATTCACTGTGGTGGTTTAGTTAGTGTTTTCATACATCTTTTTTTCTCCTCTTGTGCCTCTAAAAGTTCAGAACTACACTGCTTGTGGTCATTAAATGATCTAATGCAGAAGTTGAAATTGAATTTCTCTTGCACTTTTAAGTCACAGAGAATAAGACATCTAACTAAGTAGTAATTCCTTTGACAATATTATACTAATTGTCAGTGTAGGAGGAGATGAAAAAGGCCTAAAATCACTTTTTTTAAGTTAAAACTAAAGAAAACCACCTTGGATAGCTGGAAAGTGCGTTGTCACAAAGCTGTAAAGAGGGCTTATTATGGACCTGGTTTTCCCATGTTTTGTGAAAAGTGACTGATGGAGACAACAAGGTTTTCTGGTATGAGAGAGCTGCACACACAAAATGTGCTGCAGTTGAATCCCTCTGGGCGTATGCAAACTGTCCATGTACATCCATGTCCACACCTCAACTAAAAGTGTTTGTTTTTGGCACTACCAGGCTTAGATTGTTATAGGTATCTGACAACATTATTGAAAGGACCCCGACAGAGATATCTTTTTGTTCAAAAGTAAGTTGTGCTTAACCAGAAACAGCCGCTAAATGGCACTTGACATAGCTCCATTCACAGAAGCAGTGATTTTATCAGTGTAAAATACACTTCAAAAACTCACCAAAATCCTCTTGGTTCATCTCTCCGCTGTTCCAACAATCATCACTAAGGAGAGATTTTAACAAGAAATGTCTGGTAAAAAAATAAAATGAAAATGTGTGTGTGTGTGTATATATTAGTGCTGTCAATCGATTAAAATATTTAATCGCGATTAATCGCATAAATGTCATAGTTAACTCACGATTAATTGCAAATTAATCGCACATTTTTATCTATTCTAAATGTCCCATTAATTATCATTTTAATACTGTTATCAACATGGAAAAGTGGATAGGCTTGCTTTGTGCAAATGTTTTTTATTGAAAACAATGTGTAGTGTTATATTTCACACTAACATTCTCACTTTGAGCAGTCATTCACATTTGAATTAATCAAATCTCACACATTTCAACAATGTCAATAAACAGATGACAAAAAAATAAATACTTGGTTACAAAAAAGTCCCTTCAACAACCCTTTCTAAGGGATCAAAACAGGGTGATACAAGATAAAGTTACAAAGTGCACATCATTGTAAACTAGGATTCAGCCTATAGTGCAGTTAAACCATGCCTTAAACTTTCCTTTCTTAAGTTTCCTCTGAACATACAAGCAGTCAGACTATAATGCTCTTCTGTTCATTCACCAGAGGCTTATCAACGCAGCCTCTTATTTCTCTCCAGAAAGAATGAACATTACTTGGCTATGGCAGCAGTAAGCTTGTTTTTAGTTGCGGTATCCATATGCCTCTGTACAAACTTTGGTCTTGTCAGTCGACCCATCTGGCAACTTTTTGAAACTGAACTTTCTATTCAGAATCTTGTTCGCATCCTTGTTTTGCGCTTGTCATCCGCCTACACTTTCACAGCTAGCGAGCAGGCAAGACCAAAACATGCGTGGGGCGTGTCTATTGTTTTGTTTCCGGTTTACAATCGGATCCCGTAGTTTTTGTTACATTACTAGCAGTGGCCACAGCTTATAAAAAACTACAGGTTCACACACACACACATATATATATATACACACACACACACACACACACACACACACACACATATATATATATATACACACACACACACACACACACATACATATATATATATATGTATATGTATATGATAACAGAAACTCTGTTTTTGTTACAGCTGTCCATCATGGCCACTGCATTTTTTCCACAATAAAATATTAATTTTTACAATCGAATGTATGCATTTTTTATGATTCAAATTGAAATTTAAATGTAGAATATTTGTTGACAACCCTATTGCTGAGGCATTGTCTTTTGACAAATCATATTTGCCCATGTCAGATGTGTTCTCACTTACTGGAAATACTCTGGCTGAGGTAAGGAGTGGCACCTGGGTAGAGCGTATTTTTTGGGGTTCAGTATCTTGCCCAAGGATACTTTGGCATGTGGACTGCCAAGGCCAGAGATCGAACCACCGACCTCTTGATTTGTGGATGACTGCTCTACCTCCTGAGCCACAAATGTTAAATAAAAATAAATGTTGGTATTAAATGTGTACACACACACACACACACACACACACACACACACACACACACACACACACACACACACACTAATTATGTTATGTTATTTTGTTAGGTATGTAATGATACCAAAAACTCACAGTATGATAATACCTCATTTAAAAAGTCTACAATATATTTATTGCAATATTAGAAAAGAAGAAAGAAAGGTTATGTTAAAAAAATGCCCTTTATTTATGAATTAGTCTAACCCTAACACTGTGCACAGCATTTTTTTGTTCAGATTTAACATAAAATAGGGATCTAACGATACACTGAATCAAGTGATCTCGTTATAGAAGTATGGCTTGATGCTGTCATGGGATGTTTCCTCGTCAAAAATTGTATTGTTTTTGTTTTAACAGCAGAGGGCGCAACCATAGTAGTCAAGAAGACAGATACCTGTCATCCTTTGCATGCAAACCAAGTGCTGCTAAAAATAAATCCAATGAGAAAATGAACGTCCCGATAATGAGAAAGAGGTTGAGGATACTCCATCGACTTGTAGAGCTCTTCCTCTAGGATTTTTTTCAGCAGCAGGGGCAGGCTCTCCGGTGAGCCATGGCGGCGTAAACAAATGACACTTGACTGCAGATTTTATTTTTACAACCTATTTATTGAATGGCCAGTTGAAAATTGCTTTTTAAAGGCTGAATGTGTCTGTGTGTGTGTGTGCCTGCGTGTGTGCGCGTACGCTGTGTCTGTAACCCTCGCTCCTTCCCCTCGTCCCCTCGACCACACATCGTGTAGTTGACCAATCATGTGCGGCTTGAACGGAAAAAAAAGTCGAGGGAAAAAGAAAAAAACTCAAAGCGGCTCCGCTCCTAACGTTCACTTCTAAAAGCCGTTTCATTTGCGACCGACACATCACTACTGACTAGCGTCATCTTCATTAGCTGTCTTTCTCTTCTTAGAGAAATATTTGAACAAGTTCATCTGAAAATGCAGTCAGCAGTAGGGCTGGGCGATAAAACGATAACGATATGTGTCGCGATAGACACGTAATTAACATCAATAAAAAAATACATTCGATAAAACATTTGATAATTTTTTTTCGTCGGAAGAAACCAGAAGTTGCAAAGTAAGGTTGGTTGCATGAACAAAGGCACTTGCTCTCAGGTAACCGAGCAACGTAGGGAGTAATCACTGATCAGTGGGAATGACACGCTAACATGCCATTCATGTAACGGTATCAAGTTCGCTTGTGCCAACTCGTTGTCTTGCGTTTGATTCTTCACGAGGAGTGAGATGAGAAATAGAAGGTGAGTGCTGCGGCAAGCAAAGAAGTTGTCGATAAAACAGGGAAAGTCAGCTCGCCAGTATGGCAGTTTTTGGGATTTTATAAGTCGGACCGTCAGGCCAATGTGGTCTGTAACTTATGCAAGACTGTTGTCCCCACCAAGACCGGTAATACCAAAAACTTGTTTAACCACCTTAGCCGCGCTCACTCTTTGGAGCACATCCATATTCGTCGAAGTCCAACAACATCTGCAACCGCAGCACCACCGCACAAGCAGTAGACCACCATGCAGAGTTACTCTACTTCAGTGCCTTATGACAAATCATCTAAAAGGCACAAAGACATAACGGAGACAGTGGCATATCATATAGCTAAAGACATGCTTCCGCTGAGCACTGTGGAGAAGCCAGTTTGTAAAAATCTCTTACACATGTTTTTTTTTTTCTTTCACACTTGCAATTAAAAGTATAATTGAGTAGTTCATGTATGTTTAGAGTAAGAAGAGTGACTAAAGCTATTCATATGTCTAGGCTGGTTTTATAGTTCAGTCAGTCTTACTGTGCTGTCTATCATGTTTGTTTGTTTGTATGTTACAGATGTCAAGTCTACCTCAGTTTCTGCTATGTTTACAAAACACTGCACATATTTGAAAACATTTTATTCACCAGAAGGTGAATCAGCTTGTGAACTTCCTGGCACTAAACCTGCAGAAAAAAAGTCCTCAGGTTTCCTTTCCTTTCTGCCTTGATAGCTGAAGGGATTATAATCAGAGGAAGGTTAAATTTTAAAAAATAAAAATGTCTAAATTGAATGTATTTTTCTCCTGGTCCTTATTTAAATAGGTCATAAAAAATATCAATAATTATTGCTATCGACCGATATAAAACACATATCGTGATACAGTTATCAGCCATATCGCCCAGCCCTAGTAAGCAGTTACATCATGCTGTGTAGATATTAGCTTAATGCTATCAATTAGTTTACTCACGTTAGCGACACTGAGTTCGCACCGGGCTCAATTAACTTAAGCTACTAACTTAAGCTACTAAGAGCTAATAAGTCTACCTTTTCTCTGGTAAGTCGCTGCCCTATTTTCCAAGACAACGCTCTTCTGACTCTCTGACCTGGTGCCTGGGTGCTTGACGTGATGTCACTTTCAAGGCCGTGCTCTGGCTAGTAACTGACATCGGACTCTGCTGTGAAGGTGGAGACATGCGGCGGTGGTGTATTTGCGACAATTAAAAAAAAAAGAAAAAATAAATAAATTTGAAGGAGCAGCAGCTAGGATTTAGGAATGGCAGCCCGCCACTCCTAAATGAATGTAGAGGAAACACTGCAATTCCACCAAGGCCATATTTTAGTCGCGCAGTGATAGCAGCTCTGTATCAAGGGACGAAAGCTAAAGTGATATGAGTCTCAAAGAAGCAGAGTGCATCTTAACCACAGATATGTGGCCTTCACGAGCTACTCAGAACTTTATTAAAGCCACAGCTAGTTATGACCAGCAAATAGGAAATTAAAAGTTTTGTCCAACAGACGCAGCTTCTTTTCCACACAGTGGACTCAACATAGTTGAAGTTTTGAAATCTGCTGTTTTGGAGAGGGAAATTGACATGAAGAATAACAAGGATCATCACGGTATTATATTTCCACAAAATATGGATTTAGCAGTGAGAGAGGCCAGACTGTCCCCACACATAAACAAACACTTTCAACCTTGCTTCAGAAACAGATTTGAATGTAGGCTGCACCAGCCGTGTGCTTGGTCAAGTGAGGTGTGTCGCAGCGTTTTTATACCATAGTTCAACTGCCACAGCTGCCTCTCACCACCTCTGGCTCAGGAGGTAGAGCAGTCATCTATTCAATTTAATTCAATTTTTTCAATTCAGTTTTATTTGTATAGCGCCAAATCACAACAAAAGTTGTCTCAGGACACTTTCCATATAGAGCTGGTACAGACCGAGCTCTTTTATCTACAGAAAACCAACAATTCCCTCATGAGCAAGCACTTGGCGACAGTGGCGAGGAAAAACTTCCTTTTAACAGGCAGAAAACTCAGGCAGAACCAGGCTCTGGGTGGGCGGCCATCTGCCTCGACCGGTTGGGTGAGAGAGGGAGAGCAAGAGAGAGAGAGTGAGACAGACAGAGAGAGACAGACAGAAATGCAGTCAGAGAGAGAGAGAGAGACAGAGAGAGAGAGAGAGAGAGAGAGACAGACAGACAGACAGACAGACAGACAGACAGACATGCAGTCACAGTAACAGTGACAGTGGATGTAATAACAGTAGTAGCAGTTGCAGTGGATGTCAGGCAGGGCCAAGGCAGGAGACGCAGCTGCAATCCACAATCCAGATTCAGCCACTGTCCATGGGAACCTGCGAGACGACAAAGCACAGAGACTCCGTGGAAGGAGCTAAGTTAGTAACACGTCATAGTAGGACATGAGAGCGTGCGGATGGAGAGGGACAGAAGGACAGAGGAGCTCTGTGTATCTTTGGAGGTCCCCCGACAGTCTAATCCTATAGCAGCATAACTACGGGCTGGTCCAGGACCAGCCTAAGCCAGCCCTAACTATAAGCTTTATCAAAAAGGAAAGTTTTAAGCCTACTCTTAAATGTAGATACAGTGTCTGCCTCCCGGACAAAGACTGGAAGATGGTTCTACAGGAGAGGAGCTTGATAGCTAAATGCTCTGACTCCTGTTCTGCTTTTTGAGACTTTAGGAACCATAAGTAGACCTGCATTCTGGGAACGCAGTGTTCGAGTAGGGTAATAAGGTACTATGAGCTCTTTAAGATAAGAAGGTGCCTGGCCATTTATGGCTTTGTAAGTAAGGAGGAGAATTTTAAACTCTATTCTAAACTTTACAGGGAGCCAGTGCAGAGTGGCTAGTATTGGAGAAATATGATCTTTCTTCCTGGTTTTTGTCAGGACACGTGCTGCAGCGTTCTGGAGCAACTGAAGAATATTCAGCAACGAATTTGGGCAGCCTGATTGCAATAATCCAGCCTGGAAGTTACGAATGCATGGACTAGTTTTCCTGCATCATTTTGAGACAAAATATGCCTGATTCTTGCGATATTACGTAGGTGAAAAAAGGCTGTCTTTGAAATTTGTTTTACATGGGAGTGAAAGGACATGTCTTGGTCAAAGATAACTCCCAGATTCTTTACAGTGGTGCTGGAGGCCAGCGCAATGCCATCCATAGCTGCTATGTCATCAGAAAGCTACTTTCTGAGATGTTTAGGGCCTACTACTATAACTTCAGTTTTGTCTGAGTTTAGCATCAGAAAATTGCAGGTCATCCAGGTCTTTATGTCCTGAAGACATGCTTGTAGTCTAGTTAACTGACTGGTTTCTTCTGGCTTCATTGATATAGCTGGGTATCATCTTCATAGCAATGAATATTTATTGAGTGCTTCCTGATAATCTTACCTAAAAGAAGCATATATAAGGTGAATAGAATTGGTCCAAGCACAGAACCCTGTGGAAATCCAAAGCTGACTTTAGCGAGCACAGAGGAGTCTACCTATCAGAAGGTCAGTGCTTCGATCCCTGGCCTCAGCAGTCCACATGCTGAAGTATGCCTGGGCAAGATACTGAACCCTCGATTCTGTGCCATCGGTTTGTGAATAGATAACGCTCATAATGAGCAGGTGGCTTAGCTACTGTGTGAATGTGTGTGTGAATGGGTGAATGCAGACTTCTTTTGTAGTCAAAAAAGCTCTTTGAGTAGTCTTCAGACTCGAAAAGCGCTATACAAACAGTCCAGGTGTGAAAAAATGCTGTGATTTAAGAATGCTTTCAAAAATATAAATAATTGTTTGTGTGAGCAAACAAAAACAAGAGAAAAAACAAGTGAGCGACCAAAAAAAATCCTAAATCATATTTGGTGTTACATCAGTTGTTATAGGTACACTTGCACAACGTCAGGGATTTTGTAGGATTCTAGTCAGGTGCATAATCAACCAATTATACCATACAGGTGTTAATGATCATCAATTTCACATGTAGGTTGAAACACAGTCATTAACTGTAACAGAAACAGCTGTGTTGGGGGCTTAAAACTGGTTGACGAACAGCCTAACTCTGCTATCAAGGTGAGGTTTTGGAAGACAGTTTCATGTCACACATCACAAACCATGGCAAGACTGAGCACAGCAACAAGACACAAGGTAGTTATACTGCATCAGCAAGGTCTCTCCCAGACAAAGATTTGAAAGCAGACTGGTGTTTTAAGATGTGCTGTTTAAGCTCTTTTGAAGAAGCACAAAGAAACGGGCAACGTTGAGGATTGTAGATGCAATGGTTGGCCAAGGAAACAGTGCAGCAGATGAAAAACACATGAAGCTTATTTCCCTTCAAATTGGAAGATGTCCAGCAGTGCCATCAGCTCAGAACTGACAGAAGCCAGTGGGACCCAGGTACACCCATCTTCTGGTTTGAGATGTTGGGTCAGAAGTGGTCTTCATGGAAGAGTTCCAGCCAAAAAGCCATACCTCCGACATGGAAACAAAGCCCAGCGACTCAGCTATGCACAACAACATAGGCATTGGGGTACAGAAAAATGGCAGCAGGTGCTCTGAAGTGATGAGTCAAATTAAAATATTTGGCTGTACCAGAAAGCAGTTTGTTAGCGTACAATAATGAGTGTGTGCAGGCAGCAGTAGTTGTCCTAGTACATTCTGTTAAACAGTGCATTCCTATGTAACCAGTGCAGACTGCAGTGCAGTGTTTTAAGAGTGAGAAGTCTTGTTGTGGTTATAAGCAGGATAGTTATTTATCAGTAACTGTTGTAATGTCAATTAAATTAGAAATATGAATTAATAATAACAGTGCACCACCCTGAGATTAGGAACCAATAACTAAACAGTGGAACCAATCTCAAAAGGGCTGTTCACTTGAAATGTCAATGTGTGAATTACCATGTTACACTTATCAGCTGATCAGTGAAGGCTGGAATCCGACTGACTCTCACAACCAGCCGTTACCACAACGCATATGCACAAATATTGAGATGGGGGCAAGATTGCCACATGAGTGGTTATGTCAGTGGTTACATCATGGGTGTTTCAAGACCTAACAAAGATGCAATAAGCACAGTAGAGGATGTCTGAGTTGTACTACTGCTATCTGCACCTTTTAAGGTGTGTTTGAACACCTGCAAAGGCAGGTGGATGTGTGCGTATGTGACGTAGTAAAGGAGAGAGAGAGAGGCGCACGAAGTGATGCAAGAAGAGATCTTAATTGCCATGGAAAGACAGAATAACTGTCTCTTTGTCATGCAGGAACCTGGCAGGCAAACTCAGTTCAGAGTCCACCAGCTGTGACTCTGGTCTTTTAACTAATTGAGTGCAGCTTACTGGCTGTACCACGGCAGTAGAAATTCACAGAAGACACAACAAAGCCTGAAGTCTGAGTCAATATAACGTGCTGAGCACACAGAAACAAGCAGTAAATACAATGATTGCGGTACCTCAAACAGTAACAGCGGTTCTTAGTGGTCTGTTGATTTCACAATACAGTAAGGCGTATACAACAATGAAGCCTTCATAAACACACTAGCATTAACTGTCCCTGTCCAAATAAAAATCTCTTACTTGAGATTGCTTTGGGATGGAACTTGAAGCTGCTAACCCTTTCAACCTCAGCATCACCGATGTGGACGGGGAGGTGTCCGCATCCCTGCTGTCTCCTTTAGTCCACAATCATTTCCCTTGGTTTACTGAAGTTGAGAGAGAAGTTGTTGTCCTGGCACCAGCTCATTAGCGCTTCCATCTCCTCTCCGTAGGCTGCTTCATCATTGTTGAGATTGTGTTGAGATTGTGTTGTCAGCAAACTTAATGATGGTGTTGGACCTGTGCTTTGCAACATACTCATGAGTAAACTAGGAGTACAAGAGGGCACTGAATACACAACCCTGTAGTGTGCCTGTGCTGAGGATCAGCGAGGAGGAGGTGTGACTGCCAATTCTCAGCACCTAGGTTTTGCCTGTCAGGAACTTGGGAATCTGAAAGTGCTCCAGTTGATTGAGATCAATGAGCTTAGAGACAACTTTTGAGGGAATGATGGTCTTGAATGCAGAGGTGTAATCAGTGAAAAGTATTGTCACATAAGTATTCCCTTTGTCCAGATTGACAGTGTGTGTCACCAAAATGATGCCATCATGCATGACTTTGATATGTATGTAAATTGAACAGGGTCTAGGGTGTCAGGAAGGGAGGAGTAGATGTGAGTTTTGGCTTGTTGCTTAAAGCACTTCATGATGACTGATGTCAGTGTGACAGGGCAGAGATCATTTAAACAGGGCCCCCCCCTAAAAACAAAGGAGAGCTAGCACTTCCATGCATGAGGAGCTATTTTCATGCTGCACAAAAAAAATATTGCTGAATGTATACAATCCTTCCTACTCACCAAGATGGAAAGAAATTGAGACTAGCACAACAGATGGGGTTCCCATACAGGCTATAATAGGGGACAACAACTTGAGAAAACAAATCAGGGAAGGAACAAACCCTTGGTTGGATATATCACTGAAGCTTTGGTTTGAAGTAATTGCGAAACATGACTTGAGAATACAAAGTAGACTATTAAGATGGATTGGGTATGATTCCGAATTCATAACGAATTGAACAGATAAGAGTTTTAAAAATTGGGAAAGGGGATCTGCGATATTCTTGGAGCTCTTGAGAAAGAAGGAGATTAAAAGTTTTCAAGAGGTAAAAGAACAATATAGTCGAACGAATCTGGATCAATACACAGATGTAGCGGCCTCGAAATTCCCCTAATCTCGTGCTGGGGCCCTGGCGGGTCCGTGACCGGTCCCTGCTCTGCAGTAGGCGGGTTCGTGACTGTAATGAGATCCCCCGCGGTGACGTCATTGGCGCGGGGCCAACTCGTAATGCCCCTAAGCTCCATTTGCGGAAACTACATGCACTCGCTCGATCAGTCCACCAGGAGGAGCAGTCATTATAATTGGTTACCGTGTCAGCTTTGCTGAGTCGTTCATTAGATCTGCACATAGCCTCCACTGCTGTAAGAAAAACTGCTTGTCTAGTAGAGCACCCTGTGCAGTTTTTTAAATATAATTATGCTTAATCATTCACATTATTGTAGTGCTCGTTCACAAACTTCTTGGATCTGCTCATCTGCCCATCCTGCCTTTTCCTCCACATCTCTCTCCACCTTTGGAGAGGCTCCCAGCGCATCTCCGCGTGCTGAGTGATTTGTGCCCAGAAAATTAATCATGAATAACAGAAGTTGTGCGTCGCGTTTTTCTAGCATTCTGAACTGCTAAACAGTTAAATGTTTAATACTCTGCCTGATTCGCGGAGCCACTCTGCTTTTCAGTTGGTGGGTTTCCTGTTTGTAGCGCATTTTAGATTTGCGGGTCGCTATTTGATGCGGTGACCAGCAATACGCAGAGTCCTGTATGTGTGTGTACTGTATATTACTGGACAGAAATCATTTACAGTGCGCTGAAGAGGGAGGGACGGGAGGATGAAATGCCAATTTCAGCCTGGGATCTGTTAATGTCTGACTGAACAGCCTCATGGAAGTGATATTTTACAGTTCTACATATTTTAATCTAACGAAATTCGTTAAAACAAGTCACTTGGTGCTTTCAAAGTCATGTCATTAAGCTGAAAGGTTCCAGATTTCGTTTGCCTTCACAGGCGGCTGCGGAGCACTGCAGACGGCTCGCACTGCGCACTGCGATGTTCAACATCATAGGCTTAATATACTGTTGTTAATTATCACTGATCTTTTTCATCACACTGTCTGTGTGACTGTCTGTGTCCTCCTCTCTGTGTCTCTGTCTCTTATTTCAGACTGTTCACGCAATGAATATAAACAGTAACTATTAAAAAAAAAGTTGTAGTCGCAGGTAAACATAGTACTCAGAAGCACACCAAGGATGCATTTTTTTACGTCAGGCGTTGTGCACGCGTGTTTGATGTGCCGCTGCACCTCAAATAAATGTTTTTTTGGGAAACGGAAATGTTCAACATGACTTCATCATGTTTAGACCAGGCAGACAGGTTCTGACTACAACATCAACTCTCCCTCCGCAGCCAGCGAGCCTCATCCCCCGACACCTACATTCAATCATGAATAATCCTAATGGGCCAATCAGACCAATGAAAAAAAACAATGTTGTGGGGCATAAAGGGCCAATGGGCCGATGTAGATGGGCCAATCTACTTGTTTTTATTGGCCAATCAGTTAACACACACACACATGAAAACGGCCAATAAACAGTGAAATCAGTATCATGAGTATTTCTCAGATGATGATTTCTGTATCTATCTAATCCGTGGCATGCAATATTTCACCCCGATTTTGGATAAATTATAAATCCAATTGTTTCATTGTTTCAGCTGTCATGGCCAAATCTCTTGTTAACTTATTAAGCTCTTCCGCACAGTGTGACATCTATTTTAATTATTAGAGAGCTGCTCTAATGGCTACTGATATTCTATAAACTGTTGGTGGTTAGTGAACTTCACTGCATTTGTGCATTTGAAGCGATTAACTCCCGGCACATTTCAGAGCTGAGTAAACCTTTAGTTCACATTGCGCATCATCACCACGGGCATCATGATGTTCTCCTGTCTGTCACTCTGTCAGGTATGTGTAGTGTCGAGCTGGCCGCGTTGTTGGCTGAAAAGTCATTATTTGCATTACAGTGTATCCTTTGTTCTAATTCAATGGATGGTCGCCAGCCAAACAGGCTCCCAGCCCCCACTGTCCTACAGACTAGCTATGGCCAGTAAAATAGGTGGAGGGCTGAGGGGAGCGCGTACCTCCAATAATTAAAAATCAATTTGTGCCACAGATATTAATATTGTGTCGCTGGCTACTTTATAGACTTCACTAAATGTTTCCATTACACTTAATTACATTTATGGATAAGCCAACTTTCCCACCTCCCTCATGCATCAAAATGTATATTATCAGTCCGACCAGGAAATCTTGCGATCGCAAAAATTAGCGCATATTCAACCAATACTAATATGACTGTCTACTGGCCGCTTCCTGGTCTATTTTTGCAGAGAGCCGCGCGCCTGTTGCGGAAAACATAGGCGAGCCCTGGAATCTCCAGATGACGTGCTCTGCTCCTCAGTAAAATTAGGTCATCATTTTTGTTGATAATTATCAAAAGCAAACTCTATGTAAACAGATGGAGCCTGTTTATTCTTGGAGTCACAGGCTGTTTTGTAAAGCTTCATCAATTTTATGACTCAGGAATGATTTTGTAACTTTTTTTTTTTCGAAGTTATGTTTTGGGCTTTTTGGCCTTTAGTGTATCAGACAGCTGAGGAACAGCCATAAAAGTGGTTCAGGAGAGGGAAGATGACGTGCAGCAAAGGGCTGAAAGAGGGAATCGAACCCGTAGCTGCTACTTCATACATGGGGCGGACGCTCTACCAACTGTGCCAAATCTCCGCCACATGATCTCGTAACTTTGAGCTGATGCTTCTCATTCTCAAGTTAAAACTTTTTTTTTTAAGATGGGAACTGAATCTTTTTGACTGGTTCTGTAATGTGAAGTATGGTTATTATCATATAGGAAGTGATTATATACAACTTTTTTACATGAGTTTGTTTTTTTTGATCGCAACAATCACAAAAAAATCATTGTTGGTAGCTGGCTGGCAGCCGGCTGGGAGCTGGATGGCCTCTGGCTTGGAGGGGAATTTCGAGGCTGCTGCATCTGTAGGTATGTGCATTTAAGGCATTATTTAGAGCAAACAATAAGGGGAACCAGTGAGGGGAGGGGGTCAGAAGTCATTAAGATGTTCATTTCAGCATATGAATCAAGACTGGGGAAAAAGCTAATTTCCAAATTATATAAGGGAGTGTAAGACTTTAAGAGAATTGACACGGTGTATATAAAAAAGAGGTGAGAGAGGGAGGCAAATATTGTCATATCAGTGGATGAATGGGAAGAGATAAATGAGCAGCAGTGGAGAACAACTTGCTCCTTTTCATGGAGAGAACACGGGTGGGAGAACATCATAAGATTCTTCAGATCACCAGCACAGACAAAGTATTATGACACAAAGTGTTGGAGATTATGTGGAGCTGAAAAAGATGTCCACTCCCACATGTTCTGGGCTTGTCCTTCCATTGGCAGCTACTGGCAAGAGCTTAAGAAGTGTATGGATAAAGTACTGAAGGTAGACCTTCCACATAGATTTGAGGTATTGTACCTGGGGAAACTGGACATAAACTTTAAAAGATTTGGGGGCAAACATATTTATAGGATAATGCTGATTACAAGCAAAAAAGTAATTACCAGAAAATGGATGAAGAATGAGGTACCTAAGGTTGAGGACTGGGTTGAGATAATACACAATATATATGTGATGGAGAAGCTAACTTTTTTTATGAGACTGGAGGTGGGTAGATTTAAAAGGATTTGGGAAAACTGGATAGAGTACATAAAATTATGTCAGATTTTATCTGAGATGAACATCGTGAAAAAAAACCCTAGTCTTGCTTAACTCAATGTTTCTCAATTCCGGTCCTCAGGCTAACAGCGGCTAATGCTAACATGAGGTCCTATGAACTTGCTGGTGCGGGTTTGATTTTAATGCTAACATGCTAACCTATGGTAAAATGATTCTGTGCATTCTAATGGTGTTTGAGATTTTTTCAATGTGTTATTTGACATGCTAATGTTAGCTTAGCATTAGCGGCTGTTAGCATTGTAGCTAATGCTAACATGAGGTCCGATGAACTTGTTGGTGCAGACAGGTTTGACTTTTGATATCAGGCTGTTGTGATACTATGGTAATGATTAGCATGTTAATGTTAACATGCTAACCTATGGTAAAATGATTCTTAAATGCATTCTGATGGTGTTTGAGATCTTTTTAATGCGTTATTCCAAATGCTAATGTTAGTTTAGCATTAATTGTTTGAAATCTCTGAAGAATCTCATCATAATGTACACGGCAGTACTGGCTCTTTCAAAATTTCCCCAGGGAAATTGTCTAGATTTATTTTACTTTACTATATTCGCTACACCGGTAACATAATAAAATTCTCTTAGTTTAACCGGTCAGAATACATGGTAGAATGTATTAATGTTTTTAATTGCATAGCTCCAGATGTGTTGCAGATAATAAATAATTCTCTAAAATAATTCAGTCTGGTCAGTTTCCCAGCAGTTTAACTGCAGTAATAAAACCTCTCCTGAAAAAGACTAAACTGGATGCTTCAATAAGAAGCAACTACAGGCCAATATCAAATCTTACTTTTCAAGGAAAAAATATTGAAAGGGTTGTTTTTCAACAAACACATGCTTTCATGATGCAGAACAATCTTTTTAATGCATTTCAGTCTGGATTTCGTCCACACCACAGCACTGAGACTGTACTTATCAAAGTTTTAAATGACATACATCTGAATAATGATGCTTCCAAAACCTCAGTCTTAGTATTATTAGATCTCAGTGCTGCCTTTGATACAGTTGATCATGACATACTTCTTGACAGACTGAAAAAGTGGGTGGGACTTACTGGCACTGTACTACACTGGTTCAAATCCTATTTACAAGATAGAGACTACTTTGTGTCAATTGGTGAGCATGTGTCTGAACGAAAAAGGATGATGTGTGGGGTGCCGCAAGGGTCCATTCTCGGACCACTTCTTTTTAATATCTACATGTTGCCCCTAGCTCAGATTATGGAGCATCATAATATTTCTTATCATACTTACGCAGATGATACACAACTTTATATTTCTGTGTCATCACATGACTGCAGTCCCTTACTTTCACTGAGTGTATTCATCAAATCAGTGAGTGGATGTGCCAGAATTTTCTTCAGCTCAATGCAAATAAGACAGAAGTGATTGTTTTTGGCCCCAAAAATGAAAGGTCAGCTCACCTTAACTCCATGTCACTGACAACAACAGATAAAGCCAGAAATCTTGGTGTAATTATTGACTCTGACCTGAATTTTAACAACCATTTAAAGCTGATTACCAAATCAGCCTACTACCACCTGAAAAATATAACCAGAATTAAGGGATGTCTGTCCAAAGAAGGCATGGAAAAACTTTTTCATGCATTCATTTTCAGTAGGTTGGACTATTGCAATGGAGTCTTTACTGGCCTAAACAAAAAATCAATTAGGCAACTACAGCTGATTCAAAATGCTGCTGCACGAGTCCTTACAAACACCAGAAAAATGGACCATATCACACCAGTCCACAGATCACTACATTGGCTTCCTGTGAGTCAAAGAATAGACTTTAAAATCTTACTGTTGGTCTACAAAGCATTAAATGGTCTAGGACCAAAGTATATTCTAGATTTATTAACTCCATATGAAGTATCCAGACCTCTCAGGTCATCAGGGACATGTCTATTGTGTGTTCCCAGAATGAGAACCAAACAAAGTGAAGCAGCTTTCAGTTATTATGCTCCTCACCTGTGGAACATTCTCCCTGCACACCTGAGGTCTGCACCAAGTGTCAGCTCATTTAAATCAGGGTTGAAAACATTATTATTTGCTACAGCTTTTACTTAAATATATTTGCTCAATGGTTTTAATCATTCTAAATGCTAAATTATTGTCTTTAACTGGCTTCTGTTTTTAATTTTCCTTTAAATGTATTCTATTTTTCTATTCTCTCTTTCTTTCTTTCTTTGAAATGTATGATTTTAATGTATTTTTATGCTTCTGTAAAGCACTTTAAATTGCCTAGTGTATGAATTGTGCTATACAAATAAATTTGCCTTGCCTTGCCTAAATAACCACTATGTCCTGGGCATAATTATGTACATGAAAAGGCACAGCCATTCTTTATTTTGATTTAAAGTAAAAGGCTGAGCAATTTCTTTCCTTTCCTTTTTTTTCCCCTTCCTTTTTGGAGTGTCATGTTTAATTTAAAGATACTGCATTTGAGAAAACAAAACAAAACAAAACAAACACTCAGCCATTGTGTACCAGCTGTATGCAGAATGTATATTATAATGTTTAATAAAAAAACAAAAACAAAACAAAACAGGGGGCTTCTGATTTCGGGGCAGGGGGAGGGTCCATTTTGGGGGTCCATCTCATGTTGGCCGTCTCTAGGGTCAGCGAGGCAGCTTCTCTGCCCATGTGTGGTCTGATGGCAGGCGCTGTGTTGTCTACATCGCACCGGGCATGTAAAAGATGTTGATGCAATGCAATGGACTGTGTTTGCCTTTATATTTACTGATGAAGTGTAATCCATCCCATGTGCGCCTCAGGTCGGAGCTATAGTAGATAGACTCCACTTTGTCCTTGAAGTCCCTCTTGGGAAGCATTGGGACCAATTTCGGGGTTCAGTATCCTGCCCAATGTAAGGGGATCAGGTCATTAAACCTCTGAGTTTAATTTTTGCACTCATTAATATAAAAAGGGGCACCAACCTTCCTCAGCTAATAAGGATTTTATATATTCTTTCCTTTTCATTCTGATTTAATAATAGTGAGTTAATGGTAGATCAGTCTCATCATCTGAAGTGTAAGCTCTTGATACAGTGATCGTCTATTTCCAGCTCAAAAGGACACTGTCTGACAAGGACTTCAATGAAATGTATTATTTATTTGACACAATAATGAGAATGGATATGAATAATCAATGATAGCACAAATAGTATGGAGAATATGATGTAACACAAACAACTGCATGAAGAAGCTATAGCAATATTATAAAAAGAATGAGTTTGGCAATAGTGAGAAGTAGTTTTGAGGGGAAATAAGGACACTAATTAAGTGTTAATTTCTTGAATGACGAAGTCGAACCGCAGTGGAGAGCTGGTGGAGAGCTGGTGTTGGACAGAGATGCTTTAGGGCCGGGCTATTCAATTGGCGGCCCCCGGGCCGGGCCCGGCCCGCGGGGGATTTTGTGCCGGCCCTTTGGGCGGACTATAGGGAATACATGCAGGTAGTTTCATATACAGCTCATGGCTATGCCTCATGCAGTCTCTGGTATAGTAAGTGGCGGTATGCACTCCGTAATCAAAGGAGGCGCTCTTAATTTGTTTCTTCTTTCAAGCGAAGCACGGAGCTCGACTGACAAGACAAAATGTCTCTCTCTACTTTAAAAAAACGAAAAGTTGACTCAGAGAATAGGCAGTTCAACAGTGCATGGACAGAGAAATATGTGTTTATTGCTGTAAGTGCGAAGCCTGTGTGTCTAATCTGCAACGAGTGCCTCTCCGTGTGTAAAGAGTACAACTTGAGAAGGCATTTCTAGACAACACATGCTAACTTTGATGCTACTTTCCCACCGGGCTCTGCTGCTCGGAGCCAGAAGATATCGGGGCTTACATCTTGTTATGAGCAAAGACGTCGCACCTTGTTTCGGGCCTGTACGGATCAGGAGAGAGCAACGGCTGCATCGTTAAGGGTGGCATGGATATTAGGCAAAAAGAAAAAGCCGTTTACAGACTCAGAGACTGTCAAAGAGTGTATGCTGGCATCCATCGAGGAAGTGGTTACAGATGAGAAAACCCGAAAAAGCATAATCGATTCAATCAAGCTAATTCCAATATCTGACACGTCAAATATGAGGAGAGTGGAGGCCCTTGCATCGGACGTCTCCGAGACGCTTTTGGACAAGCTGAGGAAGGCGGAGGTGATGTCTTGCCTGTCTGGCCGTGGACGAATCGACGGATAACAGCGATGTTGCACAGCTGTGCCTCTACGTGCGATTTTTTGATGGGGAATGCTTTCGTGAGGATCTGCTTGGATTAATTCCCATGGAAGGACACACCACCGGTGAGATTTTATTCACAAAAATTGCTTCATTTTTTGAAGAGAACAAGTTGGATTTGGCGCGCGTTAACATGTTGGTGACGGATGGTGCGCCCTCGATGGCGGGCAGGGAGCAGGGGCTCGCCGCGAGGATGGCAGCCGCGGCTCCGCAGCTGAGATCGGTTCATTGCCTCATCCACCAAAGCCTCCTGTGTGCCAAGCTAAGTGGTGAGTTAAAAGAGACCATGGACTCCGTCATGGCAATTATAAACTTTATCCGTTGTACCTCCAGCTTACAGCACCGACTTTTCCGCAAGTTGTTGACTGACATGTCAGCTGAATACAAAGATTTGCTCATTCACAATGACATTAGATGGCTTAGCAAAGGAAACGCATTGAAACCATTTTGTGAACTAAGAGAGGAGATTGTGGTGTTTCTCCGGAATTCAAAGCTGAAAAAAGCTGGCAAGTTCCTGTCTCTGATGGAAAATAACGAGTTTAATGCTGCTGTATGCTTTTTGAGCGATATTTTCCATCATTTGAACCAACTCAACATGGAACTGCAGGGCAGAGATAAAACAGTCACGCAACTTGTGGAGAGACTTCATGCTTTTCAAAGGAAGCTCTCACTTTTCTCAGCTGATCTTTGTCCAGGGAAGATGCTCCACTTCCCCACATTGAGGAAATCAGGCCTACAAATCACAAAAGTGATGTCAGGCTTTATTGACTCATTAAAAAACAACTTTGCCACTAGGTTTGATGATTTCAGCATCCCCCATGAAGTGATGAGATTTGTGAAGGACCCTTTCTGTGTGAACATTGAGGCAGACTTTGCAATGAAAGCAAAGGAGCTGATCACGTCATTGGACGAGGCACCTTTACAACTGGAACTCATTGACATTCAGTCATCAGAAGACTTGCGACAGTCATTGCAGCAGGCAGGTTTTGAAAAATTCTGGACTCATGAAGTCAGCCAAGAGAAATTTCCACTCTCAAGGGGTCTTGCACTTTTTCTCCTTACAATGTTTGGCTCAACATACACTTGTGAATCGTCATTCTCACACATGAATGCCATTAAAACTCACAATCGGATATCTCTCACTGACCAGCATTTGCAACACTGCTTGCGCATTGCTCTGACAACATATACCCCTGACTTCACTGCTCTTGCTAAGTCAAGAAAATGCCATTTCTCTCATTAGATGGATGAGGTAACAGGCATGTTAGTCAAGCCAGCAATGAGGACTCATTTTTGAACAGTGTGATGCAGTTTACATGTTATTCACCCCATAATGCCATATTATGCACTTAATGTTTTTCTTCATGTGGTATGGCTCAGCTGAACTGAATATTGAGGTGTCTGGTACAATTTTTGGACAGATAAGAATGAAAAGCCCTCACCAAATCTCCTTATCAGTGTGTCTGCTTTTGGCTGAGTAGTTGGAGCAGAGGAAGAGTTTCACATTGGTATTGTCAAGCAAGGTCAACTAAGGGACTGTTAAATTGATCATCTCATCTCAGGATCTCATGTTTTAGCAGGACTAACCTGGATGAAGTGATTAGTTTTGGATGCAATTTGAAACATTTTGGCTTGATAAAATACCATGCACTGTTAGTTGGTATAATTCTGTTCAGTAGCATAGTATGTAGTCTTGTTTTGTATTTGTTGGTGCATTTGAAGTTTACTTTGTCTGTCAGTCCATGTGCCATATCTGTTATTTAGAATTTTATTCATTTAACAGAGTGATGCAATTTGAAATACTTTGCCTTGATAAAATAGCATGCAGTGATATGTTGCTATAATTCTATTCTATTTGCTGTTCTATTCACTGGTTTTATCATTGTTGGTGGAGTTCTGATTTTGCCTGTCAGTCAAACTAGTGAAATATTAAATATGTGTGATATGGCTCTGATTTTTGAACATGATGTTGCTATTTGAAATTAACAGTGCCTTGGACCTATGTGTCTTAATATAACACAATGCACATGTTGCCATGCACTTACAAAATAAATTCTATATTAACTCCTTCAGTATGTTGTTAAAATTTGTTCATATGTTACCATGATTACTAATTTTCTGGCCCCTTATTTGGCCTCAGTTTCATGAACTGGCCCCAGTTCCCCAGTAATTGAATAGCCCTGCTTTAGGGGCTGAAAGGCCCTCGGCATCAGCAACAGACGAGGAGTAGCTCTTTCAATGGCTATTTGACCAAGACAGATGGGTTAAGGCTGGCTGCAGGACTTCAGTCCAAAGAGGTTGACGGCCAAAACCTCTGGGTTAATAAAGAATACTTTCGATTAATAGTTGTTTTTTTTTTTTTTTTTACAAATTGTTAGTTACATCAAGTGCATAGAAACAAAGTGTTTGCATTTCATTTGAGTTTTTGTAAATAACGATCTCATATTTTAGCTCTATCATGTCACAGTTGTTATATTAAATGTTGTTAACCGACTAATTTTTTCTTTAAATTGCATAATACTGATAAAAATGTTTTAAAAATACCTTTCACTTAAGCATCTTGTATCAGTTATTAATGTTTCAGTTACAGAAATTAGATATTTTAGTTTGTATTTAAAATAGTTATTGTTAATATTGGTCGCACCACATGATGGGTGGTCGCGCCAAATGACCTGAAGACCTTGCATCATTAAAAATCAATTTAGAGAGACCAATAAACAAATAATTCCATGCAAATTTTATATTTAAACCAAATTTTATTAACATTTCAAACATGAACAACATGAACACAAACATTTCATTTCATAACGCTGTCATTTACATACATACCGTTTGTGTGTGTGCATGTACTAACCCAGGCCTTTTTGAACTTTGCCCAATCTTTGCCCAATCCTCGCATGAACAACATGAATACAAACATTTCATTTCGTAAACAGATAAAAATCTAACCGTGTGTGTGTGTGTGTGTGTGTGTGTGTGTGTGTGTGTAGGCATATGTACTGGGGTACTTCTCACTACTGGCCTTTTTGAACTTTGCCCAATCTTGGCTGGTCAACTTAGAATAGCGTGAGGTTGCTGGCTCAGGTTCTGCAATGACAAAGAGAACATCTTTCTTGTAGTAATGTATAATGTCTGGCACTTGTGGCCACAGGAACAAGTTCTTTTCTCCTGACTGCCGCATGGAGGTAACTTGTACTTCCTCTCCCACAACCTGAAGGACCTGGCCTACATAGGGAAGTTCATCATAGGTGACGATAATAAACTTCCCACTCAAGTCTTGAAGCGGTTGTGTCTTTGATGGCTCAGTAGTGGTTGAGAGATCGTCAGTGGTGTCTCTAAAATCTAATTTCACTGGCTGTGTATTTTTAAGGTTCCCTTCACAGCCGTCAATTTCCCTGGAATCATCTCATCATATTTCTGGATACTTTCTTCACTTACCCAGTAATGAGTAATAGTTGACCCTGATTTTTTGGTCAGCATCTCATACAAATCCAGTGGAATCTCCCCTCCCCGATGAACATAAAGATCTGCATCTCTCTTTACAGCACCACCAATACCATCCTAGGCACCCTTTCCATGGGACTTTTCTGAATAGTTCCATGTAACATGGTTGAACCCAGAAAGGAAAGGCACAGTACTGAGGAGGAAAAAGTTAGCTTTGTTCCTGTACTGTGTAACAGGTCCATCACTGATTACATGTAGGGCTCTAATCTGTGGGTAGGTTGCCTGAAGCTCTTTCAATATGGGCTCCTGGTGTGCCCATACTGCCCGCTCATCATGGCGGAGGCTGTTTGATAGTGTTGCATAGGATTTAGTCCCATGGACTGTGTAAAGAACAGCAGTGTGTATTGTGGCCTGCTTTCTGCTGCCTCCAAAATGATAAGCTTGTATTTCTGTACTCATCTTGCAGGCGTGGTTTTCTGAAAAATCAATGTGAAGCACAGCTTCAGCCTCTGTGAGATTTTGTTTTAGGCCACGAAACTGTTCTGTTTGGTGGATCCAATTGAATTGATGTATGGCTAAAGATTCTAACTTTTTGTGGAACAGCACTTTTAAGTCCTGGACTGTCCCTGTATGTGTTTGTTTTGAAACATTTGCAAAGACTTTCTCTCCATTTGTTGAAGTTACTTGCTCCCATTGTTCCCAAGAAACGTCAGTGCAGTCAGTCTCAGCAAAATCAACTTCGTCAAAGCAGCACTTTGCGCATACATAATCCATACATCCTTTGTTTTTAGGGTCACAAACAATCATACTCAATAATTCTGAGATGCTGGTTGTCTTCAACAGCCCTCTCTTGGTGAGTTTGTTAACCAATAGCCGGATATGCTCATGTTCCAAACATATACATGTATCTCTATCACTGGTCTTTGGTTCTGTGATATAAAAAGGCCTTCTTCTGACAAATTGTCGGTAAGACATGGAGAGATGCTGTTCCACTTCTGTTTGATACTGAGCATGGATCTCAATCAGGGGCTTTGTTAGAACTCGTCTTCTGTTTATTTTTGGTAATGGTGTCTTTCTTCCCTGCTAAAAGATGACTGTTTTCATCTCTGGACAGAAAATTGATTACAGCTTGCTTTCTCTCTGCTGAGAGTTTCTTGCTCCCCCTTTGCTTGAATTTTTCACTTAGGCCTACTGCTTGTTTTGCCATTGACCTCTTCTCACTCTTTCTCACTCTTCTCACTCTCACTGTAAGACCTGAATTTTCAAGACAGCTGAACTCATCCAGAAGTGGTTGCAAAATCTTGTCAAAATCCATATGTCAACTGAGCTAAACAGAAGACAAAGGTGAATATTGCAAGAGAGGAGTTGCACTGTGGTGGAAAATTCTTCAAGGTAAAGTAGACAGCTCCTAGCTTGTGTATTTTTTGTCTTGGAACCCAAAGGGTTTGTCGTTTCAAAGTCATCAAAGTAAGGTTGTATTTGAAGAGCATCTGGATAAACAACAGATTTGAGGAGAAGTGAGACCTGTCACAGTAATTCGGCATTTTGTTATCAGTGCTCTTTCCTATTCTGAAGAAAGAGGTCTTGCATTTCCTTATGTTGGAATAGAAACTTTAAAGTTTCTGACATGTATCTGCTGCCAAAATTTTTTTTCATTAGACCATCCTTTCTTGCAGTATCAGACCCAGGAAAAGTTCTTGTGGTTTAACAAGGGAAAACTCTTCGGTAAAATGTTTATGCATTTTAAATAGCGTGTTGTTTTTTCAAACAAGTGTTTAGCACTTTCAAACTCCTTCATTAACGCTTGAACAGCCTCACTGTCATTTGGTACATCCAAAGTACTCAACAAAGAAGCTGTGGACTGTTGCAAACTGTTGACAGTTGTCTCAAGCAACTCTTTTGGACAGTTTACACTTCTTGTCACATCTGTTTAAGTCACATTAGATGATGCACATATCTGTGCCACAAGAGGCTGCACAATCATTAAGATCAGCATGTTTTCTTCATTCTGATTCTACATCTACAGCATCACTGGAAATCTCTAAAACATCAGTGATGAGATCATCTGTTTCAACTAAATTGTTTGATGCCCCTCTCTGGTAAATTGATTAAATTGAGACAGTGCTCGTTGACGGTGTAGAATTAACTGTAGAATGAGTTCTTTGGAGATGCTTTGAAAATGAATTTAAGTTGTGGTATGTCCTTGGGCAATCATCTTGGCTGCATATAATTGTCACATTTTGTCCATCTGATAAGCAGTGTATCTCACGAAGATGCCAAATGAGGTTTCTCACTTTTGTGAACCGAGACTCATCACATTTTGGACAAGTGAACATGTTGCTTTACTTACAAGCTTTAAGCTGTGAAATCAGTTCCAGTACTTTGGCTCTTCTCTGTGTTGAGAATGGCATGTCATAGATGCACTCAAAAAAGGCGAAGATGGGGCTGAGTGGTGCTGGATAGGCCATGTTACAGACCCAGTACAGTTTGAAAAGTTTGTCAACAGCACACGACAGACCATCATCCAGAGGAATTATGTTGTCATTCTTGGCAACAATGATGTACTGCTTGGTTGTACTTTTGAAATCACCAATGCACATCAGCTGGGGTTGGTGAGTTGTGGATGATGCTGCAGAATCCTGGCAAAGTGATGCAATACTCGTTCTAGGCTGATAAACATGAGAAGAGAGATATTTTACAGAAGTGATCAGTGGCGTACTGACAAATGCTTTCATTAAGCAAATAGAATCTGAACTTGACAGTGTGCCACTGAATTAGGCAAGGCAAATTTATTTGTATAGCACAATTCATACACTAGGCAATTTTTGCTTTACAGTAGCATAAAAACACATTAAAATCATACATTTCCAAGGAAGAAAGAAAGAAAGAAATTAGAAGAGAATAGAAAAATAAAATACAATTAAAGGAAAATTTAAAAAATGGAAGCCAGTAAAAGACAATAATTTAGCATTTAGAATGATTAAAACCATTGAGCACATACATTTACTTAAAGTAAAAGCTGTAGCAAATAATAATGTTTTCAACCCTGATTTAAATGAGCTGACACTTGGTGCAGTCCTCAGGTGTGCAGGGAGAATGTTGCACAGGTGAGGAGCATAATAACTGAAAGCTGCTTCACTTTGTTTGGTTCTCATTCTGGGAACACACAATAGACCTGTCCCTGATGACCTGAGAGGGCTGGATACTTCATATGGAGTTAATAAATCTAGAATATACTTTGGTCCTAGACCATTTAATGCTTTGTAGACCAACAGTAAGATTTTAAAGTCTATTCTTTGACTCACAGGAAGCCAATGTAGTGATCTGAGGACTGTTGTGATATGGTCCATTTTTCTGGTGTTTGTAAGGAATTGTGCAGCAGCATTTTGAATCAGCTGTAGTTGCCTAATTGATTTTTTGTTTAGGCCAGTAAAGACACCATTGCAATAGTCCAACCTACTGAAAATGAATGCATGAAAAAGTTTTTCCATGATTCTGGTTATATTTTTCAGGTGGTAGTAGGCTGATTTGGTAATCAGCTTTAAATGGTTGTTAATATTCAGGTCAGAGTCAATAATTACACCAAGATTTCTGGCTTTATCTGTTGTTGTCAGTGACATGGAGTTAAGCTGAGCATTGATCTTTAACCTTTCATTTTTGGGGCCAAAAACAATTACTTCTGAGATCTACTAAGACTGAGGTTTTGGAAGCATCATTATTCAGATGTATGTCATTTAAAACTTTGATAAGTACAGTCTCAGTGCTGTGGTGTGGACGAAATCCAGACACATCTGTAGCTATGCAATTAAAAACATTTTTAAAAAAGTTTGTTGGCAGAGTATCAAGGCAGCATGTTGTGGATTTTAACTGTGATACAGTTTCTGTCAGCCTTGTATGATCTACAAGGTTAAAATGTTTTAGATTAACTGGGGAACAAGAAGGCACAGATGGACTTATCATTTTGCCTGAGCTGGAGCTGCACACTGTTTGTCTTATCTTTGAAATTTTATCTGTAAAAAAGGCTGCAAAATCATTGCATGACTTGTTGGATAGCAGCTAACTTTGGAACTGAAATTATTTACAAGGTCATCAGTTGAAGCTGAGGGCAGTGTTGGTGATGGTGTAAAAGACTGAGTGAAGACTGCACAGGTGTAGTACACGTAACTGTACACGTTATATTAATATAACGCTTTTTGATTACCTCTGTTCTGCTTTTGTTACAAATAGCAGGTGTGGCCATTTTAAATGACACACAGTAATGATCAGAAAGAGCAACATCCGTGACCACAACCTCAGAGATATTAAGCCCTTTGGAGATAACCAAATCTAATATATGCCCTTTGTTATGTGTTGAATGTGTTACGTGCTGAGATAGGCCAAAATGATCCAGGATGTTTAAAAGTTCTTTAGCACATCCAGAATCCTGAATGCTATCATTAAACAAAATGGCGACTCCACCTCCTCTCTTATGCATTATTACTTCACTTATGAAACTGAAAGTCAGAGGGGCTGACTCATTGAGAACTGCTGTGCTGTTACCTTGTCCTAACCAAGTTTCAGTTAAACATAAAATCAAGCTTGTGCTTGATGGTAAAGTCATTGATTAAGAATGATTTGCCTGCCAAAGACCTATTATTTAAAAGAGCTAACTTAAATGTGCTAAAAAGTCCAACATCCCAATGTTTTAGAACATACTGTGGCTGACATGGAATACATGTTAAATTCGATGATGTGATGTGTCTGGAGAGATGGACCGATCTTCTCCTCCTACCTATTGAGACATGAATCAGTGAAGCTTCCGCCACAATGGGCCCTGGCTTTTCCTTGGAAAAGTCAGGTATAACAACTACTTTTACTGTAGCACTTTCAATGTCATATTCAAAATTGTTGAATGCCCCCTCAGATGGATGGTTGAAATCAGAAATGTCTAGACTATGTTCACAGCATTTGGCTTCTATGTAAAAAGTAATTCCTCAGACAAAGCTGGACATAACTCGAAAATATGCAAAGATGGCTGCCCAGGGTCAAGCAATTTAAAACTCGCCTTCCTACCATCTCCATGGAGCTCATGCTATCATCAATAAAATACAATGACATTTCAACCCATTTACCAGAGAGGGACATCTAACAATATGATAGGTAAACATGTTTGTAAACACAGCAGTAGTAATGTATAACCATTTTTCAACAAATTTCATATCTTTGTGGCATTCACTTAGTGATGTGAAGACAAAGTGAGGAGACTTCTTAAATTGCTTTTTTTTTAAAGCCCCTACAAAGAACTTTCGTTAGATAGAGATGGGAAAGGAGACAAGAAGAAGATGGGACACAAGAGGAGACACAAAGAGGAGAAAAAGAGAGGAGAGAAGGAGAGAAGAGGAGAGAAGGAGGAGACGAGAGGAGAGAAGAAGATGACACGAGGAGATGTTTTATTTATATTGGATACTTAAAATTTCTTTTTCACATTCCAAAAAAATTGCTCTTGTGACAGGCCTACCATTCTCCAAAGTCAGAACTCTCAGGTTCGGTGAAGTCACTGGTTGCTTTTCACTTCTTATAACGCCTCTGGCCTTACTTAAGATTCCATCTAAGTTTGCGCAGTTTTGTCTCTAGAGACCCACAGTGAGAGATTTGATCATAGAAATGCTTCTGAGGAGGAAAGGAAATGTCAGTGAACAACAGCTTCTGGCCTTAGTGGCACGTGGATCGCAGGCAACTAGATAAGACAATGCATTTTCCAGCTCATCCAGTGGATTTTTAGTGGAGCAGAAAGTGCAACATTTCCCTCTGAGATGTACTAAAGTAGAAGTATAACGTGGCATAAATAAAACATGTTATAATAATGTACAATTTTCATGTAGATAACCTATATCTGTGTTACTTGTCCGAGTCATGAAATGATTTTACAAGTAATGGCATAGTCAATATTTTTCACGTCAGAACGTCTGTCAGTTGGTGAGTTGACTTACAAATCCTTCTCCTGTTCCTGCAACTTTGACACTCAGGGATAGGAAGGTGGTGATGATGTGTTTTGCCAAAGCGAGCTTCTCTGCACTAAGAGGGTAACTGAAAATTGAAACTGAAAAATGATTCCAGGAAGACCTGGAATCTATCAAAGTCCTTTGTGTTCACATTGGTGTCGACATCAATATATTCCAGGAATTCTGTGTTTTATGTCAAAAATCGATCAAGCACACAGCCAGTTTGCTGGGCTAGGCTTTGACCTATTAGATCTCTGGCACTCTTAACATTGAGAATTTTTTTTTGCAAATCTCTTTGTTATCTTTAGAAGTGACCACAAAGACTTTGAAGACAGGTCTTCCTGTGTGTGCTGAAAAGAAAAAGAAGAATACATAGGTTAGTAAGTATGTTAATAATGTCTGGTAATAAATGGTCTTTGACTTGAAAATCTGCCTAAGTCCTATATTTTGAAACCTCACTGGTCAAAAGGTCTGGTGGAAATAATTCCCTTTAACCCTTTGCAATGTTTCCCATACATAGACCAATGTGTGGCGCAGCGCCACAGAATCAACTCCTAGCGGCAGAAGTTAATTCTGCTTTTTTTTCCCCGACGCAATTTTGAATTAAGTTCCGTTCATTCATCTCCCCATGGCACACTTTCTCCCTGTCATTCACGCAACAAGTGTGAGACACACGCATTTGACTGTCTTCACACACTCTTACGCCACACCTCCGATTTTTCATGCTGAAAAAATTAAAATTTATCCGCTGCTGTGCTGCTCTCCAGAAGCGCTTTGATTTTGGCAGGAATAAAAAAACAGCAGTTGAAATACATGAAGGCTTGTCAACGGACGAACGCCCCCGCACCCGCACCCCCACTCTCCCTCCCAACTCCGCAGTGAAACCAGAGGTGTTGGGTGGCATTGACATAAAACTTAGTTCGCTGTTAAAATAAACTAGACGTGGGTTCCGCGGACTTTATGGGAACGAGTGAATGTTTTGCTTTACTGTCCTAAACTGCGTGGAACTTGGTATAATTTTGGTAACAAGCACAGTCGAACTTAAGCTAACTAACTTAAGCTTAGCTAACTTAAGCTAATGTTGGCAGCTAAGTTGGCTTACTGTTCGGCAGCCCTGCCGAACAAAACAGGAGGCTTATCTGGATATGGTTTAGCTGGTGGTTTATACACATGTCGAATTTAACAGAACAATAAACACTTTGCTGAGATATATTAAAAGAAACTGGTAATGGAAAACTTACCGAATACTCCAACTAGGGATGCACATTTTTAATTTTTTTTATGACCATTAACCGACGCCCTTTAACGATTAATAACCGTTAACCGATAAGATTTAAATGCCCTTACATGCTGCCATTCCGACATACTGCCATTCCGACATACCACCATTTAGACATATCACCATCCCGAAATACCGCTATTCCGACACACAAACGTCCCACCATTCTGAGGCTTTCCATGTAAGGAAAGGTTGGAATCAGAGAGTCACTGACTCGGCGCTGTCCGATGCTGAACTGCAGATTTACAGTGACGGCAAATAGTTAGTTAGAATATAAAATGTAAAAAAAAAAAGCTACAAGATTTAGATAATTAACAGTACTGTAGGCTTCAATCGTCTCCTATTGCTTTTTAAATTATGTCGAGAGCAAGCGCGCTGGTGATTTCTTTAATTGTGTGTTCTGATTCATTTCCAAAATAAAGTTTTAACTTCTGAAATCAGATTTTTAAACAGTTCTGATGGAGCTCAATATCTGGATGATGCGGCTTCATTCCGAACCATTTTACTGTAAACCTGGATGACCCGCGGCGTGTCTGGAGATAAAAAAAATAATATTCAGTGTAACGTGTGTTTTGTGCATAATTGCGCACAATAAGCTGGTGCTTCGGAAGTTGCATTTGGTCCTGTTTGGCCTCCAGTGCCTTGCATGCAGGTGTGCTGTGGTTGAAGTGCCTGACAAGCCGCCCCGCTGCAACAATAACAAGATGCACAAACACATTAAATCCGTCATTTACCGCCAGCTGCAGTGTATGTGCAAAACAGGGGATCGAGTCCCAGCTGACCCGTCCGGGAGAGTTGGCTGCCACGATGTTGCGCGTGTTGTCGTGGACGCATGCGGACACTTTCCCACTAAGTCCCCACGTCTCCACTGCATCAACCAGTTTAGCTGTGAGGTTATCATCTGTGTGTCTACCTGGTATGCTCTGCGTTAACAGGACGGCTCTCTGTTGTGAGCGCGGTCCAGCAGTCCATTGTAATAGCCACGAACTTACCAACTCGACACACCCCCATGAGTTGATTGACTTACGTAGCTAAAAAACAAAATTGACCGTTAGTATTAATCGGTTAACGTTCCTGTTATCGGTTAACGGTTAAACAGTTAACCATGTGCATCCCTAACTCCAACAGCAGCCCGTCATCCATCTTCCTCTCCTTCATCTGTCTCCAAGGTAGGAGCGACCCCTTGCCGCCTCTTAAGGTAACACACCCATTGTGTTAAATTGGTTGCGCCACTCAACACACACAATGTGTCAAACGGTCCAACACATTAAATGTGTTAAGCTTTCTGTGCATTTTTATACACATCTTGTGTTGAAATCCACACAAAATGTGTTCCAACACATTTTTTGTGTCATTTTTTAACACATCTCTTCTAGGGTGTCAGATAAGATGGTGCCTGACCATTTATGGCTTTGTAAGTAAGGAGAAGAATTTGAAATTCTATTCTGAGTTTTACAGGGAGCCAGTGTAGAGTGGCTAATGTCGGAGAAATACCATCTCTTTTCCTCGTTTTTGTCAGAATGTGCTGCAGCGTCACAGAGCAACTGGACAATATTTAGCAACAGATTTGGGCAGCCAGACAGTATGGAATTGCAATAATCCAACCTGTAAGTTACAAATGCATGGACTAGTTTTTCTGCATTGTTTTGAGACAGGATGTGTTTGTCATGTGAGTTTTCCTGATAATGTTCCCTTAAGGAAGCATATATAGGGTGAATAGAATTGGCCAAGTACAGATCCCTGCAGAACTCCGTGATTGGCTTTAGCGTGCACAGAGGAGTAATCATTAACGTGTGCAAACTGAGATCGATCTGAAAAGTAGTATTTAAACCAGCTTAGTGCACTTCCCTTAATGCCAATGAAGTGTTCCAGTCTGCAGTAGGATACTATGGTCAGTGTTGTCGAATACAGCACAAAGGGACTAGTGCAGAGACACATCCTTTGTCTGATGCAATTAGAAGGTGATTTGTAACTTAAACCAGTGCTGTCCCTGTGCTATGATACACTCTAAATCATCGTGTTGAAAGTCACAAAGCTGATTAGCAACTACTTTCTCAAGAAATTTTGAGGGAAAGGGGAGGTCAGATATACTGTAGAGCTATAGTTTGCTAAAACACCTGGATCAAGAGTAGGCTTTTTAAAAAGAGGATTTACAGCAACTTTAAAGGACTGGGGTACATAGCCTGTTGATAAACACAGATTGATCATATCTAATAAAGAAGATCCAATTAAAGGTAAAAGTTCTTTAAGCACCTTAGTTACTGTGTGGTCTAAAAAACAGGTTGATGATTTTGATGACAAAATTATTGAAATTAGTTGGTGAAGGTCAACAGGAGGAAAACAGTCCAAATACAAATACACAGACAGTGTCCTGCCTATTGCTCCTCCTACATCATCTTCTGTGAGGACTGCTGTGTTCCATCACGCACCAGGGTGGGTTACAACAATGACAAACCCTGGTTCACAGCCAAACTCAGACAGCTAAGGTTAGCTAAGGAAGGGGCCTTCAGGAGTGGGGTCAAGGACAGATTCAAAGAGTTGAACTACAAGTTTAGAAACGCAGTGAAAGAGGCTAAACGACTGTACTCTGAGAAGCTCCAACACCAGTTCTCATCTAATGACTCTGTGTCTGTCTGGAAAGGGCTCAGGCAAATCACCAACTACAAGCCTAAAGACCCACTCCCCCAACCAACCATCCCCCACAACACCTCCCAACAGCTCAAGCTCCAGTCACCTCCACCAATTCCCACCTTAAAGGACCCCCCCATCACCTCAGTGATGACTCTTTCCATTCATGAGAGGGATGTTAACAAACTCTAAAGGAGACAGAATCCCCAGAAAGCAGCTGGACCAGATTCTGTCTACCCATCCGCCTTGAAGCACTGCGCTGATCAACTATCTCCAGTGTTCACAGACATTTTTAACACCTCACTGGAGACATGTCACGTGCCAACCTGCTTCAAGTCTTCAACCATCATCCCAGTTCCCAAGAAGCCAAGGACCACAGGACTTAATGACTTCAGACCCGTCGCCCTGACCTCTGTGGTCATGAAGTCCTTTGAGCGCCTTGTGCTCGCACACCTCAAAGACATCACTGATCCTCTCCTGGACCCCCTGCAGTTTGCCTACAGAGTCAACAGGTCTGTAGACGATGCAACTGACGGTCAACTTGGCCCTCCACTTCATCCTCCAGCACCTGGACTCTGCAGGAACCTACGCCAGGATCCTGTTTGTGGATTTCAGCTCTGCCTTTAACACCATCATCCCAACCCTGCTTCAGGAGAAGCTCTCCCAGCTGAGCATGCCTGACTCCACCTGCAGGTGGATTACAGACTTCCTGTCTGACAGGAAACAGTGTGTGAAGCTGGGGAAACACGTCTCTGATACAAAGACCATCAGCACCAGATCCCCTCAGGGCTGCGTTCTTTCTCCTCTGCTCTTCTCCCTTTACACGAACAGCTGCACCTCCAGTCACCAGTCTGTCAAGCTCCTGAAGTTTGCGGACACCACCACCCTCATTGGACTCATCTCTGATGGCGACGAGTCCGCCTACAGGTGGGAGGTTGACCATCTGGTGACCTGGTGCGACCAGAACAACCTAGAGCTCAACGCTCCAAAGACAGTGGAGATGGTTGTGGACTTCAGGAAAAACTCAGCCTCATCTGCCCCCATCACCCTCTGTGACTCCACTATTGACACTGTGGAGTCTTTCCGCTTCCTGGGAACTATCATCTCCCAGGACCTCAAGTGGGAGCCGAACATCAGCTCCCTCATCAAGAAAGCACAGCAGAGGATGTACTTTCTACAGTAGCTGAAGAAATTCAATGATGGTGCACTTCTACACAGCCATCATTGAGTCCATCCCCAGCTCCTCCATCACCATCTGGTACGCTGTTGCCACTGCCAAGGACAAGGGCAGACTGCAGCGTGTTATTCGGTCTGCAGAGGAGGTGATCGGCTGCAATCTCCTGTATCTCCAGGTCCTGTACACCTCCAGGACCCTGAGATGTGCAGGAAAAATTGTGGCTGATCCCTCCCACCCCGGACATAAACTCTTTGAGACACTCCCCTCTGGCAGGAGGCTGCGGTCCATCAAGACCAAAACCTCACACCACAAGAACAGTTTTTTCCCATCTGCTGTCAGCCTTATTAACAAAGGTTACACCTTTAATGCCAACTTCATTCCAACACCCCTTACCACCATTTCTTTATTCCGTTTGGAATTTAAGGCTAATAAGACCTCATTTACATGAACTTTTACCTTCTTTTTGAGTTAAAATAAATAAAACCATCAATTACTCTGACTATGGATAACGATCAGACTCACATGTGTTGATAGATCATCACAGACTGCTATATGTAAAAGTTCAGTTAAGATGCTGTTTTTAAACCACTCAAATTTTTTTAATGGCAGCAAATAACTGCGTAGTTACACCGGTCAATGGCTCAGCATCCCATTGGTCAATTTTGATGATCAACACCTCTGTCAACCAGTTAGAATGAAGAGATTCGAGGGGCAGCACCCAAATTCTCCATAGTAACACCAAAGATGATCCAGGAGGAAGTAACCACAGAGATAGTAAATCGCACGAAGAGCGCTCCATCCACTCTAGAAACCCCTCCTCTTTATGTAAACAACCAGGACCTTTGTGCTTGATCTCAAACTAACGCAGAGTCATAGGGGGAGACATTATCAGCATTTTGTCAAGCTGGAATATAACTTTTGACCACAAAACAGAAAATCAACAATGGACTACCTCAAGAGGCACAAGCCCAAGGCCCTCACAGTCTCCTGACCTAAACATCATCAAAAATTTGTGGATGGAAGAATGGGCCAAAGTCCCTCAAAAAAGAACTGAAAGACTCTCAGCTAGCTACAGAAGGTGTTAACAAGCTGTGATACTTGCCAAAGGGGTTTTTGCTAAGTAATGACCATGCAAGCTGCCCAAAATTTTGTTTCTGCCCCTTTTCCTTTTGCTATTTTGTAAGTGTAAGAGATGATAATAAAGTAATCTTGCTTTTAATAGTATGTGCCATCTTTAACTTTATCCTATTTGGAAATCAGGTCATTTTTTACTTGCTTAGCTATTCAAAGTAACACATTTTGACCAGATTACCCAAACTTTTGTATGCCACTTCTTCCTCTTTCTCTAGGAAAATGTGACACTTTGCAACCACTTTTTTGCAACCACTGTTTTTTTGACAGTCGCAATGACACATTGACGTGATATCAGCTGCTATGTGCATGCTGCGTTCAGGTACCACTCTAAAGAATGTGTCAGTCTACTGTTTTATGTCACTTTATTTTATTGCTGAAAAATGGTAATTGTTCTTTTGTATTTATGAATTGCCTCGCAGACCGTATAAGGCCCAGAGACTGTTTGATCCACCTTGCCGATATAGTTATGACGTTTTTCTGAAAGCACCGCTCTCTACATTTGCCAGCTTGTGACACTTAATTCAAGGCACAAAAACTCACTCATGCTGAATGGTAAACAAAATTTACTTTCCATAGGTATTTGCTTTGCTTGTCTAAAATTCAGATAATCTTGGTAAGTTTCAGGTATAGTTGTAGTCACCTATTCATATGCTTTTTAATTTTTTATTTTTATTTATTTATTTTTTTTTGGATGAACATAGCTACTTCAGTTGAATGCAGCATTTTCTTACGTATGCCAGAGGTAAGGATCTTATGATCAAAATGCAATCAGTTGATTATGTTTACTCACATTCAACATCCTCTCTTATTTTTTATGGTAGGATGGGTGTTCTGTTGCACCTTCTGTCAGAGCACACTGGAGAGAAAAGTAACAGGAATCTGTGGATGATGTGACTTTGAGCAAGTCCATATTTGGAAGTGATTCTACAAGATTATGCAAGGCTCTGAGGGACATGTTAGGCCAACTTATATCTATATCATCCATAATTTCTCCAGAGATGGGGCTCAATGTTTATTTTCTTTTTAACTACCAGTTGCTTGTGTGCACAAATCACTAAGTAAGTTTACAGCTAACTTATATCTGTTAGTTGTTGAGGCTGTTCACCACATTGTCCACCAGGGCACCCTCGTTGAGCAGGGGTGGAGAACATTTCTGACAGCTAACAATGGTGTTGCTCACAGATCAACTGGTAAAAGGAGAGAAATGTCCGAGGTATTTGAATTGAGTGACGTGCTCCACTTCCTGACCCTTCATGCTGATTGGCTTGAAGGTGGGCACAGAGTCTTTGTTGCCTCCTCTCTTGCTGCTTCCCAGCCACATCTCCTTGGTCTTTGTGATGTTAAGATCCAGGAAGCTGCTGTCAAACCATGAGGTCAGGCTGTTGATGTACTGCAGGTAGGGAGAACTGTTTGAGTCCCTAGGGCAGGCAATTAAGGCCATGTCGTCTGCTTACTTAATGAGGGAGAGGTCACTGCTGTTGCACTTTATTTCATTTGTACATATTAAGAAAAGCAAAGGGGATAGTACACATCCTTGAGGAACAGCTGTGTTCAAGACAAGAGAGTTAGAGAGGCAGTTCTTAATACAGACTCACTAGGGTCGGTCTCTCAAAAAATCCCTGATGAGGAGGACCAGGCCACTGCTGACTTTCAGGTCACAGAGGTGCACTAGGAGGAGATGTGGCTGGACTGTGTTGAAGGCTGAAGAGAAATCCGTGAACAGAATACAAGTGTGAGTGTTGGGTTTGTCTAGATGACTGTAAATGCTGTTCAGGAGGCTGAGTGTGGCGTCCTCCACCCCTCTGTTGTTTTGGTAAGCAAATTGCTTTGGGTCCAGTGATCCTGCTACCTGGTGGGTCAGTTCATTGCGTATAAGGCGCTCCATACATTTGCTGAGGAGGGGTGTAAGAGCAATGGGTCTGAAGTCATTATTTGTTTTGGCATGAGGGGTTTTTGGTACAGGTATGATGGTTACTGTCTTCCAGGCCTGGGGGTAAAAGTTGGAGTTCAGGAACAGCTGGTGAACACTTCTTGGCTGCACATTCCTTTAATACCCTCCCTTAGGGCCCGTCTGGACCAGGCGCTTTGTGAGGGTTAACCCTTTGCAGTATGGAGATCACTCTGTCCTCCTGAATAATCATTGGGTCAGAGGTCAGTCCAGAGCAGACAGCGTCACACTCATTTTGGAAATCAAACTTATCAAATCTGGAGTAGAATATATTCAGATTGTTTGAGAACTGGACAGGGTCGTCAAATTGGAAACATGGAACAGCTCCCTCCTTTGAAGTGAGTAATTCTATTGTAATGCGTACTTTTCTTATGTTAAATTGGGTTTTACAAAATAAGTATTGAAAAATTATAATTTGAAAAGTATAATTGATGATAGCCCAAGATGTCACCAAGACGTGCCACCAAAACAAAAGTTTAGTAAACCTCCATAATCCACCTCAGTGATAATGATTTGATGTTCATCTCACCATCAAACACTATTTTTTTTTTCTTTTTTAATTTAGGGCACATCTCTGCAGTTTTCCTTTTTAGTAACTTTTAATCTAAAGGGGTGACTTATTTCCAGGACAGTGAATTAGGGAAAGTTTGATTTTGTCCGATCAGTTGATTTAGCAAACTATGAAAGTACTCATAGTGCCTAGTACTTGGTTATAGGTCGAATATGAATTTACAGCACTGGTCATACTCACATTAACTGACAGTCCTTTCATTGCCTGAGCTTCCTAAATTTAAGAAATTTATGAGAGTTGGGCAGTGTGGATGCTCCTGCCTTTCACTGTCCTCATCAGCTTAAAAGATTAAACTCGTCCTGCATTAGAAGAAAAGTTGAATGAGAAAAAAAGGAATTACACAAAGCTGTAACATGAGCTACACTTGATCCTTTCTATTGTGGCCCCTTGCTCCTTCTTCAGCTCACATCGACTCACATCTCCTCCATCGACTTTTGTGTGGAAAGTCTTCTGAATCTGTCAAATCCATAAACTCTTCAGCCTCTGGCAGTATGACACTTGCTTCTCCATATAGTTGTGAAAGTAAAAATGAATGGAGTGAATATAAAAATAGAAAGAATTTTAGATACCAAGGACAGCAAATGTAAGAAAATTTTTGGCTTCTTCAGATCTTTGCTTAATATTGTGCATACTTAATATGGAGTTAAGCATGCTCCATGTTGTTCCTGTGATCTTTGTTGCTTTCACAATTTCTTGGCCACAAATGGGAGTTAGTTTTTAGCCACATTTCAGGCACCACTTCCTCTTCATTAGTGGATTCAAATTTACCAATGTGAAACAATCTTACACAACATAAAAGACAAAAATAAACTGATTAGAATGATGACTATGATACCATATGTGGCGCAACTATTAAATTTACATGATAGATGCTCTTATCTAATTCATGTATAGGAGCCAGTAAAACCCTTAAGGTCTGAAGGACAAAATACACGTAAGAACAAATAGGATATGTTACAAGCTCACAGCTTTATTCAACCCTATACAAAGGCTAAACAAGTGCATGAGAGTAATTTGTGACAGAGGGAACACTGCAAACCAACCAGACACACTTCTGCAGGCTTAACAATCTCTACACAGTATATCACAGGGGACAAGTGGGAAAAGATGTATACTCCCAGCTCCCTTGATTTGAGGGGGTAGCTGTGGAGTGCGTCTGTGACTATATTCTCTGGTTCATGCGATGGTCTGTGTTTTCATGACCAGCTATGTTCTGCACAGAAACAGCTTTCTCATCAATGACAATGCAGTCATCTTTATTGATGTTTTCAGAATAACATCAGCTGTCAACCACTTGAACTGACATTACCCAACAGCCACTTTTCCACTGGCCCATCATAACGTATGTATTGCAACGAGGTGTCTTGTTCAGCTGGGGAATAAAAATTGCAACCTCTCTGTTCCTGTTCACATAACCTGTGTATAACCTGTGTTTGAGGATTGCCAGCTTTCCTTGGCATTCTCTTAAGCTCACCAAATACATTCTCATAAGGGAAAATATATGCTGTGTAAATGGCCATGGACTTTTACATCAGATGCACTGATATGTTGTGCACTACCTAATCTTTGCCATAAAGCAAATTGTAATGCTCCACAAATGAGACAAGAAAATGATGAGTCAGTAGTTTCATTTGTAAACAATGCTGTGGGCTAACCAGAGTACTTTTAGAAAAGAGGCAATTAATAGAAAATTTGCTTCAACTAAAATATGTAACCTTCTGGAAAAGGGGATAATATAGTAAATAGTGAAATGAGCCACCAGCAAGCATCTCCACTTTGTCGTTAGTCTTGATTTAGGGCATTAACTATCCGTCAGTTGGAAGGAAATGGAGGTTGATCCTGAGAACTGACAGGAAAAACTGACAGAGCCACACCCCCAAATTAACTGCCCCGTCAGTTAAGCTGCCCAATAAACTTGTGTGGTCGCTCTTGACACTGCTAATACCATTACAGCCACTAGAGTCTTCTCCATCAGGCATTCTTCCCTATTGAGAACCATCTCTGTCAAGGGGTTCTTCAGTACAATATAGACCTTCAAAAATCAAGATTTAAAAAAACAAAAACAAAAACAAAAAAACAAAAGTGGATTCTCTAATCTCTAATCCTGGACTGCTCACTGGACAACATCGAGGAGGCAGGTGAGAGGAGGATGTTAGTCAAGCTGACATCGATCATGGACAACCCATCCCACCACCTGCACAAGATAGTGAGTGGCAGCTCCCTCGGTAACATAAAGCTGCATCCAGTGTGTAAGAAAGAACGCTACTGCAGGTCCTTCATCCCAACAGCAGTCAGGCTGTTCAGTTTCTGCATCATGTAATGTAGCAGAGGCACAGAGGTGGTGAGGTAGTGGGTATACAGAAAGAAAGATAGACATTGGGTATACAGAAAGAAAGATAGACATTGGTTAAATTTATGATGACGTATATGCTGTCAGCATATACGTCATCATAAATTTAGTGTTTAGGTCTGTTCAACATGCAGTGTCAACTTTATATGCACATGAATTTGACAGCCTTAATTGTCTGCAAAAATATGCTCTATCCACAATAATAAACAACCCTAATGTTGCTAATATAACGGAATTAACTGAACTACTGCTACTAACACTACTAATAATAATAATAGTGACGGTAATATTAATGCCAGTGATGTCAATGTTATATATCAAACAGCTGTTATTTGGAGGGATGCAACAATACCAAAAACTCACGGTACGATAATACCCCGATTAAGAAGAAAGACAGAAAATGTACTTAAAAAAATGTGTTTTATTAATAATTTATTGTGTACAGCATTTTATTCATATAGAATTTGTGTTTCATTTAATGTGCTTCTGCTTTCCATCTTTCATAAAATTGAAAAAAGCAGCCAGCTATGAACTAAGCATGTGCAGAAAATTGTCATGAATTGTCTCTGGCAATAAATGAATCGTACAAGTTCAAAACAAAAACAATGCAGCAGTCAGTAGCGGTCCTTTTATGAAATAATTGAAAGAGCTGGGGCCCGTTGCACAAAGCTAGGATAAGGGATTAAGCCAGGATATGTTGGTGATCCTGGCTCAACTTATCCGTGATCTGGTTGCACAAAAGCAGGACAGCGGAAAGTGGGATATGTTATGGGATAAGTTACCATGGAGCCTGCTCCAGACCAGGCTAAGTTCCAGGATCTATTTAATCTCATCCCTTATCTCAGTCAGCAGTCAACACAAATGGAAACCAATAGTTATTCCACTGACCACTACACATTGTTATCACATTCAACTAGATCCACTGTCATTATTTAAACATTGACACAAAACATAAGCATCATTAATTTCAATTTTGATTAATTTCAATCATTGTAGATAAATGATGATTTTAGATGTGTTGCAATAATCAGGTAGACAGTTTCCCATAGGCTATATATAAAATACACATCCAATATAAATATAAATACACATCAGAGAGTAACATGATGTTCCTTTATTGAATAAGGATAAATCAAAGCATCAGTTCCTTTCCAAACTGAAGTCACACAGTGACTCTACAAGATAGAAAGCACAGAATCAAAGCATATTGTACAACACAAGAATAAATACACATCCAACAGTCTGTATATAATACACCCCACATGTCTGCACACTGAAATAAATGCAGGACAAATCGGTACACAACAAATGAACAGACAAATGAATGGATGCAGGAGCTTGCAAGCTTATGTACAGCACAAACATAAGAGGCCAGATCAATCGAACTTGATAAGATCAACTTTATTTATCCCAAAGAGAAATTATGTAAGAGCCGACGAGGTGTCCATTATCAGAAATGAATGGACAACGCAGAGGCGTGAACCGTCCAAAGCGAAGCTCCGCTTAGACCAGTGTATCTTACGAAAGAAATAAATATTAAATCAATTATTAATATGTTAATGTTGCTTTCTACCGTTAAAATCATACGTTTTTCCACAAGAAGTGGACTATTTAATATCTCTCGTTGTGACGCGTTGCCAAGGTAACTGGCTCTGGCCACAGAACCTGCAGCTTGGTCGGCCGTGGTGCTCCTAATCAGTGGAGGGAAGTGAGATGATTGCTTAACGTTATGTTACGTGATACAAAGTATCATTTCAGAGGGCAAGTGTATCTCTTACCGCTTGTGTGTGTCCAGAGGATGATGCGACATTTTGTTTCAAAGAATCAAAGTCCACAGATAGTTTCCTAAATCGTTTTTCTTGCTTTTGTTCGCATTCGTTTAAGAAATATTATCCACCATTGACTCTGGTCATTAAATGTGTATCAAGCAAGTAAGTCTATCCTAAATCGCTTTTATAAACATTATTTACAATTCACTCTGTATCAAGCGAGTAAGTAAGTAAGGTAAGCAAGAAAGTTTCTGTTACCAACCAGCGTTTGAGCCAGCGCAATAATTTAGAACAATCAGGCTATTTGACCGGAACTTTTTTATAGGTGTCCTACAACACTTTTTAATGGACACCCTGCAGCTAATCAGAATCGAGTATTCATCCAGACCATGGTATAACAAGGAGTTATACAGTCTGATGGAGTTACATTTACACAATTTCACTTACAATTTCACAGTGGCGGTGTTGCCTGTTTAATTTGGTCCTTCACCTCCTCGTAAGCCTCCATGAGGACTTCTTTTAACTGACTCATTTAACTATTTATAATTTCTTAAGCTGACCTTTATTCTTACATTTTCTAATATTATATATATTTTTATTTTTTATTTTTTATTGTGTTACCTCAATGTTTTATTTCAATTGTTTTAGTCATTACTTATGGACTTCTATACATTCTATTGTTTTATTCTCAGTTTTAGCTTCTATACCTTTTATCTTATTTTACTGTTCTAGCCCCTCATTTTCCAGTGTTTCCTCCTGGGGGCCTACCACACCGGGATTTGATTCTGGTTCACCGATGGGGGTGCTGTTCCATGGATGGCCCTGGCCCGGGTAGCTAGAGAGCTTTACACCTTGGTGTGGAGCCTCCTGCCTGCCTGGGCTGGGGTGGTCCCTGTGTCAGCGCCCCCGCAGTCATGGACCATGATTCCTCTCGGTGTGCATGGCCCCCAAAGGTAGCTTCTTCCTCACCTCGGTTCTTGGTGCCCAGCCATGTCTCCTCAGCGACAGTTAGTGTATGTATGTGGGTGTGTGTATGTTTGTGTGTGTGGGTATGTATGTCTGTCCATGTATGTGCGTGACTGTATGTAATTGTGTATCTGTGTGTATATTTGGGGGGGTGGGAGGTTTCGGGTCACACTGTTCTGTAATGTTCTGTTTCTTTTTTGGTTTTTTTTTGTTTTTGTTGTTGTTGTTGTTGTTGTTGTTGTTTTTACCCCCTGTGAGGCACTTTGTATTACTTTAAACGTATGAAAAGTGCCATATAAATAAAGTTGATTTGATTCTGCCTCCGACAGGGGAAAGTACACCGCTCTAGTTGCCATGGTGAATCAGTGAATCTGTGATCGATGGCGGGGTCTATTTGAGGAAGCCACATGCACATACTTATCCAGGATAGGTTTCACCTGGCTTGTTGAATCCGTGTCTGCTTATCCTGGCTTGGTCTTTGTGCAACCGATTAAGCCTGGACACTCATGTTTTGGATTGGTTGAACTCAGCTCAGTCACTTATCCTGGATGTCTTAATCATAGTTTTATGCAATGGGCCCCTGTTGCGACCATGTAACCCAGGGTTCAGAATAATGAACAGTAAAAAATATTCTGTCAAACGCAAATAAGATTTACCTGACGTAACCGCGCTGTAAACCGCGTGACTAGTGCGCAGCCAATGAGCTGCCCCACTCCGCTATTTACAGGAAGCAGATGCCTTCGCAGGTAGATGAATGGGGCCTGATGCATGGAGCGGATTGGCGCGGCTGCAGGTTAGTGAGGAGTTTTTTGTTGCCGTGCAATCGATTTATTGTTCAATGTGAAGGTTAAGAGTCACTTTGTTGCCGACTGCAGATGTCCATGAGGAAGTTGCCGGTTGAAAGCTGTGAATACTTGAATTGGTGAGTGAGCTAAACTTATGGTTAGCCTGTTGCTAAACCAACTTGCAACTTGACCATACTTTGTTGTCAATGTGTATTATTTGTGCCTTACATGTCGGCGCATGCTTTGTTAAATGCCCGACGTAGCGTGTGTGAGCACATAATGAATGGTTGATACAATGTTTGATGTAGCGTGTTAGTAGCAGTCAGCTGATACAATGTGGATGCAGCGTGTTGGCAGCCAGCTGATTACAGGTAGCGTGCTGTGTGTAGCATCTGGCACACATTGCTTCATTAGATTTACCAGTGTGTTAATGAGTTGTTAATTTTCTAATTGTTTAATTGTTAGATTTGTGTTTTGATTTACAAGTCAGTATTACTGGTTAAGACTATTTGTTTGATTTAGAGTTATTGTATTTAACTGTTATGCTGTAATTAGTCATGAGCTCTGGCCTTTATGTTTAACCAGGCCAGGTGCCTTGTGTATGGACGATCTGTGATGGCGAGCTATTCCAATGTCACGTGACCAGGAGCCCACTCTGAAGGAAACAAGAATCACACTCAGCAGCAATCATCATATTCCTGCCACAGTGGTAGGACACTGCAGCAGACACTCCCCCCCATTCATCTCTTTTTGCCCCTTCACACACACACACACACACACACACACACACACACACACACACACACACACACACACAGGTAGTTAAACAAAACTTTATTTCCATGGCCATTATTTATTTTGTAATATTTGCATACATTATTTTTGTTCTTTTCCTAAATACATGGTACCTATTTTATACTGCAAACAACTGTCTCTGTCTTGATTTGTCGTCCATCAGTTATTGGTTCTCCTCACCTGAATCTGGTCTTCTGTTTTCACTAGCCTGTTTCTAGCTATTTACTGCCATAATACAAAGTACAGTCAAATATATGCTGCAACCACGTCCTTGATCAGTTTATCTACCAGCTGCTTCAACAAGCTTTATTTGGTGGTCAGCAGAGTTGATGCAGTTGAACTGCGGTGACAAAAAAATGCTGCTACATGCCTTACTCAACTAAGCAGACAGTTGGTGCAGCCAGCATTCAAACCTGTTTGTGAAGCGAGGTTTAAAGTGTGTGCAAAACACTTTATGGGTGGGGGCAGTCCGGCCTCTCTCACTGCTAGATCCATATTTCATGCATTATCTGTAATAACAGTACTACCTTGATGATTGTTATTCTTCATGTTGAGCTCCCACTCCAAAAGAGGCCACTTTAGATTCGCTTGTCATAACATAAGCTGTGACTGAGTAGCTTGTGAAGTCCACCCATCTGTGGTTATTCAGATGCACTCAGCTTCTTTGAGGCTCTGTGTCACTGTAGCTTTTGTCTCTTGGTGCAAAGCTGGTATCACTGTGTGACTAAATTGTGGCCTTGATGGAATTTGTATGCTTTGGCTCCACCATGTTTACTGACCTCTGAAATCTGTTGTCAACCACAGAAAACAGCTTTAAGTCTTTAGCTATATATTCACTGATGCATCTTGTTATTTCTTTAGTTCCTGTACTGTTATGGGGTAGCTGGGCTCCAAATACTTCTTTCAGGTTCCTTGGCCTGGCTGAAGCTTTTTCTTACAGCGTGTTGTTGTTATTGAGCTTTTCTGGGTGGCTATGTGCCAAAAAGCTTCTCATGTTGTATTGTGTTTTCTATACCGCAATTGAACAACATCCGGCAGTATTTGCAAATTGTTTTGCGTTTGTCAGTTGCTGTTTCACCATTGTCACCTCTTGGAAAACATACACACACACACATTGGCTTAAAAAGTTGATGGCGCATCCTCAATCCCTTTTTTTTTTTAAGCACGTTCATCCCTCATTTTCTTGTCGAGGTTATTTTTAACAGTGCTTTCATTGTGACATCGCAAGATTCGATATGTTATTAGAACCCCTTTTTATTTGTAGCACAACTGAGATGAAAAGTTACAGGTGGACTGGTTCAGAAATGACTATGTAATGTTAGCATAATGTTCAGAGTATATGCTATGTCAAAAAATGGCTCCATTGGTCCCACCTACTGTGATTTGCAAAACCACACCACGCCCAACACAAAACAACCAATCAGAGCCAGTCTGAGGGAGTGTCTGACATCTGTCAATCACTACTCACACAAGCTGCGAACTGCCCCCTCCTTCCACTCATGCTGCCGGCTGCCGCTCAGACAGCTCTGTGAGCAGCATCAGGAGGCTAGTGAATGCTATGGCAGAGCAACAGCCACCCACCAAGGAGAAACTGCCCATACTGCCGCTGCCAGCAACAGCATATATGGCTAAGACAACAAATAACCATTTTTCAATGATGGGTTTCTGTTTTTTTTCCTTCATGATATGTGACAGATATGCTAAGTATGTTAAAATAATGCAGCAGAGTATTATGATATATGCAGTGTGTGGAATAAACAGCAGAGTATACGCTAAGATAAAAATAAAAATAGCAGCAGGAATATGCATTAAGTTAAAAAATAAGCAGCATAAAGATTAATTTAAAGTGCAATTGTGAAGAAAGACCTGAGGAGTTTACAGTGGTACAAAAATGCTCATTTTGAGTTCAGCAGTCTGATGGCCTTGGGGAAAAAGCTGTTACAGCTGCTATGGGACATGCAGCGTAGGTGCAATGTCCTGAATATGGAGGGGATTTTCTCCGCTGTCCTCACCATTCTCCTCACATTCTTCCAGTCAGCAGCGCTGCAGCCTCCACACCACAGAGATGCAGCTAGTCAAGATGCTGTCTATGGTGCTTTTGTAGAATGTAGTCTTCCTGAAGTTAACAATGAAGGGCATCCATCCTCCACCATTTTTCACAATAGAGATGCATGAAACACTACTAACCATGGATAAATGTTAAGAGTGGAAAGGCTGAGCTAGCTGCTAGGTAACCATATTGACGTTAGACAATGAGGGTTAGTCAACGAATGAATACAACTCTGACTTTTTTCCTTTGGACACTAACCAGAAGCGCACAAGTAGGTGGGGGTGAAGAAAAAAACATACTGTGAAAATCATCAATCCTGTTTTTGAGTTTGATTATCAAAATTGCAAGCTCATTTCAATAGGTGGCACAAGTGGTAACACTGTCACTTCACAGCTAGAAGGTCCCGGTTCGAATCCCGCTCACTGGTGGCGTTTCTTCCACCATGCCTTCAGTGCCTGCTGCTCGAGGAAAAAAAGGCCTTTCTGTGTGGAGTTTGCCTGTGCTTGCCGTGCTCACCTGGGGTATCCTCCATAAAAATACCCTCACTAAAAACGTGCAGGATCACCACCTGACCAATGGTGACAAAGAGGAACTGGTCCCCGGGCGCCGCTGTCGGCTGGCAGCCCACTGCTCCTGGTCTGCCGTGGAGGAAGACTTACCAGGATGGGTTAAATGCGGAGAAAATAATTTCATGAAGCATGGCGTGTGTGCAGTCTCCTCCCTGTATCATGTGTGTGCAGTGATTAATAAAGTGAAATCTTAATCGATTTATAATTTACAGTCACAATCATGACAACCCTAGCAATCATAATGTGTGCACCTGGCTATAAACAGCATGAATGAGATCTTGTGATGGGTGACTGTATGACTGTACTGTATATGACTGGTGACTGTATATGTTTCAAACTTGAGCTGGGATGCTTAAGCTAAACTAGCAATGCAAGAACTATATGCTGCCATCCACAAACAACAAAGTACACACCCCGATAGAGCCTCTATTGTAGCTGGAGAGTTCAACCACCCCAACCTGAGGACTGTGCTCCCCAAATTCCACCAGAATGTCTCCTGCCCCACTAGAGGAGACAAAACCCTGTACCATGTTTTTACAAACATTCCTGAGGCTTACAAAGCCACCCCCCTCCCCCACCTTGGACAGTCTGATCACCTCTCATTGTTTCTACTAACCCAAGTATACACCACTCATCAGATGTGTGAAGCCATCAGTGAGAGCTGCTAAAGTGTGCCCGGAGGGAGCAGGCGCCACATTCCAGCATCAGTTCCAACACACAGACTGGAGTATGTTCCCCGGGCCACGCTGGACTCAGGGTCCATAGACATTGACTCAAATGCCTCCTCTGTTCTGGATCATATCAACACGTGGTGACAACGTCGCCACCCATAAACAGTTATTGGATGAACAGTAAGATGTGTCTCCTACTAAAAGAATGTGATGCTGCCTTCAGATCTGGCAAAGCAACAGCCTTCAGCTCATCCAGAGCTAACCTGAGAGGCGCATCAGGGAAGCTAAACACACTCACAAACTACACATTGAAGAGCACTTCTACAACAGCGCCAATCCCCGCCACATGTGGCAGGGCATCCAGGGCATCACAGACTATTAGCCCAAATGTCAGACCAGTGCAGAGGCAGAAAATGGCTCTTTTTCTCCACGTTTCTGTCTGCCCCTGTCTGTCTGCCTGGGGGGCCCCTATGGACAGTGGCAACCACCTCAAATTGCCCTGGCAACCTCTGAGTCTCAGTACGTCTGAGTACTCCTTCCACACTCCCATACAGTCACACATATGTAGCTTCATGTGATTACAGATACAGATACTGTGTGGATCTGATCACGTGACTTTTGGTGTGACACACACACACACACACACACACACACACACACACACACACACACACACACACACACACACACACACACACACAGAGGTAACGTACATCATAAGATCATCACTGCACTTTCGCTTACCTCAGTGTTGCTCAATTCCGGTCCTGCATGTTTTATATGTTTCCTGCTCCAACACACCTGATTCAAATGATCAGCTCGTCATCAAGCTCTGCAGTGACTTCATAACGAGCCACTTTTCTTATCTTAATTACTATTACTGGTGAGTTTGAAATGTTAGTCATGTAATGAGTGATGTTGGCCTGTTACCATTAGCCACAATGCTAACAGCGGCTAATGCTAACTCAATTCAATTCAATTCAGTATTCCTTTATTAGTCCCACGAGGGGAATTTCCAATATACAGCAGCATCAATAAAGTGTATAAAGTATTAGAACAAGTGCAATGCAAATTCATTGTCATCCTAAGAAATTGTAGATAGTATTTACAGATTGTTATGCACTGGTTATTGCACATTATTGCATTATTGCACAGGTTGTTGCACAGATTGTAAACATATTATTGTACTGATTACTTGGAGCAATTTCTGTTGTACAGTCTGACGGCTGCAGGAAGGAGTGACCTGCGATACCGCTCCTTCACACACTTTGGATGTAGCATCCTGTCACTGATGGAGCTCCTCAGTGCAGTGAGTTTGTGTTGGAGGGGGTGGGAGTCATTGTCTGTCATGGAGGACAGCTTGGCTGTCATCCTCCTCTCCCCCACCTCCTCCACCTGTTCCAGGGGGCATCCCAGGACAGAGCTGGCCTTTCTGATGAGTTTGTCCAGCCTCCTCCTGTCAGCTGCTGTGATGCTGCTCCCCCAGCAGACTACTCCATAGAACAAGGCAGAGGCCACAACAGAGTCATAGAAGGTCTTCAGGAGTGCCCCCCTCACCCCAAAAGACCTCAGCCTCCTGAGCAGGTAGAGTCTGCTCTGTCCTTTTTTATAAAGTGCAGTGTTGTTATGAGTCCAGTCTAGTTTGTTGTTCAGATAAACACCCAGGTACTTATAAGATGTCACCATCTCAATGTCCCTTCCCTGGATGTTCACTGGTGATGGGGGAGAGTGCGGGCGGCGGCGGCGGCAAAAGTCCACAACCAGCTCCTTGGTTTTATCCGCATTAATCAGCAAGTGGTTCTGCTGACACCAGTCCACAAAATCCTGAATGAGTCCTCTGTATGACCTATCATCCCCATCTGTGATGAGGCCGACAATGGCAGAGTCATCAGAGAACTTCTGCAGGTGGCAGGTGGGAAAAGTCAGCTGTGTAGAGGGTGAAGAGGAATGGTGCCAGCACCCGAACAGAGCCCCCTGGCAACTCTAGGTGAGACAGGGCTCGATGGAGGAGGAAGATGAGGGCATCGTCCACTCCGATGCCAGGCTGGTACGCGAACTGCAGCGGGTCCATGGACGAGCTCACCAGGGGACGCAGGTGGGTAAGGACCAGCCGCTCCAGGGCCTTCATGAGGCATGATGTTAGTGCCACCAGCCTGTAGCAGCTAGGGTCCTTGGGATGTGGGGTCTTTGGCACAGGTACCACGCAGGATGTATTCCAGAGTCGCGGCACCTTTCCCAGTCTCAGACTCAGGTTGAACAGATGTCCAATGATCCCGCTCAGCTGATCAGAGCAGGATCTGAGGAGTCTGAGACTGAGGCCATCTGGTCCTGCAGCCTTCCTGGTCTTAAACCTCCTGAGCTGATCTCTCACCTGGAGAGGTGTGAGAGACAAGTTGGAGCAGGGGGGCTGAGTGTCATGTGAAGTGGATGGGGGGCTGGGAGGAACTTTGGGGTGTGGTTTGGAGGTGGTGAGCTAAATACTGCGGGGGGGGGGGGGGGTACTTGGGCAGAGTGCTGGCAGAACAAAGGAGGGCTGCTGCAGTGCTGGGGGAGGGGCAGATGTTTCCTCAAACCTGCAGAAGTAGCTGTTCAGCTCACCTGCCCACTTTGAATCCCCAGCTGCCTGAGAGTTTGGCTTCTGGTGGCCTGAAATGGTTTTCAGGCCTCTCCAGACTCCCCTGGTGTTGTTCTCTTGCAGCTGTTCCTCCATTCTCCTCCTGTATCTGTCCTTCCCCTCCATGATTTTCCTTCTGAGCTCCCTCTGAACAGTTTTCAGCTCCTCTTTGTTTCCTGACTTGAAGGCCCTCTTCTTCTCCTTTAAAAGAGCCTTAATGTCAGGATTAATCCAGGGTTTGTTGTTGGAGTGACACCGTACAGTCCTGGTGGGTACAGTGGTCTCCACACAAAAGTTTATGTAGTCCGTGATGCTGTCTGTCAAACTGTCGATGTCCTCCTCATGAGAGTCACTGAATATATCCCACACGGTTGTCTCGAAGCAGTCCTTCAGAGCCTCTTCAGCCTCCTCAGACCACCTCTTCACTCTGCGGGACACAGCTGGTTGCCTGTTAACAAGGGGCTTGTAGACAGGCAGGAGATGAACCAGGTTGTGATCAGCTCTTCCCAGAGGAGGGAGGGGTGATGATTCGTATGCCTCCTTGGTGTTGGCATAGAATAAGTCCAGTGTTTTATTGTCTCTGGTGGCACGTGACATACTGGATGAATTTCGGCAGAGTGGAGGACTGAGAGGCATGATTAAAATCCCCAGAGATCAGTAAGAGGGCCTGTGGTTTCTGAGTCTGCAGCCTGCTGATCACCATTAGAATGCATTTAAGAATTGTTTTACCATTAAATGCATTCTAATGGTGTTTGAGAACTTTTCAATGTGTTATTTGACATGCTGATGTTAGCTTAGCATTAGCCGCTGTTAGCATTATGGCTAATGCTAACATGAGGTTTTATGAACTTGGTGAACTTTGGGTAGCACGGTGGCACAAGTGGTAACACTGTCACCTCACAGCTAGAAGGTCCCCGGTTCGAATCCCGCTGTGGGCGCTGGTGGCGTGTCCTCCACCATCTCTCAGGAAAAAGGGGCCTGCTCGAGGAAAAGGGGGCATGTTTGCATGTTCTCCCCATGTTGACCCACTAAAAAACATGCAAAAAGATCACCACCTGACCAATGGTGACGAGAAGGGATGGGTCCCCGGGCGCGGGCACCGGCATCGGCTGGCAGCTGGCAGCCCACTGCTCCTGGTCTGCCGCGGAGAATCGACAGACCGAGGATGGGTCAAATGCAGAAAAATAATTTCACGGAAGCATGGCGTGTGTGCATGTAGTGTGATAAATAAAAGTACATTTCTTCTTCTTCTTTCTCATACAGATTTGACTTTTGATATCAGGATGTTGTGCTACTATGAGAATGATTAGAGATTATGAGAATGACTAACATGCTAACCTACAGTAAAATGATTCTTAAATGCATTCTATTGGTGTTTTTAATGTGTTGTTTGACATGCTAATGTTAGCTTAGCATTAATTGTTTGCTCCTCCTTAGAATCTCATCATAATGTACACACTCTGGCAGTAGCCCCCATGGCCCTTTCACAATTTCCCCAGGGGAAATTGTCTAATTAACTTCTTCTTCTGCATTTGGTTGTCGCTGTGCTGCACTCGGACGATGACAATAAAGTTGAATCTAATCTAATCTCATTTCTTCATGCTTGCGCTTGTTCATCACGTGTTTTATAAATTGATCATATTGTCTCCCTTTTGTTGCACCTATAGATAATGCGTATTGTCATTGTTGACTCTAGTAAAATATATTCCCAAGTCTGTTTAATTCTCCCTGCTGTGGGTTCTGCTCTGAAATTAATTAAAAAATAATATTGCTAATGGAAGAAATTGAATTGTGACGGCTGTCAGTGTTGTGTCTGAAGTCCGATGTGTAGTGTGTGAAGACTGAAGCTTTGACCTCCCACCAGTTCAGTGGTCTTCTTCAGCTCTTTGGATGACGGGTTCCTCAAGATAGGACCTCAAGTCCAGTACAGCATCAGCTGTGGGATTTCTCCTCTCAGTGTCTCCCGTTGCTCTTTTTGTAAAAGAGCCTTCACACAGCAGAAGCTTGTGGTTCCTGTGAACCCACCCCTGCTCCAACTTCTTCCTCTTGGCCCTCTGATGGAGGAGGAGGATCTTGTTGCTGCTGAAGTTATTCTTTGAAGTGCCTCATCCACAGCTCTGTTGACGCTAAATGCTAACCATGGGTCCAGTGCAGTGGCTGAAAGCACAGTGTTGTACCCCGTTCTCAGAAATTTTCTGTCCATGGATGAACAAAGAGTGGCGGTCAGCTCCTTTACTTGACGAGCTGTTACCTGCTGCAGACCCTTGCAGACAAGAAGCATTTTGGAGGCTTTGGCATAGCTGCAAAAGAGAAAACAGCAAATGTGAATGTTAGGCTTTGTTTATGTGATGCATCGCTGTTTTTGCAATTAATAAATAATGTGTCTGTTTAGTATTTTGCAATTTACTGCAATCTGTAACTGTATAGTTTTAAAGTCAAAACAAAAATCAATTCAGGGTACCTTTCTGCACTAATCTCCACAGTCACCTCCTCAAAGGGCTCTGAACGGTGAAGACCTCTTTCACTGTCTCCCATTCCTTTTGACTTAAGAGTAACAGGAGCATTGATGACAGCCAGGGCAGCTGAGGATGCTTTTCAACGTGTTAAATGTTGAGTTTCACCTTGTAGCACACTCCTGTTTGGGCAATAGCTCTGGCATCCCCATCTCGCATTGTGTGGAATTCAGCTTCTCTGTGGCAACCATGCTTTTGTGGAAGAACTCTACAATAGCCTTCACCTTGTCCACAGTTGGTTTCACCACCCCCAGCACATCTTTAATCATCAGGTTTATTGTGTGCGCAAGACATGGGTGGGTGGGTCCACTGCAAAATTTTTATGGCTTTTGTTATGTTTTCTGCATTATCCGTAACACAGCACACCACTTTGTCTACTTGCCACTCTTTTGCCACTCTTAGTGGCTCCTCTGCCAGGTTTTCTTGCAGTATGTCTCCCTGCAAACTTAAAACAGTCAAGAAGGCAGGATGTCATTTTAAAGTTTTCAATAAAGTGACAAGTGATGGACATGTATGAGCATGTCGTTCTGGATGTCCAGCAGTCAGTTGTCAGGCGAACTGCTGAAGCTTTTTTGACCGTCTTGCCTCAATTCGATTCGATTTGATTCGATATTCCTTTATTAGTCCCACAAGGGGAAATTCCAATATATAGCAGCATCAATAAAGTGTATAAAGTATTAGAACAAGTGCAATGCAAATTCAAAACAAGTATATATACAAGAGTGGGATAAAAGAATAACGTCATCCTAAGAAATTGTAGATAGTATTTACAGATTGTTATGCACTGATTATTGCACATTATTGCATTATTGCACAGGTTATTGCACAGATTGTAAACATATTATTGAACTGATTACAGTCTGACAGCTGCAGACTGACAGCTCTGTGTTATATAGTCGTGGTATAATTGTTTGGGACAAGGTTTTTCTACTGGGGAGAACATACATGCGGTTTAAGGCCCGGACAAAGGTTTTAAATCCTTTGTCCTCCACAACGGAAAATGCTTGAAAGTCACTGGCTGTCATTTTAGCCAGCTCCTCATCAACACCCCATTTGGCTGGGGTCTTTTTTTTTTCTTTTTTTTTTGAATAAATGTGCTTATTTTGGTTTGAGTTGCAGAAGGATGTGGTATACCTGCAGTTTTACAGTGATCACTAGATATGAGTGAAAGACATATCAATCAGTCAGACTTTATTTCTATAGCACTTTTCACTCACAGCAATGTAACACAAAATTTACATAATAAAAACACATACTCAAAAGAAAACATTCCAACCTGACCACCTGCACACACCACCCTGATCCATACATAAACATTACATTAAAATTAATTAATTTGTTATAAATAACAACTCAATAAAAACAAGGAAATGAGGAAATGCCATCATAACTTTTAATGAATCTGCAATGACGAAACACCAGAGGTATGATAAAAATGTAAAAGTTCAGAATAGCCAAATAACATACAGTAAAAAATAATAAAGGATTCATAAATTAGATCAATCATAAATTAAATTCATTATAAATGTGAGTAAAACCAGAGATGTACAGTGGGTATTAAGAGGAAAATAAAAATAATGAGAGAATAAACCACTGTTTACCTTTAAACTGCTATAATCAGTATTTTAAATCACAGAGAATTGTCACCCAATGTCACCCCTATGAACTTTTTTTTTTTTTTTTGCCTATTTTAGGCACTGTACACTACCTGCCCAGCAGTAAACAATGGACAGACAGTTAGACTAGCTGGTGTGGAGCCACTTTTCGAAGTTGGTTGAGAACAAAACAAAGCCAAAAGACCAGCTAACATCAGACTTTTTTCAAGTGACTAGAAAAAAAGCATTAAATGATTTGTCAACACATTAGCCATAACAAATTGATAAGCTGGCCATATAATTGTAGTTGTCTATGTGTTGACTTGGTTATCTTCCTCTTAGGGACCAACCATCGAATGAGTATGAATACTTCCTTGCTCAATCAGTTTAGCAATAATCAAATCAGGCCTGTATTAACAAAATTCAATTCAATTTTCAATTCAATTCAATTTTATTTGTATAGTGCCGAATCACAACAGAAGTTGTCTCAGGACACTTTCCATATAGAGCTGGTACAAACCAAGCTCTTTTATCTACAGAAAACCAACAATTCTCCCATGAGCAAGCACTTGGCGACAGTGGCGAGGAAAAACTTCCTTTTAACAGGCAGAAACCTCGGGCAGAACCAGACTCTGGGTGGGCGACCATCTGCCTCGACCGGTTGGGTGAGAGAGGGAGAGCAAGAGCGGGAGAGTGAGACAGACACAGACAGACAGACAGACAGGCAGACAGACAGACAGACAGACAGACAGACAGACAGACAGACAGACAGAAATGCAGTCAGAGAGAGAGAGAGGGAGAGAGAGACAGAGAGACAGACATGCAATCACAGTAACAGTGACAGTGGATGTAATAATAGCAGTGGCAGTTGTGTGGATGTCAGGCAGGGCCAAGGCGGGAGACACAGCTGAAATCCACAATCCAGATTCAGCCACTGTGTAACCTGCAAGACGACAAAGCACAGAGACTCCGGGGAAGGAGCTATGTTAATAACACGCCGTGGTAGGACATGAAAGCGTGTAGATGGAAAGGGACAGAAGGACAGAGGAGCTCGGTGTATCTTTGGAGGTCCCCCGACAGTCTAATCCTATAGCAGCATAACTAGGGGCTCGTCCAAGACCAGGCTTAGCCAGCCCTAACTATACGCTTTATCAAAAAGGAAAGTTTTAAGCCTACTCTTAAATGTAGAGACAGTGTCTGCCTCCCGGACAAAGACTGGAAGATGGTTCTACAGGAGAGGAGCTTGATAGCTAAATGCTCTGACTCCTGTTCTGCTTTTTGAGACTTTAGGAACCATAAGTAGACCTGCATTCTGGGAACACAGTGTTCAAGTGGGGCAATAAGGTACTATGAGCTCTTTAAGATAAGAAGGTGCCTGGCCATTTATGGCTTTGTAAGTAAGGAGGAGAATTTTAAATTCTATTCTAAACTTTACAGGGAGCCAGTGCAGAGCGGCTAGTATTGGAGAAATATGATCTCTCTTCCTGGTTTTTGTCAGGACACGTGCTGCAGCATTCTGGAGCAACTGAAGAATATTCAGCAACGAATTTGGGCAGCCTGATAGTAAAGAATTGCAATAATCCAGCCTGGAAGTTACAAATGCATGGACTAGTTTTTCTGCATCATTTTGAGACAAAATATGCCTGATTCTTGCGATATTACGTAGGTGAAAAAAGGCTGTCCTTGAAATTTGTTTTACATGGGAGTGAAAGGACATGTCTTGGTCAAAGATAACTCCCAGATTCTTTACAGTGGTGCTGGAGGCCAGCGCAATGCCATCCATAGCTGCTATGTCATCAGAAAGTGACTTTCTAAGATGTTTAGGGCCTACTACTATAACTTCAGTTTTGTCTGGGTTTAGCATCAAAAAATTGCAGGTCATCCAGGTCTTTATGTCATGAAGACATGCTTGTAGTCTAGTTAACTGACTGGTTTCTTCTGGCTTCATTGATAAATATAGCTGGGTATCATCTGCATAGCAATGAACATTTATTGAGTGCTTCCTGATAATCTTACCTAAAAGAAACATATATAAGGTGAATAGAATTGGTCCAAGCACAGAACCCTGCGGAACTCCATAGCTGACTTTAGTGAGCACAGAGGAGTCGTCATTAATGCGTACAAACTGAGAGCGATCTGACAAATAGGATTTAAACCAGCTTAGCGCAGTTCCCTTAATGCCAATGAAGTGTTCCAGTGTCTGCAATAGGATGCCATGGTCAATGGTGTCAAATGCAGCACTAAGATTCAATAAGACTAGTACAGAGACAAATCCTTTATCAGATGCAATTAGAAGGTCATTTGTAACTTTAACCAGTGCTGTCTCTGTGCTATGATGTACTCTAAATCCTGACCGGAAATCCTCAAATAAACTATTATTGTTTAGAAAGTCGCACAGCTGATTGGCAACTGCTTTCTCAAGAGTTTTTAAGAGAAAGGGAAGGTTGGATATCAGTCTATAGTTGGCTAAAACCCCTGGATCAAGAGTAGGCTTTTTAAGGAGTGGTTTTATCACAGCTACTTTAAAGGACTGTGTTACGTAGCCTGTTGATAAAGACAGATTGATCATGTCTAATACTGAAGAGTCAATTAGAGGTAATACTGTATCTAAAATACAGGTTGATGATTTTGCTGATGAAATTATTGAAATTAGTTGGTGAAGGTCAACAGGAGTAAAACAGTCTAAAACTGCGACAGACTGAGTAGCAGTTTCTACTGTTTCTGTGTTTGAAGACAAAACAGTACCTGTTGACGGCAGGAGCCGATGAATTCTGTCTCTAATAGTTAGAATTTTATCATTAAAGAAGCTCATGAAGTCATTACTGTTCAGAGCTAAAGGAATACATGGTTCAACAGAATTATGGTTCTCTGTCAGCCTGGCTACAGTGCTGAAGAGATACCTGGGATTGCTCTTATTTTCCTCTATTATTGCAGAGTAATAGGCTGCCCTGGCACTGCGGAGGGCTTTCCTGTATATTTTAAGACTGTCTTACCAGGCGGACCGAAATTCTTCCAAATTGGTAGAACGCCATTTCCTTTCTATTTTCCGTGAAGTTTGCTTTAATTTGCGGGTTTGAGGAGTATACCATGGAGCTAACCTCCTCTGTTTAATTATCTTCTTTTTTAGGGGAGCAACAGAGTCAAGTGTCATACACAATGAACCTGTAGCACGATCAACCAGGTAGTCATTCTGGGAGGGACTAACGTTAGCATAGGAATCCTTTGTTGTATTGAAACATAGCATTGAATTAAATACTGATGGGATCATATCCTTAAATTTAGCTACAGCACTATCAGACAGGAGTCTGGTATAAGAATTTTTGCCTACTGGCTGGTAGTCTGGTAATATGAATTCAAAAGTTATTAAATGATGGTCCGATAAAAGAGGATTCTGTGAGGAGACTATTAAGTCTTCGATTTCAATGCCATATGTCAGAACAAGGTCGAGGGTGTGGTTAAAACAGTGAGTTGGTTCATGTACATTCTGATAGAAGCCAACTGAGTCTAATACTGAGATAAACGCAGTGCTAAGGCTGTCATTATCAACGTCGACATGTACATTAAAGTCACCTACAATAATTACTTTTTCTGCTTTAAGGACTAAGCCTGATAGAAACTCCGAGAACTCAGCTATAAATTTGGAGTAAGGACCAGGAGAGCGGTATACTATAACAAATAAAACTGGCTGCACTGTTTTCCATTTTTCATGAGAAAGAGTGAGAACAAGGCTTTCAAATGAGTTATAGTCGAGTTTAGGTTTAGGGTTGATCAAAAGGCTTGAGTCAAAAATGGCTGCAACTCCACCTCCTCTGCCGCTGCCTTGAGGAATGTGAGTATTATTATGGCTCGGAGGAGTAGCTTCATTCAGGCTCACATACTCTTCAGGACACAGCCAGGTTTCAGTCAGACAAAATAAATCAATATTTTGGTCTGATATTAACTCATTTACTAGAACAGCTTTAGAGGACAGAGATCTGATGTTGAGGAGTCCACATTTAATTCTCCTATCTTGTTGTACTATTGCAGGGGTTGTTTTAATTTTAATTAGATTCTTATGTTTAACTCCTCTTCTCGGTACTTTTGGTTTACTTAGTTTACGTGGTCGGGGGTCAGACACAGTCTCTATGGAGTGTTGGGTGGGTAACTGCTCTAATGGAGGCGCAGAGAAGCGTGTAGGACTGCAGCTCTGCCTCCTGGTCTCAACTCTGAGTTGTCAGGGGTTAGGTTCATAAATAAAATCGGTCAGATTTCTAGAGATGAGAGCTGCTCCCTCCAAAGTGGGATGGATGCTGTCTCTCCTAATCAGACCAGGTTTTCCCCAGAAAGTCTGCCAATTATCAATGAAGCCCACACCGTTTGCTGGACACCACCTCGACAGCCAGCGAAAAACATCTTGAAATTCTTGAAACATCTGGAATATGCCAGTTAACTCCAGGACTTCTACGGTCTGAGTTCATCTCAGTTATTCACAAAGCAACTTAGTGCTAAAGATGCCTCCTACATCCGAGAAAAGTTAGAAAGGTTGAACAGGGCCGATACTGACACCTATTATTACAGCGACCATGCCTCTGCCTGGCCCCTTTCCTCGAACATGCCTGCTCGAGGAAAGGGGCCTTTCTGTGTGGAGTTTGCATGTTCTCCCCGTGTTCACCTGGGGTTTCCTCCTTAAAAACCCTCACTAAAAACATGCAAGAAGATCACCACCTGACCAATGGTGACGAACAGGAACTGGGTCCCCGGGAACCGATCGGATGGTAGCCCACCGCTCCTGGTCTGCCATGGAGAAGGATGACCAGGATGGGATAAATGCAGAGGACAAGTTTCACCAACTTGCATGTCATGTGTGTGCATGTGCATGAAAAATTGTGTGACAAATAAAAGGGGACTGTCCCTCCGATTCTTCTTCTTCGTCTAATCAAGGATATTGTTGAAATTATTGTATGGGCTTTTTCAACCTTTATTTATCTAACATTATCTTAAAAATTTGCATGGAGCTCCAGGCAGCGTTTGTTATAAAATCAACAGAAAATGTAAATAAATAAATAAATAAATAAAATAGCTTCACAAAGTTTTATAAATAAATACGTGCTTTTTTTCAGCAGTGGGAAAAATGAACTCATATTAAAATCATTAATCATCATTATTTTAATTGGCATCAAATGAGGCTTAATGTTCACACAGTTTGTCATGATATATAAAATACTTCAACATTGCTCCAGTGTGTGGGTTTACAATAGATGCTACCAACCACATTAGCCAAGGAAAGTGCTAATGGCAAATTCAACAGGGTAACCAGCAAAATAAACAGTAAAGCTATTTAAATATTGCAAAACTTAACAGGTTCTAAGTTTGAAGTTGGTATCAATCCATCCTTGAGCTTCAGTTTTGAAGTGAATTTTGCTTTGTGATGGCCCTCAAAGCAGTCCAATGCAAAATGATTGACACATACATATAGCCTAAGGGTTTTCCTGTTGTTGTTGTTGTGGGGACATTTCCATGAAGTTATCCACTGGTTTTTAACTTCCTTGGATGGTGGGAGTAGCTGATGACTTTTGTGTTGGTCCATTCATCCAACAGCAGAGAAATTGGCATGCATTGCTTGTTATCTTTTTCTTCTTGTTGTTACCTTCTACATCTTTGTGTTACCAGAGTAGGCATTATAGCGAGGAAAATAGTAGTTACTGGATGTAGCTCCAGTTCTATGAGTATGTGTGTAAGCCTCTACCCACAAGTTACCGCAGCCACACTGAAGCACATTATTTTTAATATACTAAAATGTTTATCACTGCACTGATGATATTGCAAAATCCATGTTGTGGCAGAACATCCCCTCTCTAGTTATGGTGGACCTAAAAACAGACTCGCATGCCATGGTCGCCAGACTCCTCACAACAATGAGGCAAGGCCCCACCAGTGGATACAAAAACACTATCTTTAGCTTTATCTTTATCTATTATCTGAGTCCTCTTGGTTGGCAACATCCTTACCATATTCAAAATTTGTGATTTTGTGAACAAGGAGGACCCAGGTGAAACCATGGTGTCCAATGGTACGACCTAATTTTTTTTTTTTATATACATCACACCTATGAAAGTGGTGGAAACTGTTTGGAAACAACTTGCTAGAGCGACAACTTGCGACAACACTCTGACCAACAGAACCAACTCAGCTCAGAACAGATTTGTGAACTGCTTGGCCTCTGGCACCTACTTTCAGGACAATCAGTGGTTTTACAGACAAAAGCATGGCTGTGCCATGGGCTCACCAGTTTCTCACACTGTGGCCAACCTGTACATGGAAGAACTAGAGGGTCAATCCCTGAACTCCTTCAGAGGGAAAAGCACAGAACCACAGGTTTAGATATGTGGATGACACAAATAAAAACTCCAAAGTCCAGGAAGTGCAAGCCTTCACAGAACACATCAGCTCAGTGCACAGCAAAGTGAATTTTACACGAAAGGATGTCAGGAACAACAGCTTGGTCTTTTTGTACTGTGCCATACTCATTGATGATGAGAGGAATCTCCACATTAGAGTATATAGGAAACCCACACACACAAACCAATTTTTCATTTTTTGACTCTCATCACCCACTGAAGCAGGTATTTAGGAGCTATCAGAACCCTGCAACACTGAGCTGATAGCGTACCAACAAGTGCCCAGAACCAAGAGAAGGACCATAAACATCTGAGGGACAAATTTGTGGATACCCTAACTGGACCTTTGTGCAAACAGTCACAATCTCCAGTAAGAACACTAATATTGTGGGTGGTGGGTGCAAGTTTTGGTTTGAATCCAGTTCCTTGTTTCCCATTGGACGAGACCCGCCATGGGAGTCCTTGCAACATGGCCATGATGCCACCAAGGGTATGTGACCGGCCACGAGAAAACCAGCAACAAGTCTCCCGGGGGGCATTTTGAGTTATTTACAGATTCTGAAAGTGTAGCTCTAAGCTTTCCAACGATGTCCAAGACATGGAAGTCTGAAAATATTTGAACAAGATGTGGCCATTTGAATGTAGACACTTCTCAAACTAGTTTAGTGAGAAATCCAGGCTGAAAGATTCTCACCTACCAGGGGAGCCAGGTAACACAGTGCTGCTCATTGCATCTCATTTACATAAGTCCAACCCCCCCTACTGGTCTGGCCATCAGTGACATCTGGTATCTGTTAGCCCGCAGGACAGAAACTATTGTAGTAGTTTGAACAATGGTTATCAAATGGAAGTTACAAAAAGCCCCTGAATAAAAATGAAAAACAAGAAAGGTAATATACTTAATATACTTAAATAAAATAAATTCTGTCACTCTGTGGTCCAGTGGGATGGATCAGTCTGTTGCTGAGTGAGCTGAATGAATCAAGCCAAGTCAATTTTATTTTCAATGCTGCTATACAGGTGCTGGTCATAAAATTAGAATATCGTGGAAAAGTTGATTTATTTCAGTAATTCCATTCAAAAAGTGAAACTTGTATATTATATTCATTCATTACATACAGACTGATATATTTCAAATGTTTAGTTCTTTAATTTTGATTATTTTAAACTAACAACTAATGAAAATCCAAATTTCAGTATCTCAGAAAACTAGAATATTACTTAAGACTGATACAAAAAAAGGATTTCTAAAAATGTTGTTCAACTGAAAAGTATAAACATGAAAAGTATGAGCATGTACAGCACTCAATACTTAGTTGGGGCTCCTTTTGCCTGAATTACTGCAGCAATGCGGCGTGCCATGGAGTCGATCAGGCTGTGGCACTGCTCAGGTGTTATGAGAGCCCATGTTGCTTTGATGGTGGCCTTCAGCTCTTCTGCGTTGTTGAGTCTGGCATCTCGCATCTTCCTCTTCACAATACCCCATAGATTTTCTATGGGGTTAAGGTCAGGGGAGTTTGCTAGCCAATCAAGAACAGGGATACCATGGTCCTTAAACCAGGTACTGGTAGCTTTGGCACTGTGAGCAGGTGCCAAGTCCTGTTGAAAAATGAAATCTGCATCTCCATAAAGTTGGTCAGCAGCAGGAAGCATGAAGTGCTCCAAAACTTCCTGATAGACAGCTGCATTGACCTTGGACCTAAGGAAACACAGTGGACCAACACCAGCAGATGACACGGCACCCCAAACCATCACTGACTGTGGAAACTTGACACTCGACCTCAGGCAACGTGGATTCTGTGCCTCTCCTCTCTTCCTCCAGACTCTGGGACCTTGATTACCAAAGGACATGCAAAATTTACTTTCATCCGAGAACATGACTTTGGACCACTTAGCAGCAGTCCAGTCCTTTTTGTCTTTAGCCCAGGTGAGACGCTTCTGACGCTGTCTCTTGCTCAAGAGTGGCTTGACACAAGGAATGCGACAGCTGAAACACATGTCTTGCATACATCTGTGAGTGGTGGTTCTTGAAGCACAGTCCACTCTTTGTGAATCTCCCCTGCAGTTTTGAATGGGTTTTGTCTCACTATCCTCTCCAGGGTGTGGTTATCCCTATTGCTTGTACACTTTTTTCTACCCCATCTTTTCCTTCCCTTTGCATTTCTACTAATGTGCTTGGACACAGAGCTCTGTGAACATCCAGCCTCTTTAGCAATGACCTTTTGGGACTTGCCCTCCTTGTGCAAGGTGTCAATGATCGTCTTTTGGACAACTGTCAGGTCAGCAGTCTTCCCCATGATTGTGTAGCTTACAGAACTAGACTGAGAGACCATTTAAAGGCCTTTGCAGGTGTTTTGAGTTAATTAGCTGATTAGAGTGTGGCACCAGATATCTTCAATATTGACCTTTTCCACAATATTCTAATTTTCTGAGATACTCAATTGGGGGTTTTCATTAGTTGTCAGGTATAATCATCAATATTAAAAGAAGTAAATACTTGAAATATGTCGGTCTGTGTGAAATGAATGTATACATTATATACAGTTTCACTTTTTGAATGGAATTACTGAAAAAAATCAACTTTTCCATGATATTCTAATTTTATGACCAGCACCTGTATTCGCAGCTTACTTCACTCACAACAGGGTCAGGGTCAGGGTCTACAGCACCTGGTGATTGGGGGGTTACGGCCCAGAGGAGTGGTTGTGGGTTCCTGCTCGACGCATCCTGGACCAAGCCCTTATCACTTGTTTCCACTAACAACAGTGGATCAGCCTGCTAGGCCCCTTGCAGTCTCGGGAGTACCAGATTGTCTTTAGTCTTTAAGCAAGACTCTCCAGCGATAACTCTCAGTTATCAACCCAGCCTGCCTTCGCCTGCTCTCCTATTCCCTGGTAAAGACCCCTGTTCTGTGACCCTGACTGTGATTTTCGCCTTGTCTCCTCTGGACCAGATTAGCAGTGAGACTAACGTGCTTCTCTGTTCAGTCAGTGCTGCACTTGGATCCTGGTATCCTTGATAGTCCTGCCTCATACCTCTTTCACCGGCCAGGAGATGCACATTTGATTGCTCTGCCACATGACACGCTGCTAAAACAAAACAACACAAACCGGTGTGTGAGATAAATGTGCCATTTGCAATTTATTGCCCAGATAAAATACCTAATTTAAGAAGAGAATTAAAAAGTTTCACCACTACAAATTTAATAAGGCACTTGAAGATGCATTACCCAGCGGAGCATGCTGAGTTTATTAAGATGACAGCAGAGAGTGGAAAAAAAAGGCAGACAAGGCAGCATCCAAACATCAGGTAACACAAACCACTATGAAGAGCACTTGACTGTATAACTGTGATAGTCAGGAGGCCAAGGTGATGCTGAGAAAAGCCACGGAATTCATATGTCTGAACAACCAGCCGTTCAGTATGGTTGAAGACACCAGATTCCTCTGACAGCTCACTCATTTTGACCCCTGCTACACTCTCCCAGGTGGCACGTATTTTACAGATGTTGCCCAACCTGAACTGGACCAGGCAGTGCATTCCCACATAGCCTTCTGAAAGAATCTATGTCTTTTATTAGCTTCACAAGTGATATTAGTATGATAACTCAAATGTCAACCCCATGTTAGTGCTAAGTTTGACAACTCATTGGATTGATGCAGGCATCCAACTCTGTGAAGGGTGCAGAATTATGAAATTTAGGATGTATGGCCCACACTCTTCAGCTGGAGCTGGAGAACTTTTGGGAGTGCAATGGCATACTGGAAAATCAATGAAGACAGACTGCTTTCCTGCCCTTGCCAGAGTCACAAGCGCTTATTATTCACCCATACACTCATAACACTGATGATGACGTACCACGCAGGGTGCTGACCATCAGATCAAATCAAATCAAATCAAACTTTATTTATATATCACTTTTCATACATATTAAAATGCAACACAAAGTGCTTCACAGGATTTAAAAATAATAGAAATCAAAATAAAGCAACAATAAAAACCCATCCCTTTCACCCTCCGTATGTACAAACACCCACCCTCAACTACATGCATACATGCATACACACACGCGCACATACACACACACACACACACACACACACACACACACACACACACACACACACACACACACACACACACACACACACCCACACACATACACATTCTTACTGCAGATGATGGCAGAGGCAATTTTGGGTTCTATCTCTTGCCCAAGGATAGTTTGACATGTGACATGTGGAGGAGGTGGGAATTGAACCACCAACCCTGTGACCATTGGACAACCTGCTCTACCTCCTGAGCCACAGCCACCCAGTGATGGTGAATAGCCTCTCTGCTGCATTGTTAGTACTGGGGAAAGGCATTTTCATTCAAAATTAAGTACAGACGCAGGTCTTTCGAAATTAAACTCAAAATCCGGTTATTTTCTACTCCTTCTTTGCATGGACTGCACTGTGCTATTGTGTTGTGCACTGGAGAAGTCAAAAAATATGACCCTCACTATGCTGCTGGTATTCTTCAGGTGAGAAAGGGATCTGTTCAGCAGGTAGATCACTGCGTCCTGCAATATGACCATTGCCTGGTCAATACGCAAACTGTAGGGTGTCCTGCTTGCTGCTTACCAGGTGATGGAGGTGGTTCAATATGATCCTCTCCATCGTCTTAATCAGGGGGAAGTTAGGGCTACCCGCCTGAAGCGGTTGGGCTCTCTGGGATGCACAGTCTTTGGGACTGGAACCACACAGGAAGTTTTCCATAGGGCTGGAACTCTCTCTAGACTAAGGCTTATGTTGAAGATGTGCTGAATAACCCTGCAGAGTTGATCTGCACAGTCCCTGAGCAGTCTGGAGCTGATGCCACCCGGGCCTGCAGCCTTCCTCATCTTTATCTTTCCCTCCTCACCTGATCTGTTGTTATGGAGAGATTTGGGGGACTGAGGGGTGGCTAGTGAGGTGGGGGGAGGGGAATTTAGTCTGTAGTCTTATCTACAGAGCCAACAGGTTGGTCAAACTTGTTTCCACTTGATAGCCCGATCATAGACTAACACAGTCCTGTCCTTTCTATATTAAATGCATTTTGGTTCTCAATTGTTTCTTTTAGCCCAGCTATCTTTATTATTGATATTTTTATGTTGGTCAGTCAGCAGTTAGGCTAGCACGCTAGTCATGCTCCGCTAGCACAGAAGCTTTAGCCATCTAACCTGACCTTGGGGTGTTAGTTTGCAGAGGTTACACTGGTATAATGTATGGGAAACATAGCCATGAGAATGGTGGGGCATGTCTCATATGATGTTAGATCACATCCTGAAGGAATAATCATTTCAGAATAGATATGGTTAGGAGTCTGAATCTGTTTTTCCTTTAAAGTGCAGATCCAAAGGTTTTAGCCATGCACTTCATAGCCCTATTCACAATGTATTCTGCATGGGTAGCAAAGTAAGGAGGCAGGTGGGACATGTCAGAATCCATGTAAGGTCACATCCTTAAGGTATATGCTTTCAGAAAATAGGGATAGGTTAATTCAGAAATTAACCCTATTGTATAGGTGGTTGAATCAGTTTTCCCCTAATGGTACTGTAGTGGCCATCGAACCACAAAAAAGGCCACTGGTGGGAATTGGAAGTCATTTCCAATGCGTAGTGTAGCCCAAAACGAGGTCTGCCATGATGTACTATTCAAAACTTTATTTAGTTTTTTCAAATATTAAAAACACCTAAAAAAGACCGAGTGTAGTCATTTAAAAGACGAGCTCGCGATAAACATACAAATTAATTCTATTGCACATACAGACCGACACGCACGGTTGAAAAACTGAATGGCTTCTACTGACCCAATTTCCATCTGTAGCTCACCTGTGACTCCCATATATAGGTCAAGTGATTGCTTACCTGCCAATCACCAGGTGAGATAACGACATTCACACAACCTATCCCACTCCCATACACATACACATACACATACACATACACATACACACACACCATGCACAACACATAACACAATTAGCCACAACAGGTACAAGCCCAGAGATATTTGCCAGATACCTGATTTACCTGTACCCAAGGTACTGTGTATGGGTAGCATAGCAGTGAGGAGGGCGGGGCATGTCTCATGTGATGTTGGATCGCATCCTGAGGGAAAATACTTTCAGAAAAGATGGTTTAGGTGGTTGAATCAATTTTCCCTTTATTGTACAATGGCTCAATACATACTTGACAAGACAACTTGATTGTGAGTCTTTATTGAACCTAAGTAAAAAGGATTTCTGCATTTGCATAAACTGCTGCATTGACAACCTAAGCCCCCTTGGTGGAACCTCATGCCACACCTTTGCCACCCCAAGGCAAAATCTCTAGATCCTCCACTGTCTTCTTGGTTAGCACAGTGCTTTCCACACAGAAGTTGATGTAGTCCAGTAATGCAGGTTATAAAACTGTCGATGTCCTCTCCATGTGAACTGCAACACTTACCAGTCAGTGGTTCCGAAGCAGTCCATCAGTGCCATACTGGACCCCTCTGACCATCTTCTCACATACCTTATGGTTGGTTGTTGTTTATTCACCAGAGGTATGTTTGAAGGGAGCAGATGAACCAGGTTGTGATCAGACTGGCTCAGCAGGGGAAGGATTGATGAACAATAAGCATCCTTAGTGTGTGCATACAGTAAGTCCAGTGTTGCGTCTCTGATGTGGCATTTAACATACTTGGTGAAGATGGGGAGAGTGGAAGACCGGGAAGGAGGACCTGAGGGTGCATTATCTGTAGCTGTGAGACCACAGTGTGTTGGAGCTCACATGCTGCATCAGCCGATGGGGGGGATATACACAGTTATTGCGATGACGTGAGAACTCCCTTGGAGGATATGGCTGAATGCTAATGCCTAACTGTTCAATGTGTGTTTACAAACATTGCTATGCCCCCACCTTTTCTCTTCTCGCTCTCCGTCCGTCTTCTGTCTGCTATCAGCAGTTGAAAATTGTCCAGAGTAACATGCAAATCTGGCCTGAGTTCATTCAACCAAGTCTCCTTGAAGCACGTGAGACTACACTCCCGATACTCTCTCTGCAGTCTGGTTAGCGCCGTTAGCTCTTCTATCTTTTTAGGGAGGGATCTCACATTCCCCACAATAAGAGAGAGTATGGATAGTTTGTACTGCCTTTGCTTCTCACTTTGCCCCAGCTCTGTGTCCCCTCCTCCTTCTCCTTGTTTCCGCAGGGATCCCTGGTCTCTCTGCTGGGAGTACGATCATGTTGCTCAGAGCTATCAGCTGTTCCAGTGTGTAAACTCCATTACTGAAGAAAAGATATGTTGAAGCTTGTTTGTTTCGGTGTGCAACTAAGTAGTAAACCTAAGAGCCCCGTGCCGTTTTGCTAGCTGCCTCATAGACTTCCATCCAACAAGATTTTGAACAGACACATGCATGAATGGTTAAGTGGGTGTGGTTGTGGGTGTGGGTGTGGGGGCATGATTCACATCCACAACAATGTGAACGCACACAGTGGGTAGAACGACAGAGGCAAATTGACAAAGGAGAAGCACAGGCACAGCTGCACTTCCTCTGCTCTCAATTCACCCTTTCTCCTACTAAATGTTGCTTTTTGTGGATTTTGCTCTTTCACATGTCTTTCATTGTCAGACTGCTTCTTTATTGATCCCAATTTGGGAAATTACACACACATACACACACTTTTTTCCTGAGGATCAACAACTGGTGTGTGTGAATTAAGTCCTGGAAGAGCGATGAATTGAGGTAGAAAAGGAATGTGTCTGCCTATCCCATGGAGATTGTGTTGTTTTCTCCCCTCCTGCTGGCTGAGCAGACTCTTTTCTCTCGCTTTCTTTTGTATTAGTGCACCCTCCCTCTCTACTGAGATCTAGGCTTGTGTTTTTTTACCACTTTCCCTACAAAGTGACCACTTTTGACTGACTCAAACAGTACCTTCCTCATCCCAGATGAATCTGACGCTGAGAGCAAAGGCACCAGGCTAGGCTAACAACTAGTCACTGGAGTGGAATAGACACACCACATCACTGCCACACTTGTGTCAGTGTGTGTGTGTGTGTTTGTGCATGTGTGAGAGAGTGAATAAATTCAGAGACTGCGGAAGATTACCAGTCATTTCATTGTGGATCTGAGAAGGACTGAGGGCACCAGGAGGAAGGAGAGATGTCTGCAGAGTTGGAGGGAACACTCTCCAACACTAAATGTGCTCTCGAATTCATTCTCTTCTTTTCGTTCATGTCAACACTGACATGACTATTAAAGCTCCAGAATGGAAATTACATGAGGAACTGGGAACTTGCAGCCTTAGATGAACCATTTGGACAGAATATTTTGCTTGTGGAAGAAACTCATTCTTGTTCATAGATTTACTGTGCCTGCTGTCTGTCATCCACCGTGAGGATGAAGAAGAAAAGCAGCAGCACACTGAGCCAGGTGTGGCCCAGCTCTGATCTGTTAGAGCGGCTGCTGCCACCAGCAGCCCCTGTCAAACTTCACAGGAACCATCACTGTCACAGTAAGGACTACAAGATCCTAAAACACAGTAGGAGGAACTGCTACCCACCACAGCATCTGTGTCAGAGTCCACAGGTATTGTCCAACCACATAGATAGAAAAATCACCCAGGGTTTGCCACAGGTTGAAAATGAGTTTACCATGGTTTGACTGAGATGTGCAGTGGGAAGCTGTATATACAGTGCCTTTGGGAGCCCTGACAGTGGCTGCAAAACAGCAAGTTTTCAGTTTGTCATTGGAGAGATCACTTTATTTTCAGCAGTATTTACATTTGACTGCTATATAAATGCATCAATATAATTTGTTAATGCCCATGGCATTACAAGTGTGCCAAGAGTACTATGTGAAACAAATAAATGGGAGAAATTAAGTGATTTAGTGTTCTATGAAGTTTGGGGACTACCCTGGATCCTGCACTTAGTTATTTAGGCCCTCCCTGTCTGTTAACCATGATGACATCACTATGACACCTCACTTCTCACACAAAAATTCTTCAGTTGTATAAAACATTATACAACTCATTTCACAGGCAGAGTGGTAGTCCTCATGGCAAGCAAACGTGTAATTGGCAGTGAGACAGTTTTTGGACCAGATGGCCACCGGTTCAGTCCCCAGACTGGCAGGATAAATCTGGGCAGGGAAAATGAGAGAGCAGTGCTTGTCCCCTCCCTCATTGCCACCACTGAGTTGCCCTTGAGCAAGGCCCTTGATCCCATCTGATCTGGTGGAGCTGCTCAGTGACCATCAGGTCAGACTATGGCAGCTTCAGGTGTGATTGTAACTGAGTGTGGTCAGATTGTTGTGATTGATTACTGAGTAATCAAGATCAGTACCATAGATTCAAAAAACAGAAAAGATGGATCACAAGTGCCCAGCTTCCGTGTTCACGGCTACCTACTTAGCTAGGGGACATGATGATGGTTGTTGCCATGGATACCATTCAGTATCCATGGCAACTCAAACTCAAACTAAAACTACCACCATTTGTGCCTGCCAAAATAATGAGCAGGTACCTACAGTGATGCATGAGGGCGTGTATGTACCTTAGTATTAGCTAATGATGGCAAATTCTATACTCCTATGTGCTGTAAATTGAGGAGGACAAAGACCTGCATGATGTGCACAGTATCCGCTGAGTCTAATCCAATCTATATTTACCCAAATGTTAATTAAATATGTGTAACATAATCTAACAGCTACAGAGTACTAAAACTGATACAACTAATTAATGATAGTGCTGCACGTTTATCATTTTAACCACTCAAAGTGACTGTCTATGTTGGCTAAAAATAAAGGGCTGATAGCTCTGTACTAATACAAAAGACAGTTACAGTTGGAGATTTGTGAATCTGTGGAACATTACCACTCCAATCTGAGTGTCAGAAGTCAGTTGTATACAGATACTCGTGCAGTTGTGTACAGATACATTCACATTCACACATTTATAGGCAGTAAAATGTTCCACTGTACAGCACAGCTGTTGTATAGGAGAGCAGTGCTGCTGTAACATTGGCAGGCTGAGGTGAAGAAAACACAGTAGAATATAGTAAAGAGACACACTAGAAAACAGTAAAGAAGCCAAGTACTGTACAGAATAATCGCAATACTTTTTTAACTATTTCACTATTTCAATTTTTTAACAGCTTTAGAGACAGGAAATGGGGACCTAGACAGAGAGGTGGGAAGACACGTAACAGTGGGCTGCAGGTTGGTATTGAATTTAGTACATCAGTAACATGCTATACCCCAGATTGGCCCTGATACTTAGGATTGGCTTGGGACATCTCTTCTGATGTCATGGGGTGAGCAACATTTGATTGTTTCCCTTAATTGTTAAAAACACATGCAGAGTATTGCTGTGAACGTCACGTTTCCATGAGTAATGCTGACTGTAACAGTATTAGCCTGATTTTGAGACAATTTTGTCATGGCCAACCAATCACCAGCATTGTGGCCGACTATGAGCGACAATTGGGCATCTATACCCATGCAGTGTGCCAAACTTAACCACCTGTTGTGCAGTGTCTGGGATGCCCCACAACTACCCACAACACCCTGACAAAAAGACTAGCATGTCCAAAATTTTTTGTCTTGACACGTCTAGTTTGATATCTCCCCTGACATTTTGCTGAGCATTTACCAATCAGGTGCTTTCTCCAGAGTGCAGTCAGGTAACAATGGTGAAGAATAAAAGCGATGCTGAAGTTGCTGCACTAAGGGCGGAGAACGAAAGTGAGGAAAAGTTCATTGAAATGTGGCAACAGTATCCCTGCCTATCTGACGTTTCTCGAGGGAGTACCATGATCAAGTCAAAAAAAGAGAAATGTTGGCGAGAAATAGCATTTCGTCAGCCAGGCGAATTGCTGGCAATGCTGTCATATGCTTATTACTAATTCCAGATGTAATATTAAAATAGCCTGTTTGGTGTGGCCGACACAGACAGCCTGCTCCTTGTAGAATAAATAACTATGGAAGTAAAATGACTGTATATGAAACTTATTGTACCAGTCCTAATTGCTATCTGGATGCTACCCAGTAGATGTATAAATAATGACCGAATGGACCAAAGTTTACACTGCCTCTTGCATTTGCTTTTAATGTTATAGTGCATCCGCAGCTGTTTTTTCTTTCTTTTCTTTTGTTTTTGGGTACACAAGACTGCCAGCATCGTGCACAACACACCTGTGGGTTTGATTGGCAGTTACTTCACCCGTCTTTCCAATGACATGTGAACTTGTGCATGATCTTGAAATCAGACGTGCTGTGATTAGCTGTGGTCATACGTGTGGTCTTGCCAGTCATCTGACCAAGACACGGCAAAAGTTTATGGCTTAATTTCATTGACAGAAATTATGAAAACTGAAAATATTTGATGACATATTATTTGTTATCTGTACCTTTTTTCACAACAAAAGCAAGAGTATAAGTAAATGAAAAATACCCTCTGAAAGTACTATGTCACAATGTATGCCAAATTCTGATAATGAATAAAAACTAAATGACAATGTGAAACATGGAGACATTCAATACTTATCATTAAAAACATTGCTTAACAAACTTTATGACATTAATTTATTTGTTTAGCACTAATAAGTGTTGCATTTTAGTCACCATAGCTGGAATACCTAATTACATTTTACTCCTGTTATTTATCTTGTATCTTTTATCTCAAGTATTGTACTTCGATAATTTTGAGTTGCAATTGTTGTTGACTGAGAACAAAAGTCTGTTAGGATCCGCTAACCTGCCTGTTCCCAGTGTTCTCTGTTTTCCTTTCCCCCTAGTGTTATATGTCTGTCTGTCTGTCCCCCTGTCTGTCTCAGCTGGGTGTTTCCCCACACCCAGCCAGCACCACTTCTCCAGCAGCGCACCTGGAGCGCATGAGCTTGATTAGGGCTCAGTATATAAGGAAGATGCTCATCTTGGTTTGTTGCTGGATTATCCTGATCTCTCCCATGAGTTTCCAGAGCCTGTGCCTAGTGAGTATCTCCAGTTGGTTGTCAGTTGCTGTCTCAGTATTGTGCACAGTTTTAACGAGGCTTTTTCCTTTTGCCCCTCACGTGTGTTTCCGCCTTTTTTCTAGTGCCTACCAGCCATGTCCAGCCTTTGCTCAGCCTCAGCTTCCCATGTGGAGAATTGTTTGCTTGTTCCGCTCATAGGTGCGCTTCTTGTTAGTTTCTTCCACTCCTTATGCGTGCGCGTTTTGTTGCTCACTTTATTAATAAACTTGTTTTCTTTTTTACTCTTGTCTCTGGTCTGTATAATCAGTCCAACTACTTCCAAATTAAGGCCCAGCCTAACAAAGTCGCAGTAAACAATGATAAACCAGGTGAGAATGTAACAAGGTGGTCCACCTCATCGTTCCCTTATGAAAGAGAAAATAAGGCACAATAATGTTTAACTCAAGAATGTTGAAATGTTTAAGTAAGATTCAAACTACAGCCAATTGTAAAGGTATATTGGAAGCAGCTGGTGCCATGCTCATACTTACCTCTTCCTGTTCTCCTTCTCCCATTTACCCACTTATTGGTTTTTAGTAAGTGTATTTGGGTGTGCGAACATTTATTAGGACTGGTGTATATTTCTGGGGCATGTTGCACAAAACTAGGATAAGGGATTAAGCTGGGATATGTTGGTTATCCTGGCTCAACTTATCCGTGATCTGGTTGCACAAAAGCAGGATAGTGGAAAGTGGGATATGTTATGGGATAAGTTACCATGGAGATTTATTCTGTGGAGCAAGCCTGCTCCAGACCAGGCTAAGTTCCAGGATCTATTTAATCTCATCCCGTATCTCAGTCAGCAGTAATCACAAACGGAAACCAATAGTTATTCCACTGACCACTACACATTGTTGTCACATTCAACTAAATCCACGGTCATTATTTAAACATTAACACAAAACATAAGCATCATTAATTTCAATTTTAATTAATTTCAATCATTGTAGATAAATGATGATTTTAGATGATGTTGCAATCATCAGATAGACAGTTTCCCACAGACTATATATAAAATACACATCCAATATAAATATAAATACACATCAAAGAGTAACATGATGTTCCTTTATTGAATAAGGATAAATCGAAGCATCACTTCCTTTCCAAACTGAAGTCACACAGTGACTCTACAAGATAGAAAGCACAGAATCAAAGCATATAATACAACACAAGAATAAATACACATCCAACAGTCTGTATATAATACACCCCACATGTCTGCACACTGAAATAAATGCAGGACAAATCCGTACACAACAAATGAACAGAGAAATGAATGGATGCAGTAGCCTGCAAGCTTGTGTACAGCACAAACATAAGAGGCCAAATCAATCTAACTTGATAAGATAAGATCAACTTTATTTATCTCAAAGAGAAATTATGTAATAGATAATGCCAGACGAGGTGTCCATTACCAGAAATGAATGGACAACGTGGAGGCGTGAACCATTCAAAGCGAAGCTCCGCTTATACCATTGTCACTTACGAAAGAAATAAATATTAAATCAATTATTAATACGTTAATGTTGTTTTTTACTGTGAAAATCGTAAGTTTTTCACAAGAAGCGGCTGAGTGGACTATTTAATATCTCGCGTTGTGACGGGTAACCGGCTCTGGCCACAGAACCTGCAACTCGGTCGGCCGCAGCTGTTATATTAGGCCTAATCAGTGGAGGGAAGTGAGATGATTGCTTAATGTTATGTTACGTGATACAAAGTATCATTTCAGAGGGCAAGTGCACCTCTTACCCTGTTTGTGTGTCCAGAGGATGATGTGAAATTTTGTTTCAAAGAATCAAAGTCCACAAATAGTTTCCTAAATCGTTTTTATTGCAAGAAATATTATCCACCATTGACTCTGATGATTAAATGTGTATCAAGCAAGTAAGTCTATCCTAAATCATTTTATAAATATTATCCACCATTCACTCTGTATCAAGCAAGTAAGTAAGTAAGGTAAACAAGACAGTTTCTGTTGCCACGGTTACCACGTTTGAGCCAGCGCAGTAATTTAGAACAATCAGGCTATTTGGCCGGAACTTTTTTTATAGGTGTCCTATAACACTTTTTAACTTTAATCGAGTTTTCACCCAGACCATGGTATACCAAGGAGTTATACAGTCTGATGGAGTTACATTCACACAATTTCACTTACAATTTCTAACTGATTCATAATCAGAGTACAACTACGTTTTCGGAGATGTTAATCAACTATTTGGATTGTGATTGTGATAATTGTGACGATTTCAGCGGAGCAGTGAGTGGGTATTTGTGCGCTACTTACGCATTCAGGCAGTCTGCTAGGGTTGCCACCCCTCCCGTAAAATATGGAATCGTCCTTTAATTGACAATTAAATGTTGCGTCCGGTATTGAACCAATACGGGACGCGATTTGTTCCGTATTTTCATAAATGTTTAATACACATGTCTGTCACACACACATCAGCACTAAATTTAACAACAATGAACAAAATAAAACACAGGAAATGCTAAGGCCAGCAAAATTGTATAGCGGGATCTACGCAGGACCCCCCAGCTCCGGTCATGTGCATAGACATTGGCTGTGTCCCAATTCAGGGGCTGCATCCTTCGGAGGACCCTTCCTACGTGGCCCACGGAGGACCCGGCCCACGGAGGAGCCTCCACGTCCTCCGTGGGCCGCATCAACCATTGGTAAATGGGACGGTCTAGCCTTCGGAACATTTCCTGATTGCGTCACGACGTCATAACTTCTTCCCTCCTAACCCAGGAAAAATACACGTACGGAGACGAAAATTTAACAGACGACAAATGACACAACAGAAACATAACCGACAGACAACAGAAACATAACACGCAGACGACAGACGACAATGGAGCCAGAGGTTTTGCAACACCGGCGGCTCATTTATCTCCGGCTGGGTGAGCGCTGTGTGGAGGTAACATTAACCGGCTATTTTAGCCCATATTAATGTTCATACATTACCCGTTAATAAACGATACTGTTTAGTGACAAACGCTTGCCATATAAACTATGGACTGACATATATGTCATTTAACCATGAGTCTTCATACTTATGTATGCTGTAATTTTAATGCTATGTTTTCAAGATCTGAAAAGTGCTTGAATTGAATAGTTAAATGTGAACGAACCCTGTAAATAACCCTGACTTAATTCAATAGCCTATTAAAATGTTGTGGTATTAAACATCAGAACCATATTGAGAAGCCAAAGTGTAATAGATGGAGAAATTAAGCATTATTGGTCTAAGCTTTAACATTCACTGGAGTTGTCGTATCAACTAAAATTCAGTTGCTCTTGTTTAATCCTCCTGTTCTTACCCTCCTTTCTCCATCCAGGCAAGGCCGATGCACTGCTGCATAAACATCAGTGTTCCTGTTCTGCCATTATTTTTCAACGATCATGACACCAGACAAGATTTTAGGCTGAGCAGAGAGTCCCTGGCGGTGCTGCTGGAGCTTCTCCACCAGGAAAGGCGACACGGATGGGGTGCCACAATAGAGACCTTGGTCTGTCTCTTCTGGCTGGCGAGTGGGACATCCTCCAGTTGTGGTGGCAAGGGTGTTTGGGATGCCTTGCTCCACTGTTCACCGCATCGTCCATCGAGTTAGTGAGGAGGTGGTGGCCATTCGCCACAGGGTCATCTACCTCGCCAAGACCACAGAAGACCTGGCGGCAGTAACTCAGGGGTTTGCAGGGCTGTTTGCAGGGCTGTTTGCAGGGCTGTCAAGACACAGAGCTTTTCGAAAAGCTGCTGGAGCAATCGACGGCTGCCGTGTGAGGATCAAGCCTCCAAGCGGCCCTGATGGTCACTGGTATCCTGCTCAGCCTCAACTGTATATATCCATCCATCCATTATCTATCCCTTTCGGGGTTGCGGGGGGCTGGAGCCTATCCCAGCTACAATGGGCGAGAGGCGGGGTACACCCTGAACCGGTCGCCAGCCGATTGCAGGGCCACATGCAAGGACAAACAACCATTCACACTCACACTCACACCTACGGACAATTTTAGAGTCATCAATTAACCTAATGAGCATGTTTTTGGTCTGTGGGAGGAAGCCGGAGTACCCGGAGAGAACCCACGCATGCACGGGAAGAACATGCAAACTTCACACAGAAAGGCCCCGTCTGACCCGGGGATCGAACCGGCAACCTTCTTGCTGTGAGGCACGCGCACTACCTGCTGCGCCACCGTGCAGCCCAACTGTATATATGTTCTCTGTAAATCTGCAAATCTCTGTAAATAGTCATTTCTGCTGATCTTTTGTAAATAGTTGTACATTTTAAGAATGCCCACTTGTAAATAGAAATGTTCATATTGTATCTTTGTAAATATCTGTAAATATCACAGAAAAAAAAAAAAAAAAATTGTGTTGTCACTGAAAAGTACTTCAAAAGTCTACTTATATTGTAAATTAGAAATGGAATAGATAATGTAACGCGGTTATAAGATTTTAATTTAGAACACAATATTTTTAATTAACAATTTAAATCTAACAACACAGAACGTAATCAAACATTAAAAAACATAAAAAAAAAACATCAGCACCTTTTGTCAATCCCATTTTTTGCAGGATTGTTCTAAACATTAGTGAAGCACGACAAAAGGTAAACACACAAGATCACATTATCACAGTTATGTACAGATTCACAAAAAGGGACATCAGGACAGACATAAAATTCCCACCCCCACCCAAAAACAACATTCATTTGATGTGATCCAAAGATTATATTTGTTCCTTTATGTAACTTTAATATACAAATACAGTATGTATAGAGAACAAATGGACTATTCATTTATGCCTCAACAGTTACCTCCATCCGGTCGTTCTGACCACGGAGTTTAA